>NC_135500.1:124707352-125043186 GCF_052857255.1 Amblyomma americanum
GTTCGTGCTTCCAAATGTTCTTGTCTATTGTTTAATGTCATATCACTTACAGTGAATATTCCCTGCTTTTAGCCTTTGTGTGTCTGACACCTGCTTGGTGTCAGGCTGCTCACCTGTCCACTGGGTTGCGGGCAACCTGCCCGCCGGGGCAGGTGTCAGTGCAATTATTGATTGGTCCCGGGGGCGTGCTCGAGATCAGCAGCATTGGCCTCACAAGCACCACTGATGATCGCACCTGCTATCACAGGGCAGTCAGTCATTATTTAATCATTGCACTACTGCACCAGGAGTGGTATGAGGACTCCCAGTGATCTATGAATGCAAAGCAGAAAATGACCAATTCCGCATATATGGACATGCACTAATTATCGCTATTCGAGCAACTTCCAGCTACGAATCCGAACACCGGAACAAAAATGAAGATCGAAGTGGTAGCGCATCTAATTCTCATTGGACCTACACAACTCGACCAGCAAATACTTTAGCAGACGAATGATTCCGCTATCATAATTTCTCATATTCATGTCACCTGCTACAACAACCGGAACCGTTTGGCACATGTCTCGAACTCGTTCGTCACATTTTGTTATTTTATTTTCATGTGCCAACTAGTAAGGTTTATCCTCTATATCATGGAAATTGTTAATTTATTCCGCAACAGATAAACATCTTCGTTCTCGCAAAAGCTCGTGTTTCCACGGGACAGCAACTGGGCGACGCTAGCAACCATCATGTTTGTACGCTTGTTTAGAAGGCAAGCACAAATAATATGAGTAAAAGTTCTGCAAATGTATTTGAATTTCATCTTGACCAGGAACTCCTCCGAAAGAAAAAATGCATCCGCTGCGGCTACCATACATTAAAGGTCTTCTCTGTTTCCTTGTTTGGTCAACAAGGCGTGGCCTTCGAATAGACGCCGTCATTGCAAATTGGCCGCTCGCCTTAGACCGCAGCTCAGGCGACCTCCTGAAGGAGATTTGTGACGCCTGTCGAAAACAAGCTGCCATCCGTCATGAAACTTCAATGGTCAAAAAAGAAGTGGAAGAAAACAGAAACCCTTTTCTCACAGGCTCCTATGATGTCTTCTTACAATCGGCCTGGGATACCAGACAAACAATCCTACATGCGCGGGAGCACGTAAAATAAATACACCCACTACAGGATGGCTCTGGGACCAAGTGCAAGAAAAGTCGAATGGCACAGCCAGAGACATACATATGAAAGCGCATTCAGAGGACGGCAACCAGCGGGTCTACCCGTGCGGACTCTGCGGCAGTGCCTCGTGTCTGGATCCCGCCTCGGCACGCGTCATGAGCGACCAGCACCCTCCAGGGATTTGCGGTAATAAGCCGCGAACTGCAGACAGCGGTTCGGCGGCTCGGCTTTCCCTCGGTATCGCCCTTCTTCCGTCGGCGAGCCGTAATTAGCGGCCAGACGTCTGCCGTCCAAGCACTGCACTGACGGCCCAGCGGCACGTGCCTTGGGAATGAAGCACACCGCTGGCCCTGGCATGCAGTCATGAGCGAAAACATTCAGCGATGCGCGCATGATAATCTTTCATGCTAATGCTCACCGCTCATATCATTCTGGGCGCTGGCAGCTTCTGGCCCCGGCAGTGCAGCTTCGATTCATAATGCCGGGCGTTATGAGGCTGTGATCAAAAGCAGAGGTTAGCCACTGTGTGATACGCGGAGGCGTAACGAGCGCCAGGGACGAGTGGTGAACGAGAAAGAGCCTAACGATGGATCCGTGTGCACTCGGGCTATTCAAGCTGGAGCATATAAAAGAAGTGATGCGATGCGGTAAATTACTTTAAACAAAGTATTGAACAGTCAATAAAAGTGAAATGAGAGGCTCGTGATGATATCAAAAAATGCACATGTCTTGACGAACTTCCTTGAATTCTCCTCTGTTTTGAGCTTCTTTTTGCGAAGGAAGCCAACAGTCACCGAAACCAAGGAGTATAATGAAGTGCTTCATCTTTTAAGGCGATAGCCTTTAATGGCTCATCGTTGTTCGTCCGTCCCTCCGGCCGCGAAATCTGTCACACTATTACATCATTAACTAGTATTTAGGCATTAATTAGTAATTAGCAAAAATAAATATGAAATAGAAATAAAACTTCAAAATTAAAATACAAATAACAAAATAAAAGATTTAAAAATTTAAACAATAAAATTTAAAACTCAATAATTAAAAAACGATCGTTATTGCCCTCATTAGTGTTCATGAGACAGTATCCATGACCTGGTTAAAAGGCTTAAGAAGCCGAAAGCAAGCAACGACAGTGGACAAACAGCTCACCAGTTCAACAGTTCACAGTTCACGCAACAGAAGCAGCCAAAGTGGGCGCAGAAAGGCTTTCGCCTCGCGCACTTCAGATCAGCAACGTGCCCCTTGAATTTTTTCTTCTCTTTTTGTATTTGGGGCCTTGATCAGTGCGAGCTACCATGTTTTGGCGCTGTTGTCGGTTTAGCGACCGGGCGACCACAGGCTTTGCTGCCAAATGGAAAGCAGTAGAGAACCTACAATCGTTTTCAAAAATGCACGACCCACGGCTCCGGCGACAGGAGAGGCTGTGGGGTCGCACTGCGGCACTGCTGTCTCCGTCGGCAACTCGCTGTGTGAGGGTGCACCGAGGGACGACTAAGTTCGCCTAACTCTCGGGCCGGCGCGTAAAAAACTTGATAAATTTCATCTGCAGCTTTCCTTTGTATCGCCGCTGACACTCACGATGAAGGAGGGCGCCTGAATGCTTTCACATCTCTGCTCAAGCGAGGGGGGGGGGGGGGGGGGCACAAGGCGCGTCATCATGCAACCGTGCGAAAAATGCGCCATTCCAAGATGCTGTAATTCTGTCGCGCACCCTAGACGAGCTGCACCCGCTAGCCTAGGGCCCCGTATCGTCAAGCCGCCAGTTTGTGAAGTAGTGAAGGCCTCAGAGAGAGAGAGAGAGAGAACAAATTTATTGAAAATGTCTGCAGAATCGGTTAGGCTCCCTCCACGCAGGGAAGACAAGCTTGCATTTTTTTCATGGCTGTTTTATATCTCTCGTTTTGAAAAAAGCGCGGTTTATATTTTATGCGTAGACGTTTCACACAACTAAACACAACGTTGCGTGTGTTTGGACGTATAATCTAGAGAACATCAAGACCAGGAAAGCACCATTTTGTAGAAAAAAGATAAAGGGGGCCGCGCGTTTAACGAACAATCACCTAAATGAAGGGGTCAGCTGATAGTCTGTTGCGGCCTATTGTCGCGAATTCGCAACGAATTGTTTATGCGCTCCGGTAGCCAGCTGGGATGCGTGAACAACAGTGCGCTGGTTACAAACAAAACTGCTTAGAATTCGGCAGCAGCATAACCCCGCATAGAAATCGCACGCCTTATAAACAAAATTCTAACGTCGTTCTTTACACGGAGGAAACTCTGCATTCACCCAGTTCACCACCATTCAATTTATTCGTAGCCAGAAAAATACTGCAAGTTGATGACGTGTTTCCACCACCAGTGTTATACAAAGGGGGCAATATTACGTTGGGAACGGTAGTTCTCGTTTTCGCATAAGCTGTTTATAGAGATCTTTTCGTGGCAGTTTCTTACCCGAAACACTTTCTTTGTCCTTCTAGGCTGACCCAAAAATTTTACAGAATGAGGGTGCCACATAGAGAAAGATATTGGTAAAGAGCGGACACTCGCGTAGGGCCCTGTGGCCGAGCTACTGCACTGCTGCCAGTTCCCCGAGTGGCAGGTCAGACCGCTAATCTGAGCTGGCCAGTGGTCCGTGGTCGTCAGAACAGCTGGCCAGACCGGTTTCGATAGCAATGCTTTCGATACTGATTTACCTTTGGCTGTTAAATTGTTCAACTACAACGTCTATAATGGAGCGCAAGGGCTCTAATATTTCATTTCTAAGCATGCCATGCTTCCAGACGAAATAAACTCGCGGTTTGCAACCATTTTATTGGAAATACCGTTAAGGCTCTCGAAGAACCTAAGCAAGGCTGAATTAGTTCCCGAATATATAGAATAATGCGATTAGAGCTGTTTTTATAGCAAGTTTTTATCTTTATTGAGCCGCTTTTCTCAGTTGCACTCAATAAGAGACAGTAGATTCATACAAAATATGCTTATTATTCCTTGTTTACGTTTTGAATTGTACCGAAAAATTACCGGATCACACACTTTATAAAATACGTCATATTACAAAGAACAACAAGAAAGAAGTTTTAGTAAAGCACGTGCCCTATGTCACGAACAAAATCTTTTTTAAATGCGCATACGCGCTGCGTGTTTCTCCTCTAAAATATCACCGGGGAAAACAACACAATAGGGGCTCTCAAAGGCTAGATGCAAGTAAAAAAGGCACGCACAGCATACTGACACACAGCATACTGAATGCATCATAGTATCACCAATAGTAATCTCGCAATCCTGATAAAAAGCGATTACTGCGACTTTTGATCAAGGCCTAGACACAATGCCACAGATAACAAATTTCGTGTTTTTTAGCCGAAGGTGTTGCGAGCAATTTGTGAAGAATTACGCTTTGGAAGTAATCAACATGCATTTCCGCAAAATGTGGCGCAAGAACAAGCGGGTGGCTACACGGTAATGTGTGCCACTGCTGATATTCTATGCTACACGCGCAAAATATCTTCACGCAGCATAACAAACGTCTTGCTAACAATTTACTTAGCTCAGTAAACATAAAAATATTTTCACAGACAAAAGGAAACAACTTGCGGGAAAAACGAGGCGACGAGTTGAAAAGCGCGGTGAGGTGGGTGCAACCAGCGGCATATGGCCGGCGCAGCAACAGCGTCTCTATGGAGATGGGTCACGTAGATGCAACCCGGCGGATGCATGACAAGCTGTCTACCTTTTATGGAAAGTGGAAGAGCACATCGCAGCGCCGCCTGGCTGGTGGTCAGACGCTTGCTTGCTCGGCCGCAAAACGGCTCGATTGTCACCATTTGGAGCGCCATTGCTCAGACGTGCCTGGAAGCGTCGCTGAAGAAATCATGTTGCCATAAAGCAGAGGAAAGCTTTTAAACCCAGATTCGGAAGTTGGAAAAAGCAGGCTTTCCAACCTGGATCTTAAGCGGAGTAGCTGGAGCCTTGCTGCGAAAACTGAAGAAAGAAAGTAGGAAAAAGGAAGGCCAAGATGAGGTCACTAAAAGCAAAAGCAGACCGGTTGTCATCCCGTACACCCATAAGGTGGCGCACAATTTGAAGCATGTGGCAATAAAATATAAGGTTCCTGTGGTTTTTTCCTCCCCAAAGAAACTGGATGGCTTGTGCGTAAAAACTGATCCCAACAAGGTAAACAAAACTGAATGTAAAAAGAGACATGCCGCTCCGCTTGTCTAATGTGCCGTGGGAGTAGTATATCAGAATCCTCTCACATGCGGATAGAAGTACATCGGACCAACCGGCCGCTGTATTAACGGCTGATTAGCGGAACATAATCGGGATTTACAAAATGGCACTGGCTCTCATCTGCCGCATCATTGTAAAGCCTGCGGAGAAGAAAGGAAGATTAACTGTGTGACAAGGCTGAAAGAAGCAAAGGTTTTAAGCAGAAGTAGACCAGACAGCCCGTGAGCTGTTGGAGGCCTTCTATATTAAAAGAAACTGTAGCGATTGTGTAAGCGCTCCATCTGTCTCCATTTATAAAAATGAAACTGCTTTTTTAGATACACGGGTGTAAGATACGTGTGTGCCTCACCTATCTTTTATAAGCTTTTTTTGTAAAACCCTCGCGCGCATGCGTGGTTCTTGCTACCCATCTTGATTTGTCCTTATATTCATTCGAACACGCGGTGAATAAACAGTTGGAAGTTGCGCCTGTCCCGTCTGACTTGCTATGTGTTGTCATTTTTGGCGCTACAACCCTCTTCTGCAGTCAGCTCATTATGTAAGTATATTTCTCTATGTGTGCCGTACGAATAAAAGAGCGAAAACAGTTATCTTAGCGATAGCCGCAGCAGTTTGCACTAATGTCCTACTCTTGAGGCGCATGCTGCAAATGAGGAAGACGTCACCTCGGGGGAGTTTGGGATTGTATTCCAAGCTGCAATCTGGCCAGTGGTGCTGAGATAAAGAAAAAAGTAAAGCGAAATTGTGAGTAGTTGTAAGGGTCGTAAAATATACGATAATCGATGCGAAATTTTCATGAGTAGATACGGCAGTGCGTGGCTCATAGATTAGGCGTGGAGGCGTCCCACCGTGAGCGTCTGTGGCCAAGCAGATGAACCCTTAGACAAGGAATTTTTCAATTCTGTGTCAGGCTTGCAATGCTGGTCTTGATTCGCCTTAAATTATACGCTGAAGTATACACACAGTGGTGTGTAGCGGAGTTTTGTTCGAGTCAACGTAAAAAACTTAAAGCGCTTTCTTCTTAACTAGAGATACAAAGAGGCCACGAAAAATCACAATTATAAAGACACATAAGTTCCTCCTTAAGGGTATGGCGACAGCGTTAACAGTTATTTCCATTTGCTTCATTAATTAACATCTTTTTGATGCGGGAACCGCACATGTATCGGATAGAAATTCGGGAACAGGGGCAATCCATTGATTTTGTAGCGATAGCTACATTACGGCATCATTTCGAGCCTTCAGCGTGGCGGCGCTGCCACCCTGTGGCTGCGCCGCCAATGGTTTAACCAAAGCTAAACCGCCGCCAATTTTTTTTTTTTTTACGCTGCTCTAAAGGCATTTCCACTGATGTTGAGCGAAGGAGCAATGGCTTCGAGGGCGGAGAGGCTCGCAATCTCGGCCGGTAGCGGGGAGCGGGACAAGGCGTCGGCGTTCTGATGTTTGAGGCCTGATAGTTGGACGACGCCTATGGCATACTATTGTAGGCGGAGAGCCCATCGAGCCAGTCGGCCGGGGTGATCTTTTAATGACGTAAGCCAACAAAGGGCATGGTGGTGCGTGACCACGTCAATATGACGGCTATAGAGATAAGGGTGAAACTTGCGGGGAGTCCAAACGATGGCCGAGAACACTGTTTTCATGATGGAGTAGTTAGACCGGCACTCGTGAGGGTGCGCTGTGTGCTGTAACCATCCGAAGTAAAGCTCAGTTTCTCCCGAGATGCTAGTTCTACTTAGTGTCCTAAGGAGGCGCCAGCGTTATAGCGAACTAATATCTCTCAACAAAACAATTCCGCAGTCCCATGCATTTTTTTGTAAGGGCGGTTCACTGTATAGAATGCGTATTTCCTTGCGACTTTTGCAAGATGACACTTTAAAACATGTTGAATCTAGAATTTAGCTCAAATTGTCTCTGTAGACTATTGAGATGTACCGTGAAGACTATAATTAGAGTGGTGCTTGTTTTTGAACCACAACTTTGAAGCCATGAACTTAGAAAAAGCAATCAGCAAAGAGGAACAGCATTTTACATGTGTATAATTGTATTTACTCTGACACGGTATCCGTGCAACTTCTAGATGATGACAGCTGCCCTCTGCTATCGTTTTCTTAACCTTCCAACACACCCCGCTTTGGAGTTGTGCGCCGTTTAAACCAGAATTCAACTGCCTTAATCGGAGTGGAACGCTGCGACTGACCACATAGTGACCCTGGCTGGGCAGTTAAGAAGAACATCAATGTCTTCGAACGTTATTAAACGTTTAAAATGTAATAGATCTCGAATTCAGTAGAGGGAACCGAAGAAGTCTTCATTTTCGACAGTCGGGAGAAGCCGGGCCTGAGCTGCGGTGAGAGCGATAGCAATGAACAAACTTGAAGGTCTCTGTAACTAGGACCAGGTATAGCGGCTGATTGTATGGTGCACTCAAGTAGTCTTCTCCTATTGTACTTGCAAAAATTAGTTTTAAAATGCGGTTCTCGTGTAAGGGCCACCCGCCGCGAGAACCCCAAAAGGAAGTGCGGCACTTACACGAATGTATGCAGTATTTCTAACTCCTGATCTCGATAGATAGATAAGGAGAGAGCATAAAGGCAGGGATGTTAAGCGGAAAGTCTTCCCGTTGGCTACCCTTCACTGGGGAAGAAAACAAGAGATTAAAATGGGAAGAGAGAATTAGGTAATCATTCAGGCACTACTTGTACTGCTATTTCTATTCCATATCCTTCCAGTGTCTGTTTGCCTAAAACAAAATACTTTCATTTTGATTCACTCTTATAAATATATTCATACTTTGTATCGGAGTATCCGACAAAGCGGTGCAGTATAAAAAAACAGCTTTCGGAAGTATAGCGAACATTTATTCATTGCGCAGAAACCAAATTTCCTAACTTTAAATATTAGCAAAGAATAAAG
The DNA here is from genome assembly GCF_052857255.1 of Amblyomma americanum. Taxonomy (NCBI): domain Eukaryota; kingdom Metazoa; phylum Arthropoda; class Arachnida; order Ixodida; family Ixodidae; genus Amblyomma; species Amblyomma americanum. The sequence goes on from NC_135500.1 coordinate 124,715,651, forward strand.
GCAAAATGAAAGCGAGGAAATGGACCTTCAGCTCTTCTGTGATCAATACTGTTGCTGGAATAGAGACCGGAACACTAGCTCGGCACAGTGTAAGAAACAGAACCAGGACATAAAGCAAGAGATCATGTTTCACTATTCGCGCACGAATGAAATTGTATGTACCCAACCCGGACCATTTAGTTTAACTGCCCGGATCCGCACGCAATGTTAGACTCTCTGCTTTCGAAAAGAATATATCTCTCTTGGGAAGACAAGCTTCTTTGTTCCGGGATGAACGATGGGTTCTTCTCGCTTGGTTTTTTCCTCTTTTCTTTGCGTAAGTGTGCGTCGCGAGGAATTGCCTTTTGTGCACCAAGCGCTGTCTCTGGAAATCTTCTTCCGCATCTTCGGAGCCTATATTTTATATCCGCTTCGGATTTTAAGATTAATGACTGCGCCCAAAGAATATGTAATGTCCCTTCCGTTCACTATAAAGAAAAATAAATAAGAATGCGCCCCTTATATAACACTTTCGCACTCACGCATCGCGGTGATTAGAGAAACGTGCGCCGCAGATAATATTAAACGCTCGCAAAAGCAAAACAGAAAGAATTTCAGCCTGGCGAGCACAACTTGCACATTCGTCACAAACGCCTCCACTAATATTACAGCTGCACATACTTCCTGAATGTGGCTGTGGCAGTATTTCGCCCTTATATGAATGTAATTATCATTCAGTTTCTTTATCCTTCAACCGTGATTAAATCAGTCCTTTTAGGAGAACGCGAAAAGTGTGATAGAGAGTGCGCAAATCCGCAGAAACACCTCCGTGCCTTTTTGCCGCTTTCATCAGCGCTTTCAAGAAATTCCCATTAAATACAGGCTGACGTATAGAGAAAAGGTGCATCTGTATTTAAGACGCCCCTCTTTGTGATCAGCGCAATGTGAACGAAACATAGGCGCTCTCTAGAGTAGCCATCATTATCAACCTGACTACGCTCACTGCAGGGCAAAGGCCGCTCCCATGTTTCTCCAATTAACCGTGTACTGTGTCATCTGCGGCCACCCTATCTCCGCTAACTTCTCATTCTCATCCGCTTGACTAACTTTCTGCCGCCGCCTGCTACACTCGCCTTTCCAGAGTGGTTTCAGATCAAAAATTATATAAAGCGCACTTAGGACAACAGACAAGGGTTTCAGATCTTGGTTTCAGTTCCTTATTTTGGTGTGCTCGACAAATAGAGAGATACATAACGTTGCTTCATGTACACCGGCACGTGCCTGAATCTTCACTACCGCAAATGTGCAAGATGGCACGCCGCAATGCTCAGGGTAATCTGAAGTTCTCGCTCACCTGAAGTCAGACAAGTTTCTGAATTACATTTCCTCTAATTGTCTTCAAACCAGCATAGTGCCTTCTGCGGTCATTAAGACATACTGTTCTGCTCACGCATTCTAAAAGAATCTGGTTTGCGCTCAGCGTCCATGCTCGCCGAGTATTGCCAGCCCCTCTATGTTCATCGTGCGGGCATTCCAAGCGAATGTTGCAAATTCAGAAATCAGGCTCTGATGCAGACCAACCGAGATGTTGGTGAAGCAATAGCGTTAAGGACAGCTCGTGACACCAGAAATCGATGTTGATGGTGACGATGTCCTCAAGCTTAATGGCACATAACCACGGCAGAGGATTGGCCAGGGTGCATCACTACCATCGCGCACCCATCCACATTCAACATAACACTTGATCAAATTGACTTTTTTGTACCCACCCCTTATGTAATACTCCAAGTGGGTGTTTAAGTTATTAAAATGAAATGAGCAACGAATAGAGTAATTGGATACCTTTGTGACCTAGACTCTAATTTGGATTGAAAATGGAGATAAAAAATACGAAAAAGAGAAAGCAGTGAATTCTCATTCTAGCAGCGGAATCTACCTGATACAATTATATATTCGCGAATAAAATCGCACACTTGGCGCTTGCCCTGAAGGAGAGGAGAATCGGAACAGATAGAGGGCGCCCCTGTATGGCGAGGGGGATCGCCAAGTAAAATAGGCGGAGAGAAGCGAACCGCCGGCAAAAGAGGAAAAAAGTTATCTATTGACTCAATTTCGCCACAAGACTCACAGAGGTTGGTCAGAGATAACCCTGACTGACTAGAAATAGGTCGATGATTCTTGGTGTCGTCTTTATTTTGTAGACAATTTTAGGTTGAATAAGTCTGCTAAGTTACGTGAGAATACTGAAAAGAACAAGCACAGTCGTAATCATCTCATGCCTGCAATTCACGCAGTTCCTTTTTCTGGGCTTAGGAACGAATAACTTAGCGGAAATGTGCTTTGCGAAAGTCCATTGTTGCTATTCACTACACAGCTTGCAATGCTTGCAGCTTACAATAGCATCGCACGCGTCACTACACCGACTTTGTCCCCCAAGGACGAAGCAAATAATGAAGTTTCCTATGTCCGAAATGTGCCAACGTGGTCACTGTATAGGACCCCTTGGCACTCTAGGGAACCGAGAGTGTATTCAGGGAATAAAGGAACAGCGACAAAAAAAAAGTGAAATATGGCAGGCTGCTAACGCGCTACAAAGAAAAAAAAAGCCGATTAAGCTCAGACCAGACGACTTGTGTTGTTCAGACGACAGCAAATGAGTAGAAGGCAGCGGCAGCCGACCATAAACATGGCATACACATCCATACTTTTATACTGAGCTGGCGGCGCTGTCAGCGTTTCGGAATGAGGGCGTCGTGATCGTTGTACCTTTTTGATGAGCCATTTTTTTCTCTCAGTTTCATGCGCAGTCGTCAGTCCTTGGCTACAGATCCGTTCCCTGTTTTATGTAAAAGAACTTGTAATGTTATTTCTGCGAGTTCAATATAAAGAGCGGGAAGCAACGCGCCTTGATGGAATAGTGTTGGTGGAATGAACAGTTTTGACGAATTTCCTCTCTTTTCATCTGCCAGCGCGGGGTTATTGGCGCGCCATTACTGGAACGCCAACAATTCGCTGCATGTTATGTCCCTCAGTGTATGTTTATTTATGAGGGTATACCGTCCCAGTGCGACTCATTCTATGAGGGACCCCGTAGTGAAGGGCTCCGATAATTTCAACAACCTGGAATTCTTTAACCTGAACTGACATCGCACAGTACACAGGCCTCCAGAGTGGTGGTGGTAGTGGTTTTATTAAAAATTATAGTAAAAAGGAAGGAAACGATTTTTGCTAGCCCCGGCATCTGCCATCGATACTGAGTTTCGCCTTCATCGAAATTCGACCGCCGCGGCCGCGATCGCACCCGCGTCTTTCGAGTCTGCAGCCGAGCGCCATAAGCACTGAGCCACCGCGGCGGCTCACTCATAGTGTAGAACGCTGTCTTGTTTTAGTGCGCTAGCACTTATAAGTGACCATTCTCTGCATTTAGCTGTTGTGTGTTTGTTTGTCTGAAGCCTGGTTTGTCAGAGTCGCCCACTTACCCAGCGAGTTGTGGGCACCCTGCCCTGGTGTGGGACCCATAGCGGCAAGATCTGAATTGTGTGAGCTAGTGGTGTTCAGCAGTTTCTTGCATCGTTTATCGTTCACTTTCGATCTTGGTTAGATGACTTTGTGATGTTATCACAATCTCCCAAGTATATATATATATAGGTTTGATTTGTGGTTTATGGGGGTTTAACGTCCCAAAGCGACTCAGGCTATGAGAGGTGCCGTAGTTAACGCCTCCGGAAATTCCGGCCACCTGGGGTTCTTTAACGTGCACTGACATCGCACAGCACACGGGCCTCTAGAAATTCGCCTCCATCGAAATTCGAACGCCGCGGCCGGGATCGAACCCGCGCCTTTCGGTCCAGCAGCCGAGCGCCACAAACACTCAGTCACCGCGGCGGCTCCTACCAACAAGCTAACGGTAACTATCTTATATGAAAAGTGAGAAGAAATAAATCGTCAGCTCCAACAAATGACTGAAATACTTAATTATCAACTTTTACATGAAAACCATAACGACAACGAGTGTTGGAGACGCTTCTAAGAATGCTTCTCTATTGTGCCCGGCTTGTATCTACCTCTAGTCAGCTCTTAATTTCATTTTTTCAACCAAACTCTATTACTGTAAAGTCTTATGGTCGCTGCTGTGAACTATAGTTTTAGGAAATAACTCGCCTTTGTAAGCGTACAGTCATCACACAGCCATGTCCGTCAGAAAACCGTGGTTCATCTGCAGACCTTCGGCAGGTCCTTTGAATAAATACTAAACGATTAAGCCTGCGATATGGTACACAACTGCTGTTACGAAGAAAATTAAGTTTTTGGTTGAAGAGACAATTTTGGAGTCTTGTAAACGAACCAGAACATCACGGCTTAAAGCTGCTGTTTACTCAGTCTGAACGCACATCACAACTGGATAGTTTCCTTCCTTCGGGATGGCCGTAGGCCTCGACTAATTAGCCTGCACACTTCCCCTGCCCTCAGTCCACTAGATTTGCTGTGCGAAGGACGCCGACACTAATGGCGAGCGCACTCACCCACACCGCGACGATTAGGCGCAAGAACCGGGCGGGAAACGAAAGGGGGAGTCCAGAGAGAATGCAACGTGCACTACTTAGCCATGTGCAGCCAGCGACCCTTAACGAGCTAGTTATATATTTTCCCCCTAATATCGGCAAGCGACAGCCGCTCTGCAGTTAATCGTCTTCCAGTGGTTTCCTGCGAAAGGCATCCGTGCCCGTGTCTTAGAACGCTTGATAAACTGTCTTAAATGAGAAGGCCCACTCTACGTCTTCCTCTTTTTGCGCTGTAATGCTAATAAATAAAGCAACTAGCTTCGAAATCAATTTCGTCCCTTCTTTTCGATGGCACAGGGCACCAGTGACTTCAGAGGTCAGGGCGCAGAAGGCCGCGCCCGAGATTACTAAACTGAGTGCTTGAAAACTATTTATCATGCCAAGTCCATCGCTAATGAGTGAAGGTCTGTCGCGGAAAAGAGATGCTGGCAACAACACTCTCCTAATTCTTGCACCGCTGCCCCACTGCTAGGGAAGCGGACGAGTCAGGAAGACGTTAGTGGCCACTTACTATCCCGCTGCGTCTACCAGATCAGATTCCAAGGGAAATACAAAGCAAACGAAGGGCGGTAAGGTGAACTAGGCAATGCCTGGTTGGATAAGTGAAAGGGAAGGCAATGCAGTTTAAGTTCAGTTCGTAGTATAAAATGCGTCTGTGTTTTCATTTGGTATGCAACGAGAAAGCACGTCCACAGGCAATCTACAGCCAGACTCTCAATACTGTGTCTTTTATATATTTGAGGAGTGCTTTGATGGCTTTCGTCACTTGCCATGGTTATAACTGTTCACACTCATTAAGCTGTTTTGATTCTGCGTTTTCTCGCACCCCAGCATGTCTATTGTGCCCTGAAGTGAGGTGATTGGTTTTTGTTCTGTTATTAGAGCTTCATTGGTTGACATGGTGGGGTGTTGCAACTTCCCGTAGCAACGTGACTAAAGCTGCACGCACACAACAGCGTGATTTGAAAGCAAAGCATCAGGAAGACCCAAGCGTGCTACGGGACTGTGGAACATGCAGGAGTTATAAAAACACATAAACATTACCTCTTTCCAGGAACCTATAAAGTTATTGCGATACCTGTGAAGCGTTCCTCACGTCACTTCGTGACATCAACGGCGCCGTGCCCGCATGTGTTAGCCACACCTTGATGAGACCTTCACCGGAACGAACGTCTTTGCACCAGCCTTTGTCCGGGCCGTAATAATGGAATTCTCGCTCCCGTATATGCATGAGGTTTTAATCGCACATTGTGCGACAGAGACACCAAAAGCAACGTCGTTTACACGTGTGGAAAATTTCAACGTGCTATGTTTGGTTTAAAAAGAAAAAACAAACGTGGAGGTTGACCTGGACATGGCATCAATTACCCTACAAGCTTACCTACGTGACATGCCGTACCACAGAAGTAGTTTTCTGCATTTCACGCTGTAAAATTCTCTTAGATGAAGCCAGTTTACCTTTTTTTTGATATTATTTTAGCACTGTAACTCCCAGCATACCACCAGTGATGCGTACTGCAAGGATGTGAATAAATTTATTTTGGGCTCAGAGTACTATTAGGATAGTTATCATGAATAGATGAACGGCCTTTTCTATCCAAGTTATCAGAAAAGAGCAAAATATCACCGGCCAGATAGATGGGACACTTCCTGAAAAGTAAATTCATGAAAAACCTAACTTTAACGGCAAAGCAACCGGAAACTTTTCTTGTCTTAATGCTACACTGGAAGATGATGGAGCCGTTGTGAACTTTCATCCTGATTACTGCATCCGCAGGCATATTTGTAGCTTTATTTTCCTTCGACAATAAAAAATTATGAAAAATAATTGAATATATTCGTGTGGTTATTTTTCGTACAAGATATACAGGTTATTCGAGATAGTCATGAAAAAATCATTAGTGGTAAAATCCTCGAAGCGGTGGCTATAGCACGACATAAATAATTGCACATTACTTTTTTACCAGAGCTTCTACAAAGACGAATGTGTGCCTCGAGGTTACCATGTAAGCTTGTTAATACACAGATGTTCCTCTCAAAACCAAGTCACCTTTGACCTGTACCGGTGAGATCGGCTTCCGCTCAAGCTCATGTAATAAAGCTCTACCTATAAGAGGCTGTCGTCCTATTGCGTGACATTCGGAGTGCGTGCAAGTGCATCGGCGTACAAGAAAACCTGCATAACCGCGGATGCAGAGCAGCGGGCATACTGATCTTGGCATAGGTCTTTGCATCTTTGGATGATCTTTGCTTACCTGCGCGCCTCGACTGGACGATTGTACTGACAGCCGGCGGGCAAAAGTGAGTAGATGCGAGAGACCTGACAATTAGAAAGCCGACAGGGGAAGTAAAAATGTAAGGGTATGCTCTATTTTAATCATCAAAATCGAAAAAAAGTTGTGGTGAATATATATTACTGCCAAAGATATTAGCTCTCCAAATTAGAACCATATAATGAGAATGTAAAGTACAACCTAAAGTTCTGTATTTTCATTACGGTATTTCAATCATCATCATCACCATCAACCTGACTGCGCCCTCTGCAGGGCAATGACCTCTCCTACATCTCTCCATTTAGTTGTATGACGCTGTGTTAATATGATGATATGATAAGCTTTTGCTGATGATGTGGGATCACTTGGGATATTTTAAAAAAAACAGCGCAAAATCTGTAACACATTTCTTCGTACAGCAACTAAGAAACTCGGCGGCTGCGTTTTTATGGAGGCAAACCGCTAAGGCGCCCATGTGCTGTGCGATGTCAGTGCACTTTAAATATCCCCCGGTGGTCGAAATTATTCCGGAGCCCTCCACTACGGCACCTCTTTCTTCCTTTCTTCCTTTCGCTTCGTCCTTTATTCCTTCCCTTACGGCGCGGTTCAGGTGTCCGCCGATATATGAGACAGATACTGCGCCATTTCCTTTCCTCAAAAATTAATTATTATTATTATAAGCTAAGAAACACATCTTAGTTATCTCTCATGCAAGAAGCTAAATCTTTGTGAAAAACGCCCTCACTGCGGGCGTAAATCAATCATCCTCTAGTAATGCAACACCCACCTATAAGCGAGAACCACGCTTTGTTCGCTATGGCTTCCTATTTCCCTCTCTCAGGAATATCCTGTCAGGAGGAAAACATATCAAGGAAGAAAGAGAAACGAGCAGTCGATCGCGACTCGAAACAAGCCATATATCAGGAACCACGGAATTCCATCAATGCAAACGCGAGCTTCGCTACCGACGTCGCATTTGCATACGAAGAAGCAGAGAGCACGCCAGAGCTTGTATCCACGAGCGGTTGGGGAGATGCGGCGGAAGGATGGAGATTTAGATGGGGCGGGAACAGAGGAGGGAGCGGATGCAAAGATTGGTACAGAGCACACTCCGGACGGCGCGGTAGGGAGCGCGTATGTCGCAGCAGCAGTTCTTGCACCGTTTCCGCACAGAAGCGTCCGCCCTGTCCCATTCATTACCTACCTCGTGCATTGCACGATGACGACGACGGACGTGCGAGAAGGAACATGCGGAGTGGGGACGAGCTGTAGAGGAAAGCTCTGCCGCCACTGTTTGCCTACTGCGCTCCCCCGCACAGGCCGAGCGTGCGCTGGAACGTAACGAGGGAAGACGTAATCGTGGCAGGTAATTAGGCGCCTCCCCTCCCCCCCCCCCCTTCCCAAATTCGCTTTCCCACCGTCGACCGCCCGCGAGTCGTCGTCGCCCAATGCTGCCTCTCTGCTGCCTCGGCGGTCGCGAAAAGCGAGCTTGTTCCAGCCGCTGTGTCTAGAAGCTCCAAAGTCGCCTCGGGATTTTCTCCGCCATACCTGCCTAAGCGCTAGTCCCTCGATGTTGGGCGCCTTTCGCACGTTTCATCCCCTTTCTCTTCCATTTTGTCGACCGTTTCCTCCTCTTCCTCGTTTAGCCTCTTTTTTTTTCTTCAGCTTCAACTCCGGTATCTTTCTCTCTCTCTATCTGCTCTTTATTTACCGGCCCTGATCAATACATCTCCGCAGGGGAAGCTTCGGGAATACCCTCTGGCCTTGGCGCGCTGCTGGACCTTCCATTCTTTTTCTCCCTTCCAACCTTCTCGCCCGCCTCCTCCGAATGGCACCTCTTCTCATTCGGGATTCCCTCCATGGCCGAGTGCTCTTCCAGAGAAAAAAGAAAGTGATTGCGCGAAGAATAGCTGTTCTCTTTCTTGTGGTGCGCATCTCGAGCTGATGATAGATTAATGGGCTCTTAATGACCTGGGCAGCGTGTCGAATAGCTTTGTGCGCACGCGCTGCCAAGTGCGAATTTTCTGCTAATCTTTGCTCTAACATTGTACGGCTTTCTCGAGAAGCATCACCTGTCGATCCTCGCCTTGGTGCTGTTTTGCTGTGAGGACCTTGTTTTCTTTTGTTTTCTTTTCGGAGCTACGCGGCCCACGTGTTTAATTATGTAGCGGGCGCGTTAAGCGAGAAACTATTTTTCTTTTCTTTTTTCATTTTCGTTTCATGCTTAAGCTTGCGAACGATACTTTACCGAGCGCCATTGTTGAAAATGTTTCTCAATACTTGCTGAAAATTAATTCCCGAAGGGGAATGAGTTTAAAACTCCAACTCGAGCCGAACAGCGGTTTTCGATTATCCGATTGTCGACTTCATGATTGTTGCCATGGGTGCGTCTGGCTGTAATCGAGCTGTAAGCAGTTGCTGCGCGCGGTGCGTGGCGATTCCCGGGGCGGCGATTACGCGAAATGAAAACTTATCCGGCCGCTTGCAACTGAGCTCGGCTCACCCAACCGCGATGCTTGATGCTGCGTCCGATATGACTGTGTCTGAAAGCCGGCGACTGATACTGCCCCACTGTTGAGAAAATAGCTTCTACAGACATACGTGGATGTGCAATAGAATCCGATAGTTGCTATGGCCGGCATGTCGCTAATTACAACCCTTGCGCAAATGCGCCGACAGGTATTAAGCTGTAGCAACCGTTCATTATCCTCTTCAGGTCAGGGGCACTTTGTTAATTAACCTAGTTACGCCAGTAAGTCTAGCAGCGTCCCTAAAAGTTGCTCATGCAGTGTTGCCAGCACAGTTCAGTTCTGATCGGCTGTCACTCGGTGGCCCCGGCGCATGCTTTTAAGCAGCTGTGGGAAAAATCGAGAACAGTTTTTCCTGCGGTCATACAAGACTGCTAGAGAAGATTTCTGGGGAAGGAAATCCCACTTTAGCCAGAAAATGCCAACGAATGATGCACCTTATTTTCTCGCATATAAGACGCACATTTTTCTCGAAATATCTTCGAAATTTTGGGAGGTAAAAGTTCGAAGCAGTACAAAACAGGACAGAAATAGCAACTTGATGGCATAAATACTTCATTCGGTATGATTGGGCTTCAAAGTTTTTCTTAATCCTGCATGTATAAGTCGCGTGGCTTTGCATAACTATTTCCAAGTAAAACTTCGAGCAGTGAGAGCGAGACTAACCGCAAGGAGCTCTTACAATTCTTAAAATGTCCGATCTCACAGCGAAACCCATTGCGGCCAGAAATGCATTCTATCCGTTCTCAGCTTCCTTGCTGACCATTTTTTTACGGTTCATCTTTTATAGGAGTTATAGTTGGTTTGACATCTTACATATGGGGCTCTGAAGTATTCTGTAGTTTTTCGACTTTCAAAAACGGGTTCCTGCTATCATTCAGTATCTTTGTAGCAGACATTGGGCCAAACGACCAGGGCGCGTTGATTACGAGAGCGAAGTTAAAATAGCACTTTTTCACAGTCAACGTAGAGTGTACGTTAATTATGTGTGTAAATAGGGCACACTTGGAGCCGCCAGACCCCGCTTTCATCAGCTAATTGCGTAAACCTCATGCCCAATTTTTACGTGCAGCTCCGAGGTTAGGCTTCACCGACATAAACTTTAAAACCGTGATTAAGCCATGCTTTCGGCAATACCATCATCAGCCTGAATCGAGCGCCGGAGAAATAAAAGCTTCGTTTCCGAACCGAATTTTACCGTCAATTATGTCACGGACTAGAAAACAATAAAATGGTAAGTGGCGAGGGACGGAGCTCCCGCGTCAGGCTAGAAGGCATTAAATCATATCGTCGCCATCTGTCATCATGTCTCAACCTTCTGGTATCCGCCGCGTAACATTTGTCTCAGGGGCTGCGGTCCTCCTCATTCATCATCCCGGCCCCGGAAATTCTCAGGCTGATGTCCGCCGAGACCTTCTCTGGAGCGCTAGTGGTTCGAACCTGCCGACACCGGCTCAGCCTGCCAGAAGCAACCCTACCTCGCCGCTCTTATCCACCCCGTCCCCAAGCCCCGACCACAAGACACAACAAGACGATTCCGACTCAACTTAACTGAGGCTCCGCAATCTGACCTTAACCCTATCCCACTGAACGACCCACTGATCGCCTACACACTACAGCCCGGCCCCTGCCGTTTGGTGCATCCATGAGCCTCGGCCGTTCCTCCTGGCCACTGGTGGCCTTGCAGTCTGAGAGGACCAGGCTTCTTCCGCTCACCATCCGCTCCTCTCCTTCATCGTGGCAGCAAGCCTTTCACCTTCTTATCTTCTCTATTTACTGTTCTCTTACTTTCATTGTCACGCTCTGTTTTACATCGTCAGTGAGCAGCCGCGCAGAATGGAGTGTTCACGCCAGGCCATAAGCCATTAAATCCTATCGCTATCTCTCATCATGTCTTTTCCTTCTGATTGCCGCCACATAAAAATGTCGAATGCGTTATTTTGCAGCTGAGCAAACAAACGTAGCCATAGAGATACAACAATCAGTTCTATGAGGAAAAATATTCCATGGAGTTACCCTCAGTTCCGTTACACGCATATGCAAAAGGAATGCACAGGGGCTTCTAGACTTGCATACATCTAAACAAGAGCGCCTCAATGCGACAAGTCTCTACAGTTATCACTCTATTTGTGATTGGAGCACAAGTTCACGGAACGCAACTTTGCTGTCCTTCATTTTGTATGTCAAGCTGGTTGTGAAGCGTTTAATAGCGTTGCTGTTGCTATCTCAGGTAAAGGCGGCGATCAGACACAAAATCGTTCGGCAATCACGGTTCTGAATTTTTTTTTGTATTTTATTGATCTTGTGAAAGCAGGTGAAATGATTTTATTTCAGTTTGCCACTTCCTGTACAGCTTCCACTACGGAAAAGACAGCCTGCCACACCTCCTGCCCAACCGATGCAGCTGCTAGCCAAAAATTAGGCGCTACAATTTTGACTGATGCGGAGGAAATGCGATAGCACGCTCCTTTCACTCGCCACTGAACTCAAGTTACAATCTTGCTCCAACTCTGAGTTAATTGTCCTTGTCCTCCGCATCCTAATATATTCCAATTCTGATTGTCTTCGAATTACGACTACGCAACAAAGCAAAATGTGTGGCATTCAGAGGTCGCGGCCAGCCCTCATACCACCACCAGCGCAGTTGTACAGCGGTTCAGCGATGCACCATTGCTTTGGCAGGTGACCGTTTCAAGCACAGCCACCGCTATGATATTTGAGACACAGATTGCTCTTCCCGAGCAATGCTAGGAAGAATAGTTCCAGCAAGCTTCATTTTTGCCCCGTTAGGGCTCTGTTAAAGATCTCCAAGTGGTCCAAATTATTCCGGCGCCCTCCACTAGGGCACCTCAAAATGTTACCGCATTGAAAGGTGGCAATCCCGGCTTGTGGTAAGGTGTTTCTCTACCAAGGAAGGGAGCTCTCGAGAACGTCTTATCTGTGGTGATGCGACCAATATAAGCCTCACATTGCGGAGATGAAAATAGGAAGGAGGTGAGGTTTGTGGGAAAGTGCAGGTATTGCTTTCATTTCTTTCCCTGAAAGACGCCTGAAAAGTCCAGATTTTCTCTCTCGATTTTCTCCGATGTTGCGCCAGTTGGTGAGACCAGTCGTGCACCAAATTATCTCTCTTACCTTGCGTTCTCGTTTGGTTTCGTTTGGTTTGGTCAATGGGGGCTTAACATCCCAAAGCGACTCAGGCTATGGGGGATGTCGTAGTGAAGGGCTCCGGAAATTTCGACCAACTGTAGTACTTTTGTGCGCACTGATGTCGCACGATACACATGCCTCTATAATTTTGCCTCTACCAAAATTCGACCTCCGCGGTAGGGATCGAACCCGCGTCTTTCGGGTGAGCAGCCGAGCGCCATAACCACTAAGCCACAGCTGCGGCTAATTGCGTGCTCTGCTCATCCTCTCAAACACACTCACGTGAAGAGAATACATGACAATCATGCCTTAAAATTTATTACCGAAATGATACTATTGTTCTTCGGGCTGATGTCATTAAAGTGCGTTACTCAGGCTGGTAACGTCAAGTGTGTTCTTGCGTAAAAGCGTTCTTCTGTAGTATTCAGATTATGCGTCCCATAATTTTTACCTCCTAGCTTTGCGCTGAAGGCGTGCAGAGTACAGCATATCATGCGGGCGCACTATACAGCGTGCAGAAATACTGAACAGCAATAAAAGATGGTGGGCTGCCATTGCTCCTTTCATTAATTCAATGAGAGACGTGCGCACAATATGGCCAGAACTAAACACTCCGAAACAGGTCACCAGCAGCTTCCCTGGTGATTCATGGCAACGGGTAAGAAGTGCGTTTTGCAAAGTACCTCCACCCATGAAAGCCAGAAAGCCTGTACTCTAGCTAAGTGCGTTGATAACGCAATGCAGCGCAGCCGCAAAGTCAGCGAAGCAGAAGACTGTCGCTTCTCGCAAAAAACGTCCATTATCTCTCATCAGCGCAGCCATGTCTCCTGACGCTAACAAGGGACGACGAAAGAGGAAACCACTCTGCAGAGGTGGTTTCTGCAATGTTGTGCGATCGCTATGTAGCGCTAAATCTCTGCGACACTTGCGAAAGCAGATTGCGTAAGAGGCACTGAAGCGTACCACGAAAGTAACTAGTAAGGTAAAGATCCTTTTTTGAAGAGCGGCTTGCTGTGTAATTGTTACTGCGGCACTGTGGGCGCGTTCTCTTGAAAATAAAAAAAATCTTCAGTAACACGCGTCAGAAGAGACCGGAGTGATTTCGCAGTTTTGTGACAACAGCGAAGGAAGAATTTTCCCCTTTCTCTGGAAACACTTCATATATTTTTACTTTATATTTTGATACATATATTTTCCTTCCAGTCGTATGTATTAGACACGCGCACGTTTCCTAATTATAGAATACTGACACGCTGAAATTATTTTTGTTTATTTCCTTAGCCACTTCCCCCTTTCGTATGCTCCACATTTATGAGAAAGTCTACATTTTTTCTGCAGCGTAAGCATACGTTTTGGTTTCAAAGGTTGTCTATACGCTTTCACTGTTTCCGAAGCTTGCCGCCTATGCACCATAAAAAGTGTTTCGATTTCGTTTCAGCTGTTTTGAACTTGTGTTTAGCCAAACTCGTACTCTTTCCGTATGGTGCAGTTTTCCTTTCAGAGTACTCACTGCTCGCGAAGGAAGAATATAGACACCTTTGCTGTTTCACCACTGTCTACTCTGCCGGTAGATTTAACCTGACAGATATATACAGGGTCATGAGCTAGCTAATATCGTACTCCCTAGCTGACTCCCATCTCACAAATCAGCCACAGAAAAAACCCGGGATCGACTTAGCACCTCTAGCTCACTAACTTGAGTGACTCCGTCTCGTGCGAGAGTTGCTCTCTTCTGACCAGACTTCTAGTAGTCATTGTATTGTAAGGTTCCCTCGTGAGCCAATAACGACTCATTGCGAGCCTCCGATTCTATCCTCTGCAATAATTAACAATGAAGGGACGCGAAATCTTCACTATCGTCAATATCATTTAGAATTTGTTCTTAGGCTGCGTTTTTATGGAGGCAAAACGCTAAGGCGTCCGTGTGCTGTGCGATGTCAGTGCAAGTTAAAGATCCCCAGGTGGTCGAAATTATTCCGGAGCCCTCCACTACGACACCTCTCTCTACCTTTCTTCTTTCACTCCCTCCTTTATCCCTTCACTTACGGCACGGTTCAGGTGTTCAACGATAAATGAGACAGATACTGCGCCATTTCCTTTCGCCAAAAACCAATTATTAAATTTGTTTTTAGGGAAGGAAAATTCTGCAGTATCTGTCTCGCACCTCAGCCGACACCTGAACCACGCCGTAAGAGAAGGGATAAAGGAGGGAAAGATAGAGGAAAGGAAGAAAGAGGTGCCGTAGCGGACGGCTCCGGAATAATTTCGACCACCTGGAGATCTTTCACGTGCACTGACATCGCACAGCAGACGGGCGCCTTTGCGTTTCGCCTCCATCGAAATGCTGCCGCCACGGTCGGGCTCGAAACCGGGTACTCCGGATCAGTAGCCGAGCGCCCTAACCACTGAGCGCGGCGGGCCAATATCATTTAGCGACCCAACTTTTCGCTAAAACTATCAAAGCGGTTTTTTTTGTTGTTGACATTTTAACTACAGGGTGGAAGCTGATGCACTGGCCTAGATCGAAGCTCGGGTGGTTGCCATTGCAAACCCAAAGAAAAGGCTCTTATCATTATGTCCACGACGTGCACAATAAACGTTATGCTCAGTACAAGAGCAGTCATTGCCTTCAAAATGCCGATACTGCTCGTTTTCGTTAACTTTACTTCAGGACACTGCATACCTTATCAAGAGCAATCCACCAGAAATTAATAATAATACTAATTGGTTTTGGGGGAAAGGAAATGGCGCAGTATCTGTCTCATATATCGTTGGACACCTGAACCGCGCCGTAAGGGAAGGAAGAAGGGAGGGAGTGAAAGGAGAAAGAAAGGAAGAGGTGCCGTAGTGGAGGGCTCCGGAATAATTTCGACCACCTGGGGATCTTTAACGTGCACTGACATCGCACAGCACACGGGCGCCTTACCGTTTTTCCTCCATAAAAACGCAGCCGCCGCGGTCGGGTTCGAACCCGGGAACTCCGGATCAGTAGTCGAGCGCCCTAACCACTGAGCCACCGCGGCGGGGCCCACCAGAAATTGGGAAATCAATTTCAGCGCCAGCGTTCGAACAGAAAGGGCTAGCGTTCGCAGCATGCTGTCACGTTCCTAACAACACGAAACTGGTGCTGTAGTGCGTGCTGCCCTTAGACTACTCCAAGAGTGTGGCTCGTGTGCCGACCGACAATAATAATAATATTAATAATAATAATTGGTTTTTGTGGAAATGAATTGACGCAGTATCTGTCTCATATATCGTTGGACACCTGAACCGCGCCGTAAGGGAAGGGATAAAGGAGGGAGTGAAAGAAGAAGGGGGTGCCGTAGTGGAGGGCTCCGGAATAATTTCGACCACCTGGGGATCTTTAACGTGCACTGACATCGCACAGCACACGGGCGCCTTAGCGTTTTTCCTCCATAAAAACGCAGCCGCAGCGGTCGGCTTCGAACCCGGGAACTCCGGATCAGTAGTCGAGCGCCCTAACCACTGAGCCACCGCGGCGGGCGACCGGCAAGGCCCAAAGTGCAGTTCCGCACGCTTCTGTTCCATAAAACGCGGAGGATGAAAACCTTTTTTTTTGTCGAAGAAATCTTAGGCAGGCGCTTCTGCGCTAGGTATCCAAGAGTCCCTGGGCCCTGGGGACTGGAGTATTAGTGAAATACTTTTATTGTCTCAAAAACAGTTCATACAGGGAGTTATGATGAGTTAAAATGACAGGTAGTTCGGAAAGTGCTAAAACTAGCACACCCCCGGCGCGGCTCTCCCACCTCCTCCGGGGCCGTAGTATCGAAGAGGCCGACTGCCAAACCGGAGGCGCTTTCTAGCCCCTCCCACCGGACGCCGAGGTGTGCGCCTGCGGGGCCGTCGTGCTTCACCCAACGCACAAGAAAGGGGCCCTTCACGAAAACTCAATACAACTTGCATTACGTTACTTGTAAAGTGCTGACTCCTGCTACGTTGCAGAATGATTATAAGTCATGACTATGAATACGCGTCATGAATACGCATACTTTGTACAAACTGTACACACCTTGCCTTACGTTTCTCCTGAAGTGCTGAGTCATGATACGTTGCAGAATGATTATCAGTCGTGGTTACGCATATTTTGTAATAACTTTATTCACCCCGTTATATTACTTTGAAATGCTGAGTCGTAACACGTTGCAGAATAAGTATCATTCATGGCTGAATACAAGTCATGACTTTCGTAGGTCATAGTAAGTTATGTTATATCCTTCACGACTCTACATGTTCGCTTATATGTTTTGTGACATCCTACAACGGAGTACTGCATCATTCGAATTTCGTGCCATGTGTGGTGACGTACGGAGTATTTTGTGCTAATAGGACATATAATGCTTGCGCAATGATAAGCTGCATTGGAGTTTACAGGCCTATATTCAAGCAGTTGCTACATAAAAAAGCATTGCATGTAACTGCAGGCAAGGGGCCTCAAACCATACGCAGGCTCTGTGGTTAGAACGCTCGGCTTCTGAGCCGGAGTACCCGCCTTCGAACCCGACCGCGGTGACAGCGTTTCAATAAAGGCGAAACGCAAAGGGTGCCCGCGCAATGTCAGTGCACGTTAAAGATCCCCAGGTGGTCGGAAATATTTCGCAATGCTTCATTAAGCATCTCTTTTAAAGCGAAAGCTTTACTGGCAGCAGGTTGAGCAGTTTCGTGTGATTCCTGGACAGCCGAGCTGCGCATGCGCGAAAAGCAGTAACGACACACGGCGCATTTCTCTCTGTCTCCTCCCTAGTCACACCCGCTGTGGTGGCGCAGTGCTTAGGCCGCTGGGCTAATAATAATAATAATAATTGGTTTTGGGGGAAGGAAATGGCGCAGTATCTGTCTCATATGTCGTTGGACACCTGAACCGCGCCGTAATAGAAGGGATAAAGGAGGGAGTGAAAGAAGAAAGGAAGAAGAGGTGCCGTAGTGGAGGGCTCCGCTCGGCTACTGATCCGGAGTTCCCGGGCTCGAACCCGACCGTGGGGGGTGCGTCTTTTATGGAGGAAAAACGCTAAGGCGCCCGTGTGCTGTGCGATGTCAGTGCACGTTAAAGATCCCCAAGTGGTCGGAATTATTTCGCAATGCTTCATTAAGCATCTCTTTTAAAGCGAAAGCTTTACTGGCAGCAGGTTGAGCAGTTTCGTGTGATTCCTGGACAGCCGACCTGCGCATGCGCGAAGAGCAGTAACGACACACGGCGCATTTCTCTCTCTCTCGCTCCCTAGTCACACCCGCTGTGGTGGCGCAGTGGTTAGGCCGCTCTGCTAATAATAATAATAATAATTGGTTTTGGGGGAAAGGAAATGGCGCAGTATCTGTCTCATATATCGTTGGACACCTGAACCGCGCCGTAATGGAAGGGATAAAGGAGGGACTGAAAGAAGAAAGGAAGAAGAGGTGCCGTAGTGGAGGGCTCCGCTCGGCTACTGATCCGGAGTTCCCGGGCTCGAACCCCACCGTGGGGGCTGCGTCTTTTATGGAGGAAAAACGCTAAGGCGCCCGTGTGCTGCGCGATGTCAGAGCACGATAAAGATCCCCAGGTGGTCGAAATTATTCAGAGCCCTCCACTACGGCTCCTCTCTCTTCCTTTCTTCTTTCACTCCCTCCTTTATCCCGTCCCTTACGGCCCGGTTCAGGTGTCCAACGATATATGAGACAGATACTGCGCCATTTCTTTTCCCAAAAAAACAGTTATTATTATTATTATTATTATTATTATTATTATTATTATTATTATTATTATTATTATTATTATTATTATTATTATTATTATTATTATTATTATTATTATTATTATTATTAGTATTAGTATTATTATTATTATTATTCCTAGTAGCAACTGCGCATGCGCCGGTAGTAGCACCGAGCCACAGGTGTTCCGCCGCTGCGCAGCGCAATGTCTTTCCTCAAAATGCAACTTTCAATCTTCAGTTAGACCCTCGGTCCTCCGCCGCCCAGGAGTGCTCTGCTGTGCGACTCCCGCGCCGCCCTCAGCCGCCTGCAATCTAACGGCCGCGGTACCCCACTAGTGCAGGAAATTCGCTCGCGCATCGAGCGCCTCGCGCAGAGAGGATGTGCCATGCGTGCACAGTGGGTGCCCGGTCACTGCGGCATCGCCGGCAACGAAGAAGCTGACGACCTCGTGACCGCTGCACACCAACTACCTACCATCGATCTGCCCCTTGCGCTGGAGGACGTTCGTGCGGCCATCCACGACCATCTCCGAAAGCAGCACCCCGACCCACGCATCGCAGGAGGTGAGCGCATCGGCCGTATTAGCGGCTGTCGCGGACTTGCACGGTCACAACGTGCAATGATCCTCCGAGCGCGCATTGGCTGCGTGTGGCCCGGGGAACGACGGGTGCGTCACGGAATCGCGTCGAGTGATGTGTGTGACGGTAAGGTGCAGTAGAAACACAAGAGCACCTCCTCCTTTAATAATAATTGGTGTTTTGGGGGAAAGGAAATGGCGCAGTATCTGTCTCATATAGCGTTGGACACCTGAACCGCGCCGTAAGGGAAGGGATAAAGGAGGGAGTTAAAGAAGTGCCGCGTTCGCCGATGCTCGTCGCGATATGCTTGCGGCCTATAGGGCGCTGGGCATCATACTAGAATCCCTCAGGACGCTAATGTGGCCACAGATCAGTGCGCGCACCCGAGAGCGAACCTTGGTTAGCCTCTGTGCATTCCTTGAACAAACGGGCTTGACGTCCCGTCTGTTCTCTGCCAGGTAGTTACACGCAGTGACCGAACGCTCCGCGACTTCTACCTTGAACAATTAATAACTGGACGCCCCACTCCAGTTGTAGCCAACACAGTGCTGTGCGCGTGTTTTAATTCCTCTAAAATGAACTAATCACGCGCACAACCTTGACACATTTCTTATTGTGTAAATAGTTTGTACATATTACTTCTCCCCCTATCCTCTCTTCCTGTCCCCTCACCTCTTTCATTTCATTTCTCCATTCTGCCTGCTATCCTTTATTTCCGCTGCCCCAGCTCAAATGCTTCAGTATCGATGGCAGATGCCGGGGCTAGCAAAAATCTTTTCCTTCCTTTTTACTATTATTTTAATTAAAAAACCACTACCAATCTTCAGTTTTCTTTGTCCTTTTTCTCGCCCTCCTTTATCTTTTCCTTTAAGGAGGTTCGAGTGTCCACCGAAATATGTGAGAGGATTATTACTGTGTCTTTTCGCGCTCGCCGCGCCATCTGGCATGACGTCACACCGCGTGCCTCGCCGCCGCCGCCGTTTGGTATGACGTCACACCGCGTTCCTCGGTGTTGCGCCACGGTGTTCCCCCACTCGCTTCGCCAGCTCCGTCGCATGCATGATAACATGTCGGAGGACTGAAAAGGATGGCTCGCGTGCGCCGCAACCACACTTGTGTCGTCTTTAATGCGACAACAACATAGCTAGACAACCAGACTATCCACGACTTGCACTCAAGATTAAGCACGGCTAACCATGCTATGCCTTAGCTTTCACTACGTATATCCTGGCATAGCCGAGCTAAGCCACTAAGCCCGCGGCGGTCAGCGTTCATACGCTGAAAAACCTTTCGCGATGAACCATTAATTTAACCGCCACCTTCCAGGGTAGGCGCGTTGTCTGTCCAGTGCGCGGAACGCACTCAACGGTAGAGCCCAAGTCGCGTCTACTTACCCGATACACTGCAGCTTTCGCTCTATAACTAGACCCAGCAGTAGTTGAACCGCAGCTAATTTTATTCTTTCACTCCCACATCCCTTTCCTCGCGGCGTGGTTGAAGCGTCCTCCCAGAAGCGAAGTAGCTACTGCACCATTACCTTTCCTCAAAATCACTACTATTGTTAAAATGCAGGCGCAGCGCAGCGCGTGGCGTTCTTGCATTGAGACACCCTAATTTCTGGTGTTGCTGAGGGTTCGAGTGCGCCTACTTAAACGCTGCAGACGCCGCAGCGAGCCAACTTTAATCATGCACTGAATTGGTTGGAATGACGCGGAATGCCTTCTTTCGCTCTGTTATTTGCAGGAATTCATATTCAGAAAAAGATTGTTTAGAAGAATAAGGTAATAAGTGGAAGGCGACATCACTTTTGCAGGCAAATGGCGATAATTGCCAGTAGGGTCAAAATTATTTGAATCAATATCAAGCGCAACCAGTATTGCATTGCGCGTTCTTGATAGCAAAAAGCGGTTGGGCCTATACAGGAGGTCAGAAATCATAACTCTCCCGGACCGGCGTTCTTTTGGCTGACCATGAAACTATTGTATTACCTTAGAAGAGCGATTTTTATGCCTTTGGAGTTGTGTACATAGAATGCGGCAAGATCAACGACACGTTGTTACATAAGCGTAAAAAAATGAATCTGGATTAGCTCACCTAATCCAGGATATACAAAGTGAAAGGAAGATTGATGTTTCCACCGGCCCACGGAGCCGGTTCTGCGCCTTTCCATTCGTAAAAATGGACGGTCTTTGCAAAGTTGTCAACGCCACTCAACTCTATGAACGCCTTCGGCTCTCTTTTGTTTAGTTTTTTGAGGAAAGGAAATGGCACCGTAACCGTCTCAAGTATCTCAGTGGACGCCCGAAGCGCGCCGTAAAGGAAGGGATGAAGGAGGGAGGGAAAGAGGAAAGAGAAAACGGAAAATTGAAAGTTCGAGTTTGAGAAAAGACGCGGCTCTGCGAAGCGGGAGAATACCTGTGGCTAGGTGCTACTAGTGGCGCATGCGCAGTTGTGACTAGGGAGCGAGCGAGAGAAATGCGCCGTGTCCTCACTGCTCCTCGTGCACGCGCAGCACGCCTCTCCAGGAATCACGCGAAATAATAATAATAATAATTGGTTTTTTGGGGAAAGGAAATGGAGCAGTATCTGTCTCATATATCGTTGGACACCTGAACCGCGCCGTAAGGGAAGGGATAAAGCAGGGAGTGAAAGAAGAAAGGAAGAATAGGAGCCGTAGTGGAGGGCTCCGGAATAATTTCGACCACCTGGGGATCTTTAACGTGCACTGACATCGCACAGGCTCAACGTGCGGCCAGTAAAGCTTTCGCTTTTAAAAATCACGGGCGTTCAATTCGATTGATGCGTGGGGAATGCGTCACTATGTTAGCTCAGATTTTGTTAGCCCTTGTGTTGGTAAACTGAATTCATTCACACCAATTAAGTTTGAAGACACTTTTTTTCCTACTTCGGTAGTTCCAATCTCCTGCACTTACGTGTGACTTGATTCATGCTCCCAAGATACCACTTCCTTGCCATTTTCTTTCGAAGCGAAAGCTTTACTGGTCCCGAACTTGCGATTTCGCCGTGGCGATGCTCCGCGGAGGCACATGACGTCACAACGAACGCCTCGCCGCGGAGCCGTCGGTTTCACCGGGTCGGCGGCGCCTGGCGCACTCGGCGCGAAATAAAGCCATGCTCCAAGTCTCCGCCAGCGCGGTCATAGTGGGCCAAAGCCGGGAAACGCGTCGGCGGTCAACCGCAGTTGTAGTATAGGTCTCGCTCTGGCCGACGTGACGTCGCCGTGAAGTGCGCGCGCGCGAGCGTTACGCCGGAGTATAAACACGCCTTAACAGAGCCTGCGCTTAACATCTAACCAACGTATTCGGTGGCGGCATCTATGGGAGCCACTGAAACCTCCCGCACACTGACTGAATAAAAAATAAACCTGAGCCGAGGCTCGGAATGTAACCAGGGTCTTTGGCGTTGAGGCGGAGACGCTACAACTCCGCCACGGCGGCTCAAGCTCTGACCATGAATAAAGCGCATCTAATGAATGCACTCTTCCTATACAGAAGTCTCCGCGCTTTCGCAACATATATCCTGGCCTAACAAAGCTAGGCCATCGGCAATTTTTTCGGTTCATGCACCTGCGTGGTTTTACGTATGGAAGCGGAGGAATCTTTTTCAAGACGACTGTATTCAAAGCACAGCGCGATAGAATGACAGTACGCTTGAGCCTCGCCTTAAAGAGTGGAACGCGACAGTTATTTGAAGCAGTCCACGCATCGCCATCGCCCGTTCGGCGCGACACCTTGCCCATTAGACAAATCGCTCTGCTACATAGGTGAAACGGACGCGCGGAGCGGCAAACCACGTAAAAGCGCTGCCAGATGCCTTGCCGAAATGCGCGAGACTCAAGTTGCAGTCGTAGTTCGTCGGCACATCGTTCTTGAAAAAAACCCGATGCCTCGGACGCCAGCCTAACTTTCGCGCCGAACGAACGGGCTGCAATCCGCAAGCTTCGTGGTTAACGCGCTTTGTATGTGCGCTGCGTTGTTCGCCTCTCACCGCGTGATTCCTGCGTGCCCGCACGGCCCCACTGCGCCCGAACGAGACGAGCAGGATGCGCTGCCATCGCGCTAGTTGTGATTCTTGTTGGGAGTGGAAAGGGGGACAGAGCGCGTGCATTTATCTCTCTCTTCTGAGGGATGGTCGCTGCGCTGTGGGCGGAGGGGGGAAGGGGAAGAGCAAGGAGGGGAAGTGCTCGCCGCGCACCGCGTCGCGGGGGAGAGGGGTTAGAGTGAGCGAAGGAGCCACGCTATTTGTTGGGGCAGTTCCGTACATTGCGAGGAGGAGGATTTTTCGCTCACGGCCAACACCGCCGACGCCGGCACCAGCTTTTCTGCTACACGAGCTCCATAACGCTGTCGCTTTAATAGGCGTCGCGAATGTCTGTTACGGTACCCAAGTTGTACCCGCCGCGGTGGCTCAGTGGTTAGGGCGCTCGACTACTGAGCCGGAGTTCCCGGGTTCGAACCCGACCGCGGCGGCTGCGTTTTTATGGAGGAAAAACGCTAAGGCGCCCGTGTGCTGTGTGATGTCAGTGCACGTTAAAGATCCCCAAGTGGTCAAAATTATTCCGGAGCCCTCCACTACGGCACCTATTTTTTCCTTTCCTCTTTCACTCCCTCCCTTATCCCTTCCCATACGGCGCGGTTCAGGTGTCCAACGCTATTTTGTGCTAATAGGACATATAATGCTTGCGCAATGATGAGCTGCATTGGAGTTTACAGGCCTATATTCAAGAAGTTGCTACAGAAAAAACATTGCATGTAACTGCAGGCAAGGGGCCTCAAACCATACGCAGGCTCTGTGGTTAGAACGCTCGGCTTCTGAGCCGCAGTACCCGCGTTCGAACCCGACCGCGGTGACAGCGTTTCAATAAAGGCGAAACGCAAAGGGTGCCCGCGCAATGTCAGTGCACGTTAAAGATCCCCAGGTGGTCGGAATTATTTCGCAATGCTTCATTAAGCATCTCTTTTAAAGCGAAAGCTTTGCTGGCAGCAGGTTGAGCAGTTTCGCGTGATTCCTGGACAGCCGAGCTGCGCATGCGCGAAGAGCAGTAACGACACGCGGCGCATTTCTCTCTCTCTCGCTCCCTAGTCACACCCGCTGTGGTGGCGCAGTGGTTAGGCCGCTCGGCTAATAATAATAATAATAATTGGTTTTGGGGGAAAGGAAATGGCGCAGTATCTGTCTCATATATCGTTGGACACCTGAACCGCGCCGTAATGGAAGGGATAAAGGAGGGAGTGAAAGAACAAAAAAGGAATAAGAGGTGCCGTAGTGGAGGGCTCCTCTCGGCTACTGATCCGGAGTTCCCGGGCTCGAACCCGACCGTTGGGGCTGCGTCTTTTATGGAGGAAAAACGCTAATGCGCCCGTGTGCTGTGTGATGTCAGTGCACGTTAAAGATCCCCAAGTGGTCAAAATTATTCCGGAGCCCTCCACTACGGCACCTATTTCTTCCTTTCCTCTTTCACTCCCTCCCTTATCCCTTCCCATACGGCGCGGTTCAGGTGTCCAACGCTATTTTGTGCTAATAGGACATATAATGCTTGCGCAATGATGAGCTGCATTGGAGTTTACAGGCCTATATTCAAGCAGTTGCTACAGAAAAAACATTGCATGTAACTGCAGGCAAGGGGCCTCAAACCATACGCAGGCTCTGTGGTTAGAACGCTCGGCTTCTGAGCCGCAGTACCCGCGTTCGAACCCGACCGCGGTGACAGCGTTTCAATAAAGGCGAAACGCAAAGGGTGCCCGCGCAATGTCAGTGCACGTTAAAGATCCCCAGGTGGTCGGAATTATTTCGCAATGCTTCATTAAGCATCTCTTTTAAAGCGAAAGCTTTGCTGGCAGCAGGTTGAGCAGTTTCGCGTGATTCCTGGACAGCCGAGCTGCGCATGCGCGAAGAGCAGTAACGACACACGGCGCATTTCTCTCTCTCTCGCTCCCTAGTCACACCCGCTGTGGTGGCGCAGTGGTTAGGCCGCTCGGCTAATAATAATAATAATAATTGGTTTTGGGGGAAAGGAAATGGCGCAGTATCTGTCTCATATATCGTTGGACACTTGAACCGCGCCGTAATGGAAGGGATAAAGGAGGGAGTGAAAGAAGAAAGGAAGAAGAGGTGCCGTAGTGGAGGGCTCCTCTCGGCTACTGATCCGGAGTTCCCGGGCTCGAACCCGACCGTGGGGGCTGCGTCCTTTATGGAGGAAAAACGCTAAGGCGCCCGTGTGCTGCGCGATGTCAGAGCACGATAAAGATCCCCAGGTGGTCGAAATTATTCAGAGCCCTCCACTACGGCTCCTCTCTCTTCCTTTCTTCTTTCACTCCCTCCTTTATCCCGTCCCTTACGGCCCGGTTCAGGTGTCCAACGATATATGAGACAGATACTGCGCCATTTCTTTTCCCCCCCCCCCAAAAAAACAGTTATTATTATTATTATTATTATTATTATTATTATTATTATTATTATTATTATTATTATTATTATTATTATTATTCCTAGTAACAACTGCGCATGCGCCGGTAGTAGCACCGAGCCACAGGTGTTCCGCCGCTGCGCAGCGCAATGTCTTTCCTCAAAATGCAACTTTCAATCTTCAGTTAGACCCTCGGTCCTCCGCCGCCCAGGAGTGCTCTGCTGTGCGACTGCCGCGCCGCCCTCAGCCGCCTGCAATCTAACGGCCGCGGTACCCCACTAGTGCAGGAAATTCGCTCGCGCATCGAGCGCCTCGCGCAGAGGGGATGTGCCGTGCGTGCACAGTGGGTGCCCGGTCACTGCGGCATCGCCGGCAACGAAGAAGCTGACGACCTCGCGACCGCTGCACACCATCTACCTGCCAGCGATCTGCCCCTTGCGCTGGAGGACGTGCGTGCGGCCATCCACGACCATCTCCGAAAGCAGCACCCCGACCCACGCATCGCCGGAGGTGAGCGCATCGACAGTGTCACCGGCTGTCGCGCACTTACACGGTCACAACGTGCAATAATCCTCCGCGCGCGCAATGGCTGCGTGTGGCCCGGGGAACGACGGGTGCGTCACGGAATCGCGTCGAGTGATGTGTGTGACGGTAAGGTGCAGTAGAAACACTAGAGCACCTCCTCTTTTACTGTGCCGCGTTCGCCGATGCTCGTCGCGATATGCTTGCGGCCTATAGGGCGCTGGGCATCATACTAGAATCCCTCAGGACGCTAATGTGGCCACAGATCAGTGCGCGCACCCGAGAGTGAACCTTGGTTAGCCTCTGTGCATTCCTTGAACAGACGGGCTTGACGTCCCGTCTGTTCTCTGCCAGGTAGTTACACGCAGTGACCGAACGCTCCGCGACTTCTACCTTGAACAATTAATAACTGGACGCCCCACTCCAGTTGTAGCCAACACAGTGCTGTGCGCGTGTTTTAATTCCTCTAAAATGAACTAATCACGCGCACAACCTTGACACATTTCTTATTGTGTAAATAGTTTGTACATATTACTTCTCCCCCTATCCTCTCTTCTTGTCCTCTCTCCTCTTTCATTTAATTTCTACATTCTGCCTGCTGTCCTTTATTTCCGCTGCCCCAGCTCAAATGCTTCAGTATCGATGGCAGATGCCGGGGCTAGCAAAAATCTTTTCCTTCCTTTTTACTATTATTTTAATTTAAAAAAACCACTACCAATCTTCAGTTTTCTTTGTCCTCTTTCTCGCCCTCCTTTATCTCTTCCTTTAAGGAGGTTCGAGTGTCCACCGAAATATGTGAGAGGATTACTGTGTCTTTTCGCGCTCGCCGCGCCATCTGGCATGGCGTCACACCGCGCGCCTCGCCGCCACCGCCGTTTGGTATGACGTCACACCGCGTTCCTCGGTGTTGCGCCACGGTGTTCCCCCACTCGCTTCGCCAGCTCCGTCGCATGCATGATAACATGTCGGAGGACTGAAAAGGATGGCTCGCGTGCGCCGCAACCACATTTGTGTCGTCTTTAATGCGACAACAACATAGCTAGACAACCAGACTATCCGGGACTTGCACTCAAGATTAAGCACGGCTAACCATGCTATGCCTTAGCTTTCACAACGTATATCCTGGCATAGCCGAGCTAAGCCCCTAAGCCGCAGTGTTCATTCGCTGAAAAACCTTTCGCGATGAACCATTAATTTAACCGCCACCTGCCAGGGTAGGCGCGTTGTCTATCTAGTTCGCGGAACGCACTCAACGGTAGAGCCCAAGTCGCGTCTACTTACCCGATACTCTGCAGCTTTCGCTCTATAACTAGACCCAGCAGTAGTTGAACCGCGGCTAATTTTATTCTTTCACTCCCACATCCCTTTCCTCGCGGCGTGGTTGAAGCGTCCTCCCAGAAGCGAAGTAGCTACTGCACCATTACCTTTCCTCAAAACCACTACTATTGTTAGAATGCAGCCCCGCCGCGGTGGCTCAGTGGTTAGGACGCTCGACTACTGATCCGGAGTTCCCGGGTTCGAACCCGACCGCGGCGGCTGCGTTTTTATGGAGGAAAAACGCCAAGGCGCCCGTGTGCTGTGCGATGTCAGTGCACGTTAAAGATCCCCAGGTGGTCGAAATTATTCCGGAGCCCTCCACTACGGCACCTCTCTCTTCCTTTCTTCTTTCACTCCCTCCTTTACCCTTCCCTTACGGCGCGGTTCAAGTGTCCAATGATATATGAGACAGATAGTGCGCCATTTCCTTTCCCCCAAAACCAATATTATTATTGTTAGAATGCAGGCGCAGCGCAGCGCGTGGCGTTCTTGCATTGAGACCCCCTAATTGCTGGTGTTGCTGAGGGTTCGAGTGCGCCTACTTAAACGCTGCAGACGCCGCAGCGAGCCAACTTTAATCATGCACTGAATTGGTTGGAATGACACGGAATGCCTTCGTTCGCTCTGTTATTTGCAGGAATTCATATTCAGAAAAAGTTTGTTTAGAGGAATGAGGTAGTAAGTGGAAGGCGACATCACTTTTGCAGGCAAATGGCGATAATTGCCAGTAGGGTCAAATTATTTGAACCAATATCAAGCGCAACCAATAATCCATTGCGCGTTCTTGATAGCAAAGATCGGTTGGGCCTATGCAGGAGGTCAGAAATCATAACTTTCGGACCGGCGTTCATGTCTGACCATGAAACTATTGTATTACCTTACAAGAGCGATTTTTTTTGTGTTTGGAGCTGTGTACATAGAATGCGGCAAGATCAACGACACGTTGTTACATAAGCGTAAAAAAATGAATATGGATTAGCTCACCTAATCCAGGATATACAAAGTGAAAGGGAGATTGATGTTTCCACTGGCCCAGGGAGCCGGTTGTGCGTCTTTCCATTCGTAAAAATGGACGGTCTTTGCAAAGTTGTCAACGCCACTCAACTCTATGAACGCCTTCGGCTCTCTTGTTTTGTTTGGTTTTTTGAGGAAAGGAAATGGCACTGTAACCGTCTCAAGTATCTCGGTGGACGCCCGAAGCGCGCCGTAAAGAAAGGGATGAAGGAGGGAGGGAAAGAGGAAATAATAATAATTCGTTTTTGGTGGAGAGGAAATTTCGCAGTATCTGTCTCATATATCGTTGGACACCTGAACCGCGCCGTAAGGGAAGGGATAAAGGAGGGAGTGAAAGAAGAGAGGAACAAATAGGTCCGTAGTGGAGGGCTCCGGAATAATTTCGACCACCTGGGGATCTTTAACGTGCACTGACATCGCACAGCACACGGGCGCCTTAGCGTTTTGCCTCCATAAAAACGCAGCCGCCGCGGTCGGGCTCGAACCCGGGAACTCCGGATCAGTAGTCGAGCGCCCTAACCACTGAGCCACCGCGGCGGGGCGAAAGAGGAAAGAGAAAACGGAATATTGAAAGTTCGAGTTTGAGGATTGATTTGATTACAAACGTCTTTATTTCTTCAATGTTCTCCGAACATGTGGGTGGACCGCCTAGTCCGGTAGTCCACTGGCTGCTGCTGCTGCGCTGGCCCTCCCCACCAGCCAGTGCTGACGGTCAGGATCATCGCTGAGCAGAATAGCCTCCCACTGCTCCTCCGAGGGGTTGGGAATGGGGTCAACTAAGGGATTATATTGGCATGCCCACACCATATGGTAGAGGTTAGCTACCGCTCCACAATGTGGACACTGTGGAGAGTATAGTGTAGGGTACCACTGGTGTAATTTAGCTGGTGTTGGGTAGGTGTTGGTTTGTAGTCTCCTAAGGGTGTTCTCTTCTAACTTGTTGAGGGATTTGTGTGGTGTTGGGTACTCCTTTCTGGCTGTTCTGTATGGCGCAAGATTGTCAGCATACACTGCTAAGCCTATTAGGTCGCGGCACCCTTCATGGTCATCAGGGGGAGACGTCCGGTATAGAAGAATTCGGGCATGCCTGTGGGCGGCTTCGTTTCCTCCTGGTAGTTCCAGGTGACCGGGGAACCAGATTACTGAGACCTGGTTGGGTGGATGCTTAGTCAGCAATGACAACCCTGACTTGTGAATTAATCCGTTATTGAAGTTTCGACAGGCATAAGACGCGGCTCTGCGAAGCGGGAGAATACCTGTGGCTAGGTGCTACTAGTGGCGCATGCGCAGTTGTGACTAGGGAGCGAGCGAGAGAAATACGCCGTGTCCTCACTGCTCCTCGTGCACGCGCAGCACGCCTCTCCAGGAATCACGCGAAACTGCTCAACCTGCGGCCAGTAAAGCTTTCGCTTTTAAAAATCACGGGCGTTCAATTCGATTGATACGTTGGGGAATGCGTCACTATGTTAGCTCAAATTTTGCTAGCCCTTGTGTTGGTAAACTGAATTCATTCACACCAATTAAGTTTGAAGACACTTTTTTTCCTGCTTCGGTAGTTCCAATCTCCTGCACTTACGTGTGACTTGATTCATGCTCCCAAGATACCACTTCCTTGCCATTTTCTTTCGAAGCGAAAGCTTTACTGGGCCCGAACTTGCGACTTCGCCGTGCCGGTACTCCGCGGAGGCACATGACGTCACAACGAACGCCTCACGGCGGAGCCGAGCTGATTTCACCCGGCAGGCGGCGCCTGGCGCACTCGGCGCGAAATAAAGCCATGCTCCAAGTCTCCGCCAGCGCGGTCATAGTGGGCCAAAGCCGGGAAACGCGTCGGCGGTCAACCGCAGTTGTAGTATAGGTCTCGCTCTGGCCGACGTGACGTCGCCGTGAAGTGCGCGCGCGCAAGCGTTACGCCGGAGTATAAACACGCCTTAACAGAGCCTGCGCTTAACCTCTAACCAACGTATTCGGTGGCGGCATCTATGGGAGCCACTGAAACCTCCCGCACACTGACTGAATAAAAACTAAACCTGAGCCGAGGCTCGGAATGTAACCAGGGTCTTTGGCATTGAGGCGGAGACGCTACAACTCCGCCACGGCGGCTCAAGCTCTGACCATGAATAAAGCGCATCTAATGAATGCACTCTTCCTATACAGAAGTCTCCGCGCTTTCGCAACATATATCCTAGCCTAACAAACCTAGGTCATCGACAATTTCTTCGGTTCATGCACCTGCGTGGTTTTACGTTTGGAAGCGGATGAATGTTTTTCAAGACGACTGCATTTAAAGCACAGCGCGATAGAATGACAGTACGCTTGAGCCTCGCCTTAAAAAGTGGAACGCGACAGTGATTTGAAGCAGTCCACGCATCGCCATCGCCCGTTCGGCGTGACACCTTGCCCATTAGACAAATCGCTCTGCTACATAGGTGAAACGGACGCGCGGAGCGGCAAACCACGTAAAAGCGCTGCCAGATGCCTTGCCGAAATGCGCGAGACTCAAGTTGCAGTCGTAGTTCGTCGGCACATCGTTCTTGAAAAAAACCCGATGCCTCGGACGCCAGCCTAGCTTTCGCGCCGAACGAACGGGCTGCAATCCGCAAGCTTCGTGGTGAACGTGCTTTGTATGTGCGCTGCGTTGTTCGCCTCACCGCGTGATTCCTGCGTGTCCGCACGGCCCCACTGCGCCCGAACGAGACGAGCGGGATGCGCTGCCATCGCGCTAGTTGTGATTCTTGTTGGTAGTGGAAAGGGGGGCAGATCGCGTGCATTTATCTCTCTCTTCTGAGGGATGGTCGCTGCGCTTTGGGCGGAGGGGGGAAGGGAAAGAGCAAGGAGGGGAAGCGCTCGCCGCGCGCCGAGTCGCGGGGGAGAGGGGTTAGAGTGATCGAAGGAGCCACGCTATTTGTTGGGGGAGTTCCGTACATTGCGAGGAGGAGGATTTTTCGCTCACGGCCAACACCGCCGACGCCGGCACCAGCTTTTCTGCTACACGAGCTCCATAACGCTGTCGCTTTAATAGGCGTCGCGAATGTCTGCTACGGTACCCGAGTTGTTCAAGCGACGGTATACGAAGCACCCGCAGCGGTGGCTCAGTGGTTAGGGCGCTCAGCTGCTGATCCGGAGTTCCCGGGTTCGAACCCGACCGCGGCGGATGTGTTTTTATGGAGGCAAAACGCTAAGGCGCCCGTGTGCTGTGCGATGTCAGTGCACGTTAAAGATACCCAGGTGGTCGAAATTATTCCGGAGCCCTTCACTACGGCGTCTCTCATAGCCTGAGTCTCTTTGGGAAGTTAAACCCCCATAAACCAAACCAATCATGGTCAAGGAATCCTCAGCTGCAGAAGGTAAGGATTCTCCTATATCTCTGTGATTAATCTCTTCCGCACCCAGCTGCGGCCACAACTATCGCAATCTCATCCACCCACATGACTTTCTGCCGCCCCTGCCACGCTTGCCTTCTCCTGGAACCACTCCGTTAAGATCCATCGGTTATCTCGACTTGGTGTCACAGCCCGCCCATGGCCATTTCTTTGTCTTCATTTCAGCTGTGCTGTCATTAACCACTATTGTGCTCTTACCCTCTCTGTTCTCTTCCAGGGTCTAAAGGTTACACTTAACATTCTTCTCTCCATAGCTCGCTCTGTTCTCCTCAGTTTCAGTTTAACCCTTTTATTTAGCCTCCCTGTTTCTGCCCATTGGTGAGTACGAGTTATGGACATCATGTTGGTAAACGCCTATTATCACCTCCACCTCATCCACTCCACCCCATTCTTATTGTCCTAGTTATTTCACTATCGTGGGCGAAATCTGCGGTCACTACCTGGCCTAAGCCAATGTATTCCCTCCGATGGTTTGCTACCTATCGTAAACTGCGGTTCCCTGCCGAGACAGTTGAAGTATACTTTAGTTTTCTTCATATTACTTTTATACCCACGGTTCTGCTTTACCTGCCTAGGTCGTTGATCTTGCTTTGCAATTCGCCCGATGAATTACTTAACAATTCAATGACATCAGTGAATCGCAGATTACAACATAACTCTCCATTAACTCTTATCACCAACTGTTCCCAGTGCAGGTCTCTGCATACCGTCTGTAAACACGTGGTTTAGAGCATTGGAGAGATTGTATGGTTCTGCCTGACAGCATTCTTGGTTTGGATTTTAATACTTTCAATATGAGCGACTATAAATGCTGCGCGGCGGCTACAGGCATTTTCCAGTTCCTTTAGGTACGCCTCTTCCGCACCCTTGTTTCGTAACGCCTTCATGACTGCAGAGGTTTCGACTGAGTGAAACGCTTTCACGTAATATATGACAGCCGTCTGTAGGATTTGGTTGCGTTCTTCTTTTTCCGCTATCACCTGATATGTTATGTGGATATGGTATACTGCCAAGCTGCCTTTACAAAAGCCAGCCTTGCCATTGGGTGGAATGAGTTGCGAAATTCCCCAAATCTATTAGCGATTACTTTAGTAAATACCAGGGGGGGGGGGGGGGGGGATATTGGCGGGTAAAACATTGGTCTTCAGCTAGTGTTCGTGTTAATTTTATCGTTTGTCCGCCTTTGTGTGCTCTTTGAACAGCGTTGACACTAGCATGTAATAATCGCTCAGGAGAGCGCACGCACTTAACCCTTTCCGGCATGTCGTCTAGGATTGTGCACTGAACTTTTCAAAGTATCACAGCGATAGCTGTTAACTGCTCGTCCTTGGCTTGCACGTCATCGCCGTCACAGTAGACGTAATCGGTAGGTGCTTTAATGACATCCACCCACCGGGTGAATGTCATTAACGCACCCGCCGGTCATTAACGCACTCACATCTTATCACGGTCAACCTGGGTCGCATACGCCTACGGGTGGCTCTGTTTGAAACAGCCGCCTGCCACTGCAGGGGTGCATCACGTGACCACTAACTACGCCAGTGCGATATGAGGTCACTGTATCTTTTCTACCTCAAGACATCCCCAAATCCAAACGCCTAAACAGCTATCGCTGAATCTCGCGTTACACAATCGTAACCGTGCTGTGCGTTGTTTCTTCCAAAGCGTGTAGAGGTGTCTTCGCGCAGTCAAGGATGCTGGCTGCATTTGAAATTCATATTACAGAAAATGGCAGAGCCATTTCGTTTCTAGACAAAAGAATCCGTTTTGAGAAGCAAGCAACAAAACTACTGGGGGCACTTAAGTAACGAATGTCCCAGTACTACGAAAGTAATAGAATTTTATTCCAATTCTATTCCAGTTGGGTTCTAATCCAATTTCTATTCTACTGCAATTATATTCTAGTCTATCCCAATTTGATACCATTCATTTCTAGCGCGTGCACCAGTAGTATTACAAAATAGCGTTTCGTATCTTTCCGCCTTTAATGACGTTATAACGTTTTGACCAGTTCCGATTTTCGTCGCCACTTTTTGGACAACGCCAGGTTTTCATGTCGATGAGCCATGTATTGCTTTCGCATTAAAGTGCTGAGTGGGACTGCAATTATTTCCTTTACTCACACAGCGGAAATATTTACTAACCGATTCTGTAGCTGAGTTTTCGATGCAGAAATAGCTCAGAACAGAATAGCTCGCAGCGCTTTGTTTCCTTCTTATAACGAAACTCGGAGAATTTTGATAACCATCCAATAGTACCAAAGGGTCCTGGCGATAGTCGAACCTTTTAAAGCGATCTACAAGTGCGACGCTAGACTGCTTGGTTAGTTATCAGGAAATGAAAGGCGCGATAACTGTCTCACTTCTAGGAGACGTTAGTTCGAACCGACGACGTATGCATCTTCAATTTTATGCCTTGTCAGACTTTCGTATCGAAATTGTGACGCAACCGTTTGTCGTACAGCGTTTCGAGTTGTGTAATACGCGCGTATATACGGTGCTTGTTAATTCCGGGAAAGAACAGAATAACTGAAAGACAGTATAGGAGTGGGGGCTTGCCTTACAATTTTTGGAAGTCGGAGTTGATCGCTGCATTAAAAAAACTCATTGCTAACTGCTCACGTCGACATTGTTTCCCATGAGAGCTACTGTGGGGTAGCAAGTCAGAATACGCGTTTTTCCTCACCGTTGTCCATAGAGACCGAAGCCTACAGTCTCAAAGTTGGCTTAGACGCACATGTATTTGTACATGCAGGGCGGAGAACGTAGCCAAGTATTTACGCATCCCTGGCGCACTAATCGCGGTGGAGCAGTGATTAGGGTGCTCGGCTGCTAAGCCCGAGGACCCGGGTTCTATCATCGACACGCGCGACTACGGTTCCATAGAAGAGAAACGCGAAAGGTGCGTGGGCTATGTGATTTCGGTGCACGTTAAATAACCCCCAGATAAAAAAATTAGTGCGGCTTCTCCACTGCTGCGCTCCTCCTCCTGTCCCCTTTCTCACACAGTCCGGCTGAGGTGTCAACCTATATGTAGCATCTACTGCGCCAGGTCTTTCCTCAAAAATCAATTTCATTTTTCTCCCCGCTTCAGCGTTGTTTTTTTTCGGCTTACCTCGCATGCGGGCAGACATTCTACACTAATTGACCACTGATAATGCTTCTTACGGTGAGACGTGAGCGCTAACGCAACACAACTCACAAATAAGAGGCAAGGAAAAGCGGTTTCGTCTTTTAACTCACGTTCCCGATGAAAGCACTTCAAGACACCTGGTCTGCCAACACAAGCCGTCATGAACCGCTTTTTGTCTTTGGGATCCACGCTTTGGGGACCACGCTCAACCAATGCTCTGGAAAGAATGTAGTCCACCTTGTTGTAATTCATACTTGCAAGGTGCCCGCCGCGGTGGCTCAGTGGTTAGGGCGCTCGACTACTTATCCGGAGTTCCCGGGTTCGAACCCGACCGCGGCGGCTGCGTTTTTATGGAGGAAAAACGCTAAAGCGCCCGTGTGCTGTACGATGTCAGTGCGCGTTAAAGATCCCCAGGTGGTCGAAATTATTCCGCAGCCCTCCAATACGGCACCTCCCTCTTTCTTTCTTCTTTCACTCCCTCCTTTATCCCTTCCCTTACGGTGCGGTTCAGGTGTCCAACGACATATGAGACAGATACTGCGCCATTTCCTTTCCCCCCAAAACCAATTATTATTATTATTACTGGTGAGCTGAGAGCGAACTCCAGCATGGATGTCCACGTTGATAGATCACTAGGTGTGCTGTGGCGCGCCATCGGTAATAGTGGCACAGTACGAGTTTAACTATAAAAAGCTGACTTTTCAGTGTGAGGGTTTGCCTGATTTTGTCAAGACTGTAGAATGGCCGCACACAAGGATGTCGATGGAAATGTAGTGCACCACGCAGTGTCCACACTAAGGCGGTGTGGGCTGCGGAACCACCTTTGGACACTGTGGTGGCGGCCGCGCTTGTTTTTACATTATTTAGCTACTTCGAGCTCATGGCGGATTGTAAACGCTCGACATTGTAGTTTGAGGCTTCTAGATATTGCTTTCGTGCGGGTCGGTGACGGCGATCGGTACGAATGAGGTCAGTGTTCTCCCATGCCTCCGTGAATTCCGCAGACTGAAGCAATTCGTGTCTTCACTTTATCTCTACGAAAGAAATCAGTGCGACTACCAGTTTTACTTCATGATCTCAAAATCGATTCACTCCTTTAATTCGGTAACCAGTCACTTTTATTATGTTGTCAGGATTTTTTGAGGTCATTCAATCAGGAAAGTCAATGTGCTTCCTCTTCCGCACGAACTGTCATAAATATTTCAAACGTTGCTAATGGCCACAGATAATTCGGCTGCCACTAGCCTCCACAAAGCCAAGTTTTGGAGTCGCTGATCCGGATCGAGACTTTTATAATTACGGACGAGGTTCATTCATATTTAAGATCGTCGACTTTATTGACGCTCCGTAGACTTCTACCGCACAGGCTAAATGTAATGTGTTGACATCATATATTAGTGTCGAAGGTCTCTACAGATCGGACTTGAAGCCAAAAGCGATCGATTATACGGCCGATAAGCACAATGTCCGCCGAGTATCAAACAAGGATGTAGAGAACCGTTCTGCCTGATCACTCACGAGCGCTTTACCGTTACCATATCATAAAAGAGGTCGTGCTCTGTCATGTCCGTGTTTTTTGAGCTAAAGAACCTCATGTGAATTACTCACTAGCCCAAACAATCACCCTTCTAAATCATACAAGATCTGAACAAAGGACTCTAAGAATTTTAAAAGTGAAAGGCAATTCTTGAGCACCCCAATGAGGCAGGTGGCAGTCGCGATAGAGTACATCTCCAATATTCTCGGGCAAAAATTTCGAAAATTGGAAAATTGTAACTCACTGCTTTGAAAATATTCGAGGTAATGGTCCATTCTTCTGATATGTTGCAAATTATTTTTTAAAAGTGTTTCTATAAACCACCTCGAACGGTTAAGACTGCCATAGAAAACTAATGAGAAAGCTTTTTACGATAGCAAAAACGTTAATAGCAAAACAAAATACCAGACGGCCGTCGGGTGATCTGCAGGTATATTAATTACAATGGTGAAATCTTACATTATATGAAAAAAATTCATTAACTAATAATTTTCCGCTCAGAAGTGCTTTTGTTCAGAATTTGTGGGCATGCTTTAGATGAGAGATCGAATGGCGCAAACTCCGATTTTAGATAAATTAACCTGCATTTAGTCCATTTTTTCTTTCACTTAAACTAGACTAGGTTTGCAAAACCGTAGCCTGCTTCAAGTTAGTAGCCGGATCTCTCTCTCCACCCACTCTCCTTGTCTTGAATGCACAGTTTCTCGACCAAGACTGGCCGTAGGCGGAGTAGTTAGCCATGGAAGGCACTGCGTCAACGTCTACTGAGAATCCACTGCGTGAATTTTTCTCCGGCTTCCTGCGAAGACCTGAAAGTTTTAATCTAGCTTTAGAATGGCAGTTGAAAATGAGGCTTCCTTCACGCTGATAACTCGCTTACGTACTTTAATTATACATCTCGCAAATATGAACAAGAGAACTTTACAATTAAGGCCAAATTATTATTCTCCGAAGAATGTCTACTCTAGCGGCGAGCAAAGAATTCTGCGAAGCGTTTCGTTATGCCTAAATATGGGCGGCATGAACCAAATGCAATTCTTAAGTCAGACGCAACCAAAACGTACCGCAAAGTTCAATTTTCAGATCGGCCCCAAAGCAAGAAGGGAACAAAATCAATTTTATAACTGCGCTTAGGGATAACCTTTTTCGCGGCATCGAATTCTCTTTCGGGTCACTGAAGGCCTCAAATTCTACAGCCAATCCGCGTATTTGATTAGCATTTCTTCCTTGCGACTTCTGGTATAATAAATTTGTTAAAGTATAGTTTGTTTAAAGTCCTTATTTTTCCTATCTATACTCATAAGTAATGCAGTATGAATGCTATGGTATGGTACGGTATGTTATTGGATTGTATTGTATGGTATGCTTTGGTATGGTATGGTATGGTATGGTATGGTGTGGTATGGTATGGTATGGTATGGTATGGTATGGTATGGTATGGTATGGTATGGTATGGTATGGTATGGTATGGTATGGTATGGTATCGTATGGTATGGTATGGAATAGTACGGTATGGCACAGTAGTATATGGTACGGCTTAACATGGTAAGGTATATGGGTCTGACACCCGAAATCTCCACCTGGGCTAGCATTATTTTCGACTACTTTAAATCTTCATTATGCACTGACATCGCACAACCCACGTGGCTGTTTCGCATTTCTCTTCATAGAAATGCAACGATCTGTTGCAAAGAAAGAAAATGTTCTGTTGTTTTCTTTGACTGCATTATGTCGTTGACAAATGCTGTTTAGCTAGCAAAAAAATTTTAATTCAGGAGTTTTTTTTTTGTGTGGTGCGCTTAGATTTCAATTCTCAAGCTTAGGTCAAAAATCTAACAACAAGCTTTTTCAAATATCAATAAATATCGGTAAAGATCGTATGTTATTTTTTGATATTTGCTATTAATGTCCAGCTCCAAAACGACAGCATTCTCCGATACTTTGCATACATTATATACAAGAATAAAAAGCATGCCAATGTTAGCACTGCTATGAGAATAATGATGAAACACGATCTAGTTTTTTTTTCTTTTCTCAAAATGGCTAGCATTTTGCGCAACTCTGTAATTTTTAATAGCTGCTATAGATGAATATTGGT
Organism: Amblyomma americanum; assembly: GCF_052857255.1. NCBI lineage: Eukaryota > Metazoa > Arthropoda > Arachnida > Ixodida > Ixodidae > Amblyomma > Amblyomma americanum. The sequence goes on from NC_135500.1 coordinate 124,753,860, forward strand.
CAAGTAGCATTGAAATCAAACTGTTTTCTTAGTAAACAAACGCTTAAAATACATAGTATTTTTTGATAAACCGGGTAGCCTTCGGTAATCAGCGGCAACTTAAACAGCGAAAGATTGCTGGTGGGTCATATGTTTTTAAGCTCCCATGGAATGAAACTGTTTTGTGATACAGGTTTGAAATATAGGAATAATTTGGTAAGTGGGTGATTCCTGGTGGTCAGCGCTAACTAAAGAGCGAAGGTTGCTGTTACCTAGAAAGTCGTTTCTTTTACTTTTTATCGTCATTTTGTGTAGAATTTCATTACTTTCCGGATTATTCAAAAGCGCGAGCATATATCAAGGGTAAAATATTTTTTTTTCCTGCTTGCATAATATATATGTGACCGCGGGAGGCTGTGTTTAGCCCTCTCATAATGGATTGTTGTTGAATTAAGACGCGGCTTCATTCACGTGTTGCAAAAACTTAAATTGACTCCCAAACTCCCTTTTTCTGCTGCCCCTTCCATCAAATATGACGTCTCTGAATACGGCCCTCCCTTCCAGTTCATTCATTTTATTTCACTGGAAACCAAGGAAGGAATATTCAACTACCATAAATTTTCGATCAAGCTAAATGTACACAAATACAGAAATGAAAGATACTAGAAAAATTTTAAAATTTCAGTATCACAGAAAGAGCCATGTTTAAATAGCACGTCTTGAAATGTAACATAGAATAAAACCGTGTGTCATGATGACCAGAAAAAGGAGTTGTAGAAGGAAGAGGGAGCTCATTCGGATAATAAGAAAAATAAGCGCCAGTTAATAAAACAGCCATCTCAGAAGAATGGGTGCTGGGATATGAACGGTCTATGTACTTCTTTACTCGAAAAATGAAGAGATAACAAAGTAGCTTCCCTTTAGATTAAGAAAAAGAAGCAAACATCGCTTGACGGGAGAGACGGGCAGTCCGTACGCAGAAGCCATGAGAAAAAAAAATAGATCTTCGACGTTGGCTCCAGAACCCGCCGCCCGAACGTCAAACAGGCTAATGTCGCCGCTCAACGTTCAGCTCCATGAGGTGGGAGCTGGTTGGCAAGGGCGCGATTCGGGCAACAAAGGATAGGGAGGATCAGGGAACAGTCTACTCTAATGGCCAGCGCAAAGGCGCGCTGAGAGACAGCGACACGAAAAAAAAAGGAATAAAAAGTGGGATATAAAGGCCGGACGGCTGCGGCTGACGAAAGAAGAGTCTTCGCCGGAGTGCCGCCGCGCCGAAAAGAAAATAAGAGGAGAAAGCGCAAAAAGAAGCAAGCGAAACAATTGCCCCCACGACGTCTTGGCAGGATCATCTGCCGCGGCAAAAGCTAACGCAGATGCGGTTGCCGTGGCAACCGGCCGCTGCTCCCGGCGACATCAGCGCCGCGCCGCCGGGGCTCCCAGCGCCTGGCGGACGCTAGCAGACGACGTTCAGATTGCCTTCGGCTGCGAAGCGCCTGCCCGCCATACCGCTCGGTTCGCCTGCTGCAAAGGGGGCGAGCGTCACGTGGTGCTGACGAGCTGCCGGCGCGCACAACTTTCCCTGAAGAACGCGGTTAACGCTGCGGAATACAGCGGACCGCAGTTTAGGGAAGCCCAGGACAGGGAGGGCCTCTCTTCCCGCTTGCCGTGAGGAGGGGGGCCGAGGGAGAACTCTTATCCGGCGCGGAGGTGACCAAGAAGCGCGCTCAGGCCGGCCTGCGAGTCCAGCGTCGGAATAGCCGCAGCGGCGTCGGCGGCGGCCAGCGGCCGTGTCGGAGGGACAACTGTACAAGACCACTCTGTACCGGCTCCCGTGCTTGGGTCGTGATCGAATCGTTCCCTTTTCCACGTTAAAACACGGAGTTGTGCGTTGCGCGCGGTGTGAATCGAGTGTACGTTTTTGTGAGTGGAGTGGGTGGTGTCGCGGCGACTACGTTTTGATTTCCGGACCACTGCACCAAACAGTGAGAACACGGTGACTATGTCGCTGACTTCGCTGTCTTCTGGGTTGGAGGAGCGATGACGTGACAGCGATGGCCGGTGCTGGGCCGATGGTCCGAGTGACGCTCTGCTGCGCTGTGTTTATCGCTGTGGTCGCCCTCGTCAAAGGTTGGTAACGTCAATTTTTATCGCGTGGTACAAATCCAACCTGCTTTTCTTTTCTATAGTTTGCCTTCACAGCCTTCCGGAACTAAAGCCACTAGAAGAGGCAGTTCAGTGGAATAGAAGCTCATGGACAGCTTTTCAAAGAGGACAGGACATAATACTGCCTAATTAGCGCTTGTTCAAAGGTAGGAAAAGGGCCGTAGAAACTTACTGCACATGAGAAAAACGCGCAGCGCGTCAATGTAGCCTTCCCTCTCTGGCTGCGTCCTTTTTTCTTGCGTTATTCGCTGTACTTACCTGTTCGATAGCCGTTTAAGAGGTCGGGCAGTCATTCAATCGTGGATGAGCGTATAAATGTGAAAGCACCATAGTTACACGAATGAAGAGCAAATTTAAAGCCCTGCCATAAGAATACCGCCTCGCTTGAACAGGGAAGATTTGGATTTGCCACCGATAGTTTCGGTAGGCAATAAGCTATAAGAAATACACTTACACAACCAACACGCGCCGGAAGTGGCAGGCATTTGTTGGGAGCCTGTAGAACGCCATAGCCGTATGGCCAGGAGAGTTCTTAAAACATCTACCGCGACACATTAAGTATACGCTATAAATACACCACCTCACGGAAGTTGTAAATGAGCTTTTGAGAAGGAGATAGTGTGGAAGCACTTTCGGAACTATGCTTTAGTTTTGTGCATGTGCATGTAGCACTTCTTTCAAATACTGATACTAGGGAACAGGCCACCGCTTCTTCTATAGCTCACATGTTGCCGACGAGCTTTCTCGATCTGTAGGCGCATCTCATCTATTAATGCCATTATATTCTGGTGAATTGAATAATATAATTGATAAAATAAATTCGGCGGTCTTTTCACGATATTGGAACTAATTACCTCATCATAGCGCTCTATATATTGTTACGTACTGTTGACGCTAAATAATGCATCCATCGCTAGCGGCAGGATTTGTCCGCAATAGTAAAACGCAATGGGGTTGCCTTTTTGCTCAGTGGTTCACGTGTCAGGTTTTTCTCGGGTACAAAAGTAGTAGATATTAAAAGCTTATCGAGTATGTACTCAATGATTATAAATGATATTCCTGAGAAAGGAACATAACCTTCGTACCCTTCATAAGCTGCCATAGGAAAAGGCAGCCATACACTACTTGTACCATATCATTTTTTGTTATAAATACATATTATTAGAAGGGCTCCGAAGACCTCCTCGGAAAAAATAAAGAAATCTGCGCTTTATGTTGTGCTCATTATCACAAAGATACATGCAAACGACCTCCACAGAAGCCACACTCCAGTGAACGAAAATATAGAACTTTTTAGCGGAACGCGTTAAAATTGTCAAAATTTACAGTGCGTCAACTCATCAGACGCTGCAAAGCGGATCGACCAGGTCAGCCTTCGTTATTCCGAAAAATACATGCACGTGGTAGTGCCTGAGCACAAGATTCGATGCGGTGGAATGTCGACCTCAATTACGAAACCCATCGCACTCCAGCGCAGCAGGCGGCGAAATTCGCTCTCGCATCGTAATTATACTGCACGTGGCGATGACTTCGGCAGCGCGCGAGGTAGCGGGAAGGCGAGCGACAGAGGAAAGCAGGATTCATGGCTTAGGAATGGGACGCCACGTGAAGGGGCCCAGCGCAGAACACCGCGAGGACTCAGGAGAGAGGGGGTTAGGGAAGCTGGAAGGGGCGAATTGAACACCGACGCCCTGGAATAACTTCAGGTAAAGGCGGAGAGGAGATGCTGTAGAGGTATCAGAGGGTTGAGCGGTAGGGGAAAGGACATCAGAGAGGCTGAAACGAAGAGTAAGGAGAAAGGGAGAGAGATAGGAGAGGAAAAGTGAGGGAAGGGCGCTCATCATGAAAGCGGCTTGCGAGCGAGCTCGTTCGGTGATTTAATTACACAGAGCCTCGGCGCGCGGAAAGCATGGGTTTCAAATCCTCAATGCAATCTGGACGCGGAGTGTGCAGGCACGCTCTCTCGCTCCCTCGCTACCGCTCGAGTCGTCCGGTCCCGGCAGTACGACGCGACGCGACGACTCGAATCAGCGCTCGAAGACCCCCCCCCCCCCCCCCCCCCGTCCATTCCCTCTCTCAGCGGGCGACCGACCGTTGCTACAACCGGCGCAGGAGCGGCCATCCTCCGCTTCGAAGGTCGGCTTTACCGCATAATGAGCCACCACGAGGAGAAGCGCACCGTCCCACTTCAGTTCGGAGGGCGCATCTTGTCTATTTTTATTTTTTTATTTATTTTCTATAGAGTAGGTGTATGAGTGGGAGGGTGCTGGCGAGAATGGGATGCGCTCCCGCTCTCTCTAGAGTTTATTGTGCTTCTGCGAAAGCTGGCCGCTTCAAATCGTGCGTCCTTAGAAGGCAGCCCGAACGGATTTTCGAGCCAAACTTTAATGACTCTCCGCGGCGCGGGCTTAATGCGACCGTGTGTGTCGGCCTCCAAATCCCTGATTCGGTTGTCCGGTACGACTCGGTTGCTCTCTTTCTTTGTGATTTAATGTAAAAAACAGCGGCATGCGAGAAGATGCGCTGAACCTCGGATTACGTTACCATGATATTTTGGTGCTCAAAATGCGAAGCGGATTTGTTACAGGCCGGATCATTATTTCGGAATGTAAACTTCAACGCGTTAAGCTATCACTTCAAGTAATGACCTGTACAGGACACTGGAAGAGAATGTTTAAGGCTGAGCTTTGGTAAACTGCGAATTCGATTGTAAGAGAGATCGTCGCAAGGGATTATAATATATGCGAGAGCTAATATTTTGCCAGCCGAAATATACTTGCTTCTTTGCGCTCTAAGGCGCTGCTATAGGCTGCAAAAATTATTAATAGCTAAAAACGCTAAACTACACGTACAAGATTTCTTTCAAAGTAAAGAAGAGGACCATTGGACCATTATCTTTAATGACCGCAATAAAAAGGTGCAGGCCGGTTACAGGTAACTTGGCGCATTTTAGCACTCAATCTTGTGTTCATGACCGTTGTCGACTCGAGATTATTAGAAAAAAACGCTTTGAACGAAAACGCTTTTATGTTCTTTTTGTTTTCCTTTCTCCAGCGACAGGAGGCGATCATTTAAGCTCACACCGCTTGGTTTTTCCTTTCAGAAGGAATCCAGTTTGCCTGCTACAACTCAGAAAATGAAAGGGCCTTAGGCCCGTTTAGAACATGGTGTGTCCTTCACTCTTGCTGTCTTCCAAGCATTTGATTTTTGTTCTTGAATTAACCAATATGCTGGTTTCCCTAACAAGGTGCATTAACAAAAGTTATTTGAAAAGAGGTTTCCGTACGAAAATTAATGGTCATTAAGAAAATAGTTGGAAAGAAGGTTTCCGGACGAAACTTTATTTCCTTTAACCCATGCCTTTGGTAAGGTGATTCTTTCGAGAAATTTCCAGGTAAAAGTTCTCACAGGAAAGTGGATGCACAATACAATTCGAAGGGCACGCGAATGCAGAAATCAAATCGGGCGCATAGACAAAAAGTTCCAAGCCGTTTTTACTGACCTAATAGACGCACTTATTTCTCGAAGAATGTCTTAAAATTTGAGAACAGCGTTCATTACCTGGAGTAAAACATTCAGAAAAAATATGAAGGCGTAAAAATGCCACACAATGAATGCGTGTGATGTAAATAGTTCATTCGGTGCCTTATAAAAAAAAGAAAACGCACTCTTCAGCGTAGTGAACAACTTTTCTCTCAAACGTGCACGTGTAACTCACGTAGAGGTCCATGACAATGTTCAAAGTGAGCACAAATACAGCTGGCTCTAAGACTGCTGTCACTATTGAGCGTGAAGCTTAACCACATAAAAAAATTGCTTCAACGCTTAATACGGGAGATGATCGAGGAAACTTTTTGATGACCAGAAGCGGCTTCTTTTGGCTCTCGGATTCCTTGCGAAATATTGTTACGTACTAGAAGACGACAAAGTGGGCAGTAGCGTTGCACGGAGCGCTCGCGCTGGGCCCACTGCGATCAAATCGTGCCATAGCCATCCGTCATGTAGTCTTGTCTTCGTCGGCTTGTCGTCACGTAACATTTGCTGTGAGGTGCTCGGTAATCATCGCCACGCTGGTCCTGGAGCTTCGGCGTGCAGCGTTGGCCGTGGTCGTCGGCCTTGTGTTCCTAGTCCGCGCTGCCCGGCTTTGACCCAGCCCGCCTGACCAGAACCAACCTCGCCTTTCGCCCCAGCCCCGTTCCCCGCCATGACCACAAGACACAACCAACTGATCCTGCTGACCAGACCCTAAGTGACCAGACCGACGTGAGACACGTGAGCACACAGCCCCTGCCCATGCCGTTTGGTGCACCCATGGTCCTCAGCCGTCGGCTCAAGGTGACTTGTGTGCCGGAAGGTTTGTGGACCGAGTGCTAATCCGATTATCTGCTCATCTCTTTCATCGCTACGGCAAGACGCACATCTTCTTCTCTTCTGTCTTCATACCTCCTGTCACGTCCATCGTCACGCCTTACGTTTCATTGTCACTGCCATCCTTCTAGTTTGCGCGATCGGGAAGATAGCTCAGTAGACCTGGGTAGTGTCCCGTACTAGAAGACGACAAAGTGGGCAGTGGTGCGGCACGGAGCACTCGCGCTACGCCTACCGGCATTAAATCGTGCCATAGCCATCTGTCATATACTGCTGTCTTCATCGCTTTACCATCACGTAATATTTTTATTGCCCGTACAGTGAGGCAAGGTATAGAAACAATACCGGTATTGAAGTCTTAGCATTCGAAAAATCGTGGGATTGTTTCGCCCTTCGCAAAAGGATGCCTGCTAGAAATCGCTGTCATCATCAGACTGCGCGTCAGAAAATTGGAGTGCAATATTACCCGGAGAAAAAATAAACAGTACTTTTTCACGTCCAAAGTTGGGGCGGCGTTCATTATGCGACCGCCTTCCTTATGCTAATAACTGTGCTATATAATGAAGTTCATCTCTGCCGCCAAGGTGGCAACCAAGGTGGCATTGCGCCTTTTATTACTTAAGCCCTATACATTCTCTAAGCTGAACGTAATGAATCGGCCGTGCTTGTTATGCGTACTGTTATTTTACCACCTTTGTCTATCGCGCCAAGTTTCAAAAAATCTACCCCTATACGGCTTATTAGAACATCCCCAGTTCTGCGGTTACTATGCAGTATTATCCTATTTACGGCCTAAGTCGTTGCTGTTGTTGGGAGCATTTCGTTCATCTATGTCGACTGCTTGTTGACAACTTTGGGTGCAGATTTCAACCAACAGGAAATAAAATGGCTTTCGCAGCACTTCTACTATCCACCACAACAAAATTTCTCTTTGAATATTTGTTCCCCGTCTTGTTAATGAAAGCTTGTATCGCAAATACAATGCTTAAGTTTTTATGATCATTATAAAATTAGCCGATGGCGTTTCGGATTTTAATAAGCCGAAGTTATTCTTACCACCTCCAAACATAAGCCGGCGACATGGTTTGAATAATTTGACGTGTATTAATCATGCATGCATTTCGTTGCTCATCCAATCTGAGTTGTTTAAAAATGAAACGTAAAGCGATCTGCACCTTTTCGGCGAGTCAACGTCAGTGATTGAAAGCCTTGAGACTATACTGCAGCCAGTGCAGAGAATTTTGGCCGCCCGGAAGCGAGAACTCATAAACATTGAAAACAGTTTTGTGACTGGTTTTGATTGAAAGGGACTCTAAGAAAGATATTCAATTAACCTAAACAGATATATGGGTCTGCAGATGTAGCAACATGCCGTATTTGGCACGGACAGAGCGTCGATATGGAAGTAAATTGGGTAAAACAGTTCGCCTGGTATAATGGTTTACCGTACTGCGCTATTTCGACGTTGGAGTACCGTCAATATAGGGCAAAGAAAGTGACACGTGTGCTAAGCGATACAGCAAAAGGCAGTGCGATGGGCTGCGCCGTGTACGCTCTACGCAATGATAAAATAAATTATAAATTGTGGGGTTTAACGCCCCGAAGAGACATGCTTACGTGAGAAACGTAGTGGAGGGCTCCGAATTAATCTAGAGCAAATGCAACTCTTTTTCCTTGGCCTCCATGAACCTGTGATGTGCAGTTCACTCAAGAGGGCATATTAATAACTAGCTCTCAATTACAATCATGCTCTTTAAGTGCGGTCCGTAAGCCATATTTCGCTGAGCCGTGGAACATTTGTCGAAAAAATAAAAGGCGTTTGATGCTCGTCGCTCGCTGTGACGGTGCCATCTATTGATCAATAATATGCAACAATATGCAACTGCTCAACAGATGAAAGGCTTATTTTTCATTCGTCTCGGCGAATCTTTCTATTACAGTTTTCTATAAAAGGGATGTGAATTCTCCATGTTGTTTAGCGCTGAAAAGGGGGGAGAGAGGGGACCAAAGACTTCATTTCCAAATTGTCAAGAAAGACAGCTTTTCTTGAGAGTTGTAAAAAAAGCTTTTCCTGCAGAACCCGCCGTGATGCCTGAGTGGTTAGGACATTCGGCTACTGATACGGAGTACCGGGGTTCCAACCCGACCACGGCGACCGCGCTGCGATGGAGGCGAAACGCTAAGGCACCCGTGTGCTGTGCGATGTCAGAGCACCTTAAAGATCCCCAGGTCGTCGAAATTATTCCGGAGCCCTCCACTACGGCACCTCTTTCTTCTTTTACTCCTCCTTTTATCCCTTCCCTTACAACGCGATTCAGGTGTCCGCCGAGATGTGAGACAGATACTGCGCCATTTCTTTTCCCCAAAAACCAATTTCTTTTTCTACATAAAACGCAATAACATTGGTCCAATAGGCGTCTATAGTCGGTTTTTCTGTGCAAGTCTAAGGGAATGTTTTCTTTTTGCTTTGAGTGACCCTTTAAACCCAATTCTTTGCACAAGCCCAGATCATCTGTTAGTGCAACGACTCCCTATTGATTTTGTGTGTGCATGCCTTCCCGCTGCTCTCCTAACTTCACCGTCCTCGCCATGACCCTCTCAATCACCAGTCACCATCGCCCGTTCACATAGAAAAAATACAAGCTCGAGCCGACCTCTTCACCTTTCTACATAAATAGACTGCCTCAACCTCCTGCCACCCACCGTGGTGGTTCAGTGGTTACGGCGCTCGGCTACTGATCCGGAGTTCCCGGTTTCGAACCCGACCGCGTCGGCTGCGTTTTCATGGAGTCAAAACGCTAAGGCGCCCGTGTTCTGTGCAAGGGCAGTGCACGTTTATGATCCCCAGGTGATCAAAATTAATCCGGAGCCCTCCACTATGGCACCTCTTTCTTCTTTTACTCCTTCCTTTATCCCTTCCCTTACGGGGTGGTTCAGGTGTCCGCCGATATGTGAGACAGATACTGTGCCATTTCCTTTCCCCAAAAACCAATTATTAATATTATTACACCTCCTGCCTTGCAGCGTTTCATTAGCTGCTCTCGAGAGGCGAAAATGCTCATACGTACCTCTGCTACCGGAGCCTCAAAGCTTCTTTGTTTTTTTGCGCCCATTTTACACGAGGACAAAATTTGATATACCTCCTAATCAAAATCTTCCTATTGATGCCAACTGTAGAACCATGATGTTAATTTTGCACCCAGAACATGAAGGGCTTAAAATGACTGAGATGTTCGCATTGCATATCTGTACGAAAATATCTGTTTTACCGCAGCCACGCGTGCAAGCAAGATAACTGTAGAGGTAGCAGTGAAAAAATGCCGTAGACACTTTGTTGACTGTTTTAGACGGTGAGCTGCCACTCGGCCTTCTTTATACAAAATTTTTTTACGAGGAACATGATATTTCAAGCATAACTTCCAGTATATAATCACGAAATAATAAACAAATATCAGCGCCCTTACAACTGCCACACTCAAGGCCTCGATTAAGCAGTTAATGTCAACGAGACGGCAAAAAATTCGCTCCCGCTCCCCCCTCGCAAAACAACGCGTTTCAGGACCAAAAATGTCGACCTCTATCGGACACTAAACGTAGCACTGTCTGATGGTTTAACGCATTACCACTGGGGACAAATACATGGTTAACGGAGTGTGTCCTGTTAACGGACTATGTCCTGCTAACCGTGTGCAAGTTCTCAGCGGCAGTGCGTTAAACAAGCGGAACGTACACCCAACTAGCCCCTATTGCCACATTACTTAAACGAAAGAGTAGCAAGGTGGGAGTACGCCGTCTAGCATGAGTAAAAAGCGCCTTATTTTGGGTTCACACAAATTACGTAATGGCAGCGCGGCAGTTCATATTTTCCTTCGTGTGGTTTCCCAATTTTTAATGAAAGTGCAGATAAGTGTTTCGAGTAACTGTACGCAGTACTTTGTCAAAGACGCGTTACGTAGAATCCGCATAGCGAGCTCAGGCCGGCAGGCAATTTTGGTGTAAGAATTCACTGCTCCTTCATTTAGAACCACAAATTCTTGAAAAGCGGTTGTGAAATATTCTGTGCTCGCCGACAACCTAGTGCTATGTGGAGGTATTTCTGGCTATACCCAGCGTGGCGATCATCCAACATGCGGACACTGTTATTAATAAACGCTGAAGATTCATCATCACTGCGGTATTTTTTTTATTCTCGTATTTGTGAAAGACTCCGGAACCTCGCTTGCACAAGCTTTTTTTTTTCACTATTGATTCTCAAGGCGTGATTCAACCTTTGTCGTGCTCTCGCATCCTACACGTGTGTTCTTTCGCCGCGAGGAAAAAGTGAAAAAAGTTTCCTTTCAAACTCTTCGAGCAAATCTTACCTTTGTTCGCAGAAACGACTGTGTCGTATGCCTTTGGTCTTCCTTTATACTGGCGCGCTATATTGCTGCCATTGTAGCGTAGAAGTTCGCGTTTATGAATCGAGAATGGTTGCGCACCACTTTATTTGTGTGTGTGTGTGGGGGGGGGGGCGGTTAGGGGCTGTTCGAGTGCGCCGCATTTACGCAATTATGTTCGGGCGCAGGCATTTGTACAATCCAGTTCTCTGATACCAGCCTATCAAAGTTTTCACAGGCTCTATGTTGAATGGCCTTGATATTATTGTTTTCGCTCGTGCACTAAGATCCACAAAAAAAAAACTGATCGGTCGAGATGGCTTCCTCAGCCCCAATTTTACTTGTATCCGGCTCATTATAACTTTAAACCCAAGTTTACGAGATACTGACGTGCGTATTGTCTGAGCAGAAATATTTCATCTCGTCGCGCGCAGCCCGAAAGGCTGATTATTGCCGCAGGATGCGTTTGTGGTGTTGACTCTTTTTAAAGCGAAAGCTTCACTACGCTAGGTAGAGACGGGCTTCACGTGGCACTAAATTTGACCTTCACTGAGTTAGAGGTCGTGCATAGCTATAAGTCGCACCACAGCTAAGCCCTTCAGCCTAACCTTGTGGACCATCTTGGTGTCGCACCACATTGTCATGACCTTGACATTTGACCTTACGGTGACCTTTGACTTTGGATGACCTTTCAGCCTTGTGTCAGGGAAAGGGCAGCGGTCATGTGATTAGTCGCGCGAATGACGTCACGTAACCATTGCTGTGAAGCTTTCACTGAATACCAGGTATAACCACGCTAAACATCTGCCAATTTTTTTCTGTTCGTCTTCGTGCTACATCTCTTGTCAGCCAATAATGTGACATGCAAATGAGGAGATGAAGAAATCTTTCTTTCTTTTCGTCCGATGGCATCCTGCTCTCTCTTTCAGTGGCCCCCTTTTTCTTACCTACAAAACCAAGCTCACACCTACGTCGCATGCAAAGACCACGACGTGACCACGCTACATGCGCATAATGCCCGATACGATGAGCGGCGAGCACGGCGTATGCACCGCAACCTCCGTTACGTTGCCGGTACCAGAGGCACTCCGAATCCGAGCGTATGCGCTCCGCATCCAAAACGTACACGCTAGCATGCCTCCCACGACGTGGCTCGAATGCCCCAAGCGTTAGACACTGTGAACGCGCGCACTGAGAGAGGCGTTGCGGCATGCAGGAAGAGCAATACGCTCATCTTTACGACGAGAGAAGACAGGAGGCGTTGTAGCGGGGATGGCTGGGCACGGGATCAAAGTGTCAGAGGCAAGCTTTTGCGGTCGTTTTGTAATACAGAGTTATAAGGAGATTTTTGTTGCGCAGTTCTAGCTTGTTTATATCTTCCAATTCTTACATGGCATGCACTCTCTGTAAGAAAAAACAACAAGTTGCCCTACACATTTGGTCCAAAAACGACTGCCTCAGTGACCGCCACCGAAGGGTTCTTTTAATGCAGATCTTCCTTCTCTGCCTGCGCCTCGCGCTTTTCACGTTCAAGTCCCGCACCTCAGCTCACCCAGACTTCGTTGCTTCTGCACAGACCCCCGTTGTTTGTTTGATGTAAAGCACTGGACCCACTGACTACAGTTTGCCGCACGGATGGTATGCCATCTGCAGCATGGAGCGAAAACTTGTCGTTCAGCATTCTCAATATACGCGATAGATATCAGCACCAAAAAGAATGAAAAAATGATTATCTGATATGCTTAGACAGCACACAATAACCTGGACAGACAAGACCAGTCTACAAACACATGCACACGTGCTAGAAGAAGTACAGAGATATTCATATGTTCAGTGTTAATAACGCTTCTGAAACGCTCTATGCGCATTCGTGAAGGGATTATAAGTAGACATTGGGCAGAACGCGCAGCAGTAAGACGCCGTCAAATGTTTCGAAACGCTTCTCTGACGCTCTATGAGTCTTATAACGTCGTTATAAGAAAAGGTGCGATGGCAGTACGCCTTACAGTGGTGAACTCGATCCTGGATCATTTCGTGAACGAAGAGATTAAACGGGCGCGATTATTCTTACAGCGAAAAGATCTACTCTCCGAAAGCGAAGCTCAAAGTCAAAGCCGCTTGGCAATGACCTTCGACCAGGTGGAGGGGCGGAGATGTGGCTGTGACGCCAGATCACGTGCATCGCTCGCCACCGCGCCGCAGCTTGTCTCGCTCTTCGCCGCTGCTTCCATCGCCTTTAGTAACACCTGTGTCACCGCTCGCCGAATCACGGGCTGAGAGTGGAGAGGGACAAAATAAAAAGTGGCGGTCTGCCAAAAGCTGGGGGGAGGGGGGGGGGGGGGCTTCCTGGCCTTACGGGGCTGGGATCTAGGAGCTCTCACCAATATGGCGAGGGAACCTTATCACCACGTGTATTTGTTGCTAAACCATCGTCGTCGTTTCGAATGACGCGGTTGTTTAGGCGCTCGTCCTGTCTCAATATTTGTTCTCACACCTCTTTTAACTCTCCTACTATCTTCACATGGCAGCGATTGTGGCTCAGCTTGAGCGAGTGGGCAGGCCCGTGCACGCTAGTTTTGATGCGAAACGCTTCATTACGTTAGGTGAAGCAATCTTCGCGTAAGCCGGAGAATGACCTTGAACGACCTTCAGCCCAACCACGTTAACCATGTATGACCATTTGTGGTCAAGTTATGGTGTCGAACCCTTGACCCATGACCTTTAGTTGATCTTTGACCTCTGACCTTTGACATTGGGTGACATTCGGGTTGACCTTTGACCTTAAGAACATCTGATGGGGGGATGTGAAGTGATGTGAAGACATCCGATGGGGGTGTCGCAAGACCATGTGATGCCACGTCATAGCCACGTGGTCGTGTGGATATATATAGAACGGCTGTAGACAGCGTGTAGCGAGGCTGCCATCGACGAGCCTCAGAAGCTTAGCAAGCGCGCTTGCTTTTCCCTGAATTGCAGGGTTAGCCAAGTTAAGCCACTGCCAAATTTTTCATTTTTTCTTCAGTCGCAAAAACAACAACAACAAAAGCCTCGCCAGACGACATCATGTCTGAACAGCGCACCGGGTCCTGGCGGCAAACGATTTGCAATCGAAGGCAAGCAGACTCGGATCATCCGGCTGATAATGCTCGGAGAAAAGCCGCGTTGCAGCAAAAACGCGTGGCATACGAAACAGAGACGGATGAAGAACGAGACCAAAGACTGGAGAAAAGTCGTCGAAAAGGGGGTTAGTATTTAATCGAAGCAAAACTGTGTCTAACCTTGCTTAACCAGCGTAGCAGAGCTTTTCACTCGTCTTGCTAGGTTCAGCCGGATTGAACAACCATATTTTTTTTTTGCAACCTTTAAGCTTTCTCTTGCTGAAATTCGCGACTTGTGAAGCATAGAATAACCGTCCTCGACTGTATTTGCGCTTGTCCAGCATCAGCAGACTTCAACGATGTGAAGACCGGCTAAATTTGTTTAATCTTTTTGCGGACATGTACCCAGACGCACCCCATCATGTCACCATTTCATCCCCTGAAAATGAAGGAATTATTTCTAGGATACTTGATCTGCTCCAACTCATGCCAGTGAACTTTGCGTTTAGAGTTTATGTGAGGACTAAAAGGCTTGACACTTGGCGCCTGAAATAACGTAATGTGCTCATTCTGCTGAAAACACTGAGTCGGCCATCGTTCTGCGACAGTCATAAAATATCACAAAATATAGAAAGGTCAGAATAAAGAAGCAAATCATTGAAAGAAAATATCAGCCACTGGGGTTCAGACCAAGGCTCTCTGCGTGTCAGGCGGGCATGCAAAGCATACGTCACGAAGCATTTTTTTCTTTACTGCATGAAAATAGTGCTGAAAAAAATATAAGCATGCTTACGGCACAAAACACTAGGCCACCATACCCCTGCATGATCCCTCCTTCCAAAATATAAAATGTCTGGAAGGCACACACATGCATCCAGATAGGTGTAACGTTATTGGTTCAAGCGTGTTACAGGGGCACCTAGTGAACGTGTTGTGGTGTGTATGACTTAGTAACTTGTGTTTGGGGCTCGTATTGGTGTTATATAAACTAAAGAAATAAAACCAAATACGAATGTGTTAATCAGATATTCCGCGGAATGAAAAGGCTGTGATACAGTGCTTCATTGTACTGAAGCAAATTGTGTGTATGTGTGTGAGTATGTAGTGGTGAAGTATGTCGTGCAGCGCAACCTAGATAATGATTGATGATTGGTAATAGTTAATTGTGATTGGTTTTTGGTAATCCGTAATGTGATCGGTAGTTGTGATTGTAATCGACGACTCTGATTGGTAATGTGATTTTGGATTCATAATCTGTGAGAAGTGAGAAAGAAAACGAATACAGAGACAAAAAGACAAGGAGAAGTCGCCATCTCGTCTACTCTTTAGGCGAAGATCAAGATTCCTCCAAATTTCTTCTTCTCACTTCCGACAAAAAGCGATAGTCGGAAGATGACCAAGCTTAGGCAGACGCTTGCGATAAAACTCTTTCTGTTGATATCAATAAAATTCAGTGCGTGGGCGTTTAAACAGAAATGACTCTAATTAGAACAGGTTATTGAGAGCAAAGACAAACTTTAAGCTGATTTTTCGACGCTGCATTTCTGGAGCACGTAGGCTTTTGCTTCTATGCGCATCCCACTTATTCTGCCGAGCAACCAGTTGTGAAACCAGTTCCCGATGCCAAGCGTCTGCCGCATCAGGTTGCGTTCGGATGCGCCGACCGTCTTCGTGAGGTCATTCTCAACTTTATATTCATAGATCCCTGGGAGTCTTCATGCTAAACCTGGCGCAGTGGTGCAGCAGTTGAGTGGTGCGTCACTGCCCTCCTATGGGAGGTGCTGCCACCGGTGGGGATCGTGCGAGCCAGATTGCTCTTCACGAGCTGCCTGGCGCGACCAATCATTAATTTAACCGCCACCTGCCAGGGTACATGAGGACGCCATGTTTTGTGGGTACCATCGCGTGCTATCACTCACACGCCCACACACACACACACGCACGTACGCACGCACGCAAACACAAAGTGACAGATGGGTTTTAGCTCAATTGGGCAAGTAAGGCTTACGCCTCAAAAAGGAAACTCCTAACTTGGAGACACCATCAAGGCTTACAAGGTACTGTTTGGTATTTTTTACAAACGACTGCCTTGATTAAAAAATTGTCACTGTGTTTTCTATTCCTTCTCTCTTCCTTTTTAATACCCTCATTCTCTTCCCCAGTGCAGGGTAGCCAAACTGGAGCCTTTCTGGTTAACATCCCTGCCTTTGCCCCCCCTCTCTCTTTATATGTCTGCCTATCTTTGTGCTTAAGGGTCAAGGTATGCCTGTAAAATCTTACTAGATGACTTAAGGCAACTCTGAAAAGCATTCTCAGTGCTGTGAATGTCGCAGGTTAGCACTGAGTGCCCTCATGAAATTTCCATATAAAATGTTGCGTTCGGCTTGTTTTATTCAGTCAGTCGCAGGAAAGTACGCCCTCCTGAGGCTTGTAACAAGTGTAACAAACTGAAGCCATTGAATTTACTAGAAAGCGACACGGCTGTCTATCAAAGCACCTGAGAGTTAGGAAAGCAGCAAGCACGGCAAGAAAAGCTCACTCAGTGAATGCCAACAGGGAATTAGGCGTTCCGTCGGGAACTCAATTTCTGCACTCTAACGAGGCATGGCGAGGTTCCCGCCACTGAGTACGCAGCAAACACAGCAGCTTCGTATGCATTGCACGAAGGACCGCTTTAATCTCGAGGTAGTTCCGCATCAGACACGGAAGTGAGTTTCAGAGACCCGTATGTGCTTCAATGCTGATGAAGGACTATTGAGAGTGTCGAGCGTAGTTACGGCATTTCTGTGCGCACTGCGCGTGTCGAAGATACTACAGTCTAATAGAGTGCATCCAAGCCTACCGACCTCTCGTTTGGGAAGTTTGGATGACGAAGAGACATGTTTAATTCCGTTAGTTTCACGATGCAGGTTTAGTTTGGTGTGGTGTGGTTTGGTTTATGAGGATTTAACGTCCCAAAGCAACTCAGATGTGAAGGGCTCCAGAAATTTCGACCACCTCAGGTTTTTTTAACGTGCAATAACACCGCACAGTACACGGGCCTCTAAAATTTCGCCTCCACAGAAATTTTCCGCCGCAGCCGGGGTAGGACCCGCTTCTTTCGGGTCAGAAACCGAGTGCCATAACCACTGAGCCACAGAGGCGGGCGTCACGATTAAGGAGACCTTTTGTTCGTTAGCAATCGTTTTTTTCGTAGCCTTCCCTCTGTCCTTTGTCTGTTGGCCTGCAATTGTGGCTTTGACTGTGATGTGCCTTTGTTTTCTCTGCTTTTTAGCTTCGTTTTTGTTTTCACTGCTTTGATTTTCTCTTTAATTTTTTTTTGTTCGGGCATATAGCTTCTTCTCATCCCTTTTGAATTGCCGTTAAGCCTGGCAAAGCGTTGCTGGTCCGGGCTCTCTCTCTCTTTCTTTTATGTTCTTTTCTTTTACATTTTTTGGAGAGGAACAATAACAGGGAACAATACAAGGGTGTTTTTATGACACGAACATACACACTGCTATGTGCGCAAGCCCGGAGGATTCAATATATTATACCAGCTTAATTTAAATCAACAACTACTATAGTTTATAAATTGTCATCACAAATAGCTGACTCCATGGCAGAGTATGTCATACAGGCCCTGAAAAATAAAACGGCTGTTTTATTTCGGGTCCCAATCCTTTGTGCATGGTGTAGAGCGTGATCACAGCTAACTGATTCGGGTAACGAAGTGACGCCAATGCAAAATGTTAACGGCGACGGCGACCGAATCGCTTACCCGCCGTGGTGGCTCAGTGGTTAGAGCGCTCGACTACTGATCCGGAGTTCCTGGGTTCGAACCCGACCGCGGCGGCTGCGTTTTTATGGAGGAAAAACGCTAAGGCGCCCGTGTGCTGTGCGATGTCAGTGCAAGTTAAAGATCCCCAGGTGGTCGAAATTATTCCGGAGCCCTCCACTACGGCACCTCTTTTTTCCTTTCTGCTTTCACTCCCTCCTTTATCCCTTCTCTTACGGCGCGGTTCAGGTGTCCAAAGATATATGAGACAGATACTGCGCCATTTTCTTTCCCCAAAACCAATTATTATTATTATTATGACCGAATTGCTCCAAGTAGCTCGTGCTCTTTCCATTTCCTAAAAACTAGGCAATGAGCTTATAACTTACATTTATGAGCCTCTAAACAGTGGTCATAGTTACCTATATTCGGCTCTGATCTTTTTTTTTGCACATGAACCAGAAAGTCCCTGGCCCTACAGTTATTCTTCCAGGAAGTAAAGAGAATTGAAAATTGGTTTTAGGGGAAAGGAAATGGCGCAGTATACCTCTTAGATCTCGGCGGACACTGAACCGCGCCGTAAGGGAAGGGATAAAGGAGGGAGTGCAAGAAGAAAGTGGTGCCGTAGTGGAGAGCTCCAGAATAATTTCGACCCCCTGGGGATCATTAACGTGCACTGACATCGCACAGCAAACGGGCGCCTTTGCCTCCATCTAAACGCGGCCGCCGCGGTCGGATTCGAACTCAGGTGCTACGCATCAGTAGCCAAGTGCCCTAACCACTGAGCCATCGCGGCGGGCCCAGAAACCACAATGCGACTCGCAGGATGCTTCTTAGCTCATTAAAACCATGCCAATCTAGCTTTATTCTACACATATCTAAAGGAAATATATATGCACATGCAGACGAGACCCCGCATTCAAAAATATTCGGTACAGCTAAATACACAGTAAATTTTGTAAAACGTTTTCGAGCTTGAACTCAAGATTTTTTAGCTAATTTGAGTTGTTCGAATAGGTAAAGTTGCTAAAGCATCACTCTCTTTGAGTAAGTTGAAATATGTGTTTTATTATGAAAGTGGATGAAAGATATTGCTCTTTGTTTGTGAAGTATAGCACGTGAACATGTAAACGACTCCGCGCAACCAGTCTACGTTACGGTGTTCAATTATCCTTGATTCCGGCCTCATGAAACGTCAAAGTAAATCGTGTAGCAAAACGCTACAGCTACCACATGACGTATTAAAAAAAAATAAAGAGCCAGGGCAGTCGTTTTTAAACACAGAGGTTTAGTTTAACAAAACTTGAAGTAAATATATGAACCGCGGTCTTAACCGCATATAAAATAGTTCCTTCTCGTCTTCATTCTCCGCGGTAGGAGCGACACAAAATCGCCCGTATCCGTGATTTGATCTCGTAGCCCAGAGTGACTAGCTTCGGGCTCCTCAAGCACTCTGATCGGATTTCGCTACCAATCTTGCTCTATTGCCTTTGATGGCCGAATGCTGAGCTCGCCTCTCGGTTCTCCAGAACATTCTACCGCGAGTCCGTTTTCATATACCTGAAAGAAGAGGAAAAAAAAAGAAACGTGTCTCTTTCAGTTCTTTCAGCCATCATTCTCGTTTATTCTGCCTGTCCGGGTTAGCCTTTCAGTCGCATGTGACCGATATATGAGAACGCAAAAAAAAACTGTTCCAATGGAGCAAAAGGGAGCGGCATATATATCAGCGCTGCTGGGCCAAAATATATCGCTTTCCGCTTGATTGATCCCTGGCCTCGAGCTCTTTTATGTATTTCTTTTTCTTTCTGCGACGCGCACATTGCCGAAGCACGATCGGTTTTAGATCATTGCTTGCTTCTTGCCAAAGCGTACTGGGAGGGCAATGATGAAAGTGCTGGCGCGATAGGTGAATTTATGCTCATATTTATGAACGCCGATACTTGCTCCATTGAACGACGGCACCAAGTTGCATCGCTTCTTTTGCCATAGTGAGCGGGAATTATAGAATCGGGCAATTTACCACCGATGAGTTATTCGCTAGCGCTCAGAGGAAGCCTGTGTGTACACAAATGCGATAAACAATGCGGCAAACGCTTTCAGTAGATTCGATCGAACAGCGCTAGCTGAGGTGCAGGCAATTCAGAAAAACAAAATTACTCCAGAGGTAGCTCAGTCGGGCATCAATGTCTTACACGATGTTACGGTTGGCATCTGACACCACGTGCAGAAAGGAATTTCACCCGACCTTCTCTCACCATGCCTCGTCGCAATGAGGCGTGACTTCTTTCCGCCAATCAGACTCTGTGTCGGTCACGTGACGTCAACGGAAGCGAGAACCCTGCGACGATTGTAGAGAGCCTATTTAAGGGGCTCCTAAATGTACTTTTGGGGATTTCATTTTCTTCTCTTCATCTTTCACCAACCTTGGAATAAACTGTGCAAGTTTCGCACTAGAAATCATCTCGTCCTTGCTCGGTTGGCATGGTCTACCGGATGCCTGCAGCCCGCCGACGACGCCACGCTACCCAGTAGTAACGTCGGTCGAGCTTCGATAGACATGCGTCGCAACAACGATCATTTCTTTTTAACGGAACGTACCCATGACGCGTAGTTAAAGGCTGCACTTTACAAAGTGGAAACTCTAATGGGTTAACAGAGCCATTGTTCAAATTTGATGACGGGCAGGCAAGCACTATGACTCAAGATGGCTCCTAAAAAACTGCGAAGTAAGGCCCGTGGTTGCTAGGTTCCTCTTCACGCACTCAGGGTCACACTCATGATCACAACACGACATCTACTACTCTGTAATGTCATGGTTCAACAAGTAGGTAACTTATCATGTGGCGGTGAATTAAGGCGCTCCCCTACTTGAGCTGGACACCAATGACTCCTCAGAGTTCGTGGCAGTAAAAAGAACGAAGAACGACGAAAAACTCCGCGCGGACGTTCAATTTCCTATGTCAGAGCATATGCAAATGCACAGCCCCTTGCGAATACCAGCCAAGGAAGTTCTGATTGAAGTCGGCGCAGTCGTAATTGGACGCGCCCAGGAGTAATCTGGCTGCTGAACACGCTCCTCCCATGCCTATGGATCGTACACCAGTCGTGCCTAAGGCTGCCCCAATTCCGTGCTCCGCGGCACATCTCAGCATCTGATTTCAGCTTTGGAAGCACCTAAGAGCTTCTCTAACTTGTCGCTGTTGAATTTAGGTGTTAGGTGGTGGAACTCTTGTTTTCGTGAGGAATGAGTCGGCGTGCAAAGAAGTTGCGCTTAAGATAGACTTTGAAACACTGAGAATCACTGTCGACTTGAGCTGGCTTTTTTTTTTTTTTAGACAGCACTGAACTTTGCATTGAACTTTGGTTTTACCTCTCGTTCAACGACACGCAGGCAGGAGTGGGGAGCACTTTTGCATCGTCCCTTCCATTTAAACAACCTTCATTGATGCCGAATCGTGGGGCCTAAAGTTGAAAATAATAATTTAAAATGAAAAAAGTCTTTCGTCTCTAAGCTAAGTTACAGGGGAAAATGAGTGCATTTTAAGTTACCCATTCGACGATTAAAGAATGCCCACAAAGCGCAAGTGATGTATTTGCTTTTGGCTTATGGTACTATTATCGTCAGTAATGCTATAAAGGAGGCTGCTAAAAAAGAGACGAAGAGGATTTGGGAAGGCAGGGATGTCAACCAGAAAGGTGTTCTCGTAGGCTACCCTGCACTGGGGAAGAGGGATGGGGTGATTGAAAAGAGAAAGAGTGAAGGCGCGAGGGGCGCCCTCACAACTGGTCCCTCAAGCCAGCCGCTCTCAGGAAGCAAAACAGTGCCTTGTAGGCTTACGGAGCACTCGACTGGTGTGGCCACGGTCCCAGGGTCTTGTCCTCTAATAAAGAGCGAGGATTGAGGCGGTCCTGGTCACAAAGCAGCATAAGTCTTTCGGTCGCCATAGCAGGGCACTCACACAGATGTGCAATTGTCTCTTCGCAGCCACAGCTTTCACAAGCAGGGCTGTCGGACGTTCCAATCCGGAACGTGCTTTGCTTTGTAAAAGCAACACTGAACCGAGGCTAGTTGGGTGCGCTAACTTCACAACAGACAGCATAAGGAATAACTCATTAGACACAGGCAGAGAAACGTCTTTGACTGTCTTGTTGTGTATTCTTTGTGCTTTCTGTTGCGAAGTTAGCGCTTCCCGATGCAATTTTGGTACTGTTATGTCATTATAAACGCTAAATAGGCTTACTGGTACAATGCCTCCTGGTTTACAGTACTTTCGACAGATGTGTTGGCATGTAAATATTCTCAGCCTTAAAGTTACGCAAAGTTCTGTAGAACGCTAATCAGCGCCGTTTATCAGGGAAAAGGCTCACTTTGCCATCGCCTCAATTGTGCTACAGGTAAGCTGAGAAGGCAGGCAAAGACTGCACAAATATACGCCCCCGCCAGCATATCGTTCGATATTAGGTGCTGGAGCTAATAATCAGTTGAAATATGTCTTCTCTAAACAGAGATGGCGGTCGCTTCACGGACTGCGTACTTGCTGTCATTAAAAGAAATCTTAGGCCCTATAAACCTGTCTGACATTGTACAAATATATATACGAGAAAAAATATCAACGTGCTGCCGGTGTGATGCGAACCCACGACCTCCGAATATATTGGCTGTTTTTTTCTCCTTGCTAATCGATTACCTTTAAGCGATAAAATATTCACTGAAATTCTTCATTTATCAACAACAAAAATTAAAAAAAACACCCTATGCTTCTTGATTTCTTTAGCTGTTGGCGTCTTTCATGTGTATAACGTGCCCTCATTTCCCTTCTGTTGTCTGCAATATATATATATATATATATATATATATATATATATATATATATATATATATATATATATATATATATATATATATATATATATATATATATATATATATATATATATATATATATATGCCGGCTGGGGGAGCACAAAAGAAATTTATGGAACAAAGAAAGTGTGCGCTTGCTGGAGCACTGTCAGTCATGCAGGAAATGTGCACCACGTTTCGGTAGTGCTAAAATTCTTGGCAGGAGCAAGAATAAAACGGCATGTGAACTCCTGGAGGCCCATCCTATAAAGAAAAGAGCTGATTGCAGTATTAGTGATGCTTCGATTTTTATGTACACTTCGGAGTTCGACCTTTTCGCGGCTATAAGATAAGATGTGTATCTGATGTTACCGTGGAACGTGGGTGTTTTTTATCATCTTTTTTGGTGCCCAGACGCGTAGCGCCTTTATTTCCCAATAAAACCAGCGGAGTGCAGCGTTCGTCCGTGTGTTTGCGTGTTTCTTCTCGTGAGTCCGTGCTCCTTCGCTGCTTTTATGAATCAAGACAGGTGGAATAATTCAATTGAAAAAATGAGAAGCTGGACCTGTAGATAAAATGAAAAAGTCGAATAAGGAAGGAATTGTACTACAAAAGAAATGAAAATGCAGCGCCCTACTGTTTGAAGTTAAATCAGGGCGTCCTAAAACGCGAAACTGCAATAATTAATTTAAGCAGGGTTATGGCGCATTGCTGTATGTAATTAAACATATTTTATTAGAATATGGCTAATCTATCTTTATGTCGATACAGGCGCTGTCAATCTCCCTGAGGCGCTATAGCTTACAGCTAGCAAAGGTAATGTGAATGAATATTTTGTGAATGTTAGTAACAAACCAATATAAGATTGGTGGCTTGAAATCAGGGCAGTGACGTAAAGTACAAGGTCCGAAATCAAAACTGAGATTTTGTTAAAGTCTACAAAGTTTTCCTTTTAGAAGGAATACTTTTTTATAGTATCTGTAAACTTGACAGCTTTCTTAGAGTAATATAAAAGACAAAAAGAACGAGCATGATAGCACCCACGAACACCCCGTTTCAAAAGAGCTGCACCGCTTCATGCATCCATCGAACGGCTTATCTACAGTATGATTGATTACACGCTGCACACAGGCTGAGGGCTTATTGAAGCTTGATAATAGTCCTGTAGCACCAACGAAATCTGGATAACACTTCCTGAAATAACAGCAATTACAGCGACGTCTCATGCTTCATTTCAGCCGCTTTTTTTTACGTATGCAATAATTACGAAGTGCAGGTCGACAATGCACGTCTTTTTTTTAATGACCATCACCATCGTAAACCTTGACGACGATATTGTTGCCGAATGAATTCAGCAGCTCATCCACAGCTTTGTAAAGCAAATAGCTGAAACGCGATGTGGCATGCTGCTTCCAAAAATACGCAGATCCAATCGTATTCAGAAGTGTGGCGGAGCTTGCCACGCTGTATCATTTATTGCTTCCTCATTGCGACCGTCGTGGACGAAACAGCAATCAATTGGACGAAGAGCTAAAGGCGTATCGATGCTCGTGATTGTCCCAAACTGAAAAAAAAATCACATAGACGAAACGAAATTGTTTGCACACCGTTGGCATCGCTCCTTCCACTCGAGATTAGCAGAGGCGGTGACTTGGGAACGACCGCCACCACTCCGCGGGATTGTGTCAGAACGCTGGGCGGGGATGCGCAGAACACTGGTGGAAACGCAGAGTCTGTACTAGACCACACCAGCCAGAGACGGTAGAAAGAACTAAGAAGATAACGCCGGCCGGAACCTCGAAAGTAGGGCCCGACTATACGAAGAGCCTAGGAAACTTGCGGATTCGAAAAGAAGAGATCTGGTGGTGCCGATGAAAAAAAAGGGAGGAGGTGTTGGGAACACTTGGGGAGTCTAGAGAAAGAGAGTGGAAGAGGGAGACATTGCAGCAAATCGACTGTGCAGACCTCGTCGACCGGCAACGGCGGCGATGACAGAAAAAGACCATGGTGTGTGTGCGTGTGCGTGCGTGTACAAGGGTGGATGGGGAAAAAAGAGGACGTCCAGGGTGGGGAGAGACGCAAAAACACACGTTGGGAAAGGACAGCGTCGGTGGCGGAGGACTCGTAGGCGACGAGTCTTCGATGAGGCAACGGCTCGAGCACTTTCGGTTTAGCCTCGTTTGAAGCAAATGCAAGCGGGTGGCATAGAAAGGAAAAAAAATACCTTAAGAAATATGAGACAGCCGGCAGAAAAGAAAAAACTAAGCCGAAAACCGAGCGTACCACGGGGAAGCAGGCAACTAAAAGAACTGGTAGCGCGAAAGCAGAATCAAGCAACACAGTGAGGTACAAGAGCAGAAGAAGGAAGAAAGGAGGACGTGTCGGTCGATCGATTTGGTGGTGCCCGGTCGCGTAAAACTAGTGTGCTTCCTTCCCCCTCCCCTTTGCCGAACCTCCTTTCTAGAGCCAGCGATCCCACTCTTTCCTCCGCTGCAACTGGCCACAAACACCCTCCCTTATCCTTCCGGCCGATGGGCCAGAGCTCCCCCCCCCCCCCCCCCCCGGCTTTCAAGCGGCCTTCAGCGACGGCAGAGCGACCGTCGCTGGGGCCGTTATCTCGAAGCGGACAGTCGGTGGGGGGGATTTCTGAAACTATGGGGCACAAGCTTATTTATGCGCCTGCGGCTGTGTGCGTGCCTGCCTTTTGATTCCCTCGCATTTCTGCCCCTTCCTCCCGGCTCCCTTTCTCTCCCTATTTCCTTGCTTTCCCTTTTTATTCGCTCCTACGAATTCGTTCATTTTGTCGCCCCCGTTTTGCTTGTAATCTTCCCTTTCGGCTCAATATTTCACCGTCATCTCATTTTACCGGTGGAAACGCGATTTTATTCGATTACGGTCATTTCATCTTTTTTTTGCGTTTGTTGTTGTTTAAAGATTTGTAGTGGCCGCTGTTACAGTACTTCCTGGTTTCGGTGGCCAGGCATTGTGGGAGTTTCCAGATTTGGCTTGATGATGGTGCCAGCGAAAAACTTTGTTCGACGCAAAAAATTATAGAAAACCATAAAAAAAAGGAATATATCTAAGGTATATTGCCTGCTCCAAAAAAAAAAATTGCCGAAGTGTGGCTGACGGAGGAATGAGATTTTACTGCTCGTTTCTAAACTTTTTCTTTTTTTGCTGTTTTTCTTGCTTTCTGAATATCTGATGAAATGTTCAATCTACGCTAATCTCTTTCTTTATTTCGCTTTTCGCGCCAGTTTTTCTATTTCTTTCACTATCCTGCATGTGTTGCGTACCAGTCTATTCAATGGTCTGAGATAGGGGCAGGAGTTTAAAGAATTTATGAAAATATATAACACATTCGCAGTCATGTAACTTCCGGCGTCGAGTCATGCGGGTACCCGCTAATATGGTTTTTTCAGCTCCCTTCCTTAAAGTTAAACTTATTGCTTTGTCTTAAACAACGTCATGGCTAAATACCAAACCGGGAAATTAGCTTTATTATTGCGTGACATTTTTCACACCTTAATTGCACTTACCTAACCGGTTACCCACCCCCACCTCTTCGGAGAAAAGTGCAATCTCTAATCAGTTGGGGACGCATATTTCAAGCTCACCATGCGGATAAACATTAAGAATGATGGTTTGGTTTGGTTTATGGGGGTTTAACGCCCTAAATCGACTCAGGCAATGGGATAGTATGTATCGGAGGGCTCCGGAAAATTTCTACCACCCGACGTTCTTTAACGTGCACTGACGCCGCATAGTACACGGAATTCTAGCATTTCGCCTCCGTTGAAAAGCGACCGGTGAGGCCGAGATAGAGTCCAATTCTTTCGGTTCAGTAGTCCACCACAATAGATGAGCCATAACCTCTTAGGAATGAATCTTTTTCGCTTTTTCCGCAGGGCCCTTAAAAAATTCTTCGCCGATGTCGTTGCCCGCTGTATAGCGCGTAAAACAATTTCCTAGTAGTGCTCACAAATGCATCGCTAGCCCACTTGACTCCTTTCTAATAACAGCTGACGCAGCAAGGCACCTTGAACTGCTCGCCTGAAACGTGACTGTACAGTGGTGATCTACCCCTGCAGGCTAGACACCCCGCTCGCACCATTTCGACTCCTTACTTCAACATCAAATACTATTCGGCCTCCCCCGCAGTACTACTACTCTGTTGTGCCGCCTGTTGCTGGCAGTGGCATTCACGAACGCCTATTCTCATCACATCGCAATGGCAGACTCTCCAGCGTGTGAGCAGTGCGGTTGCGAAGAACCGATCGGGCACCTTCTCTGTGACTGGCCCCGTTTTGAGCGAGAGGGTGCCTTCCTGGTTGCTACACTCCGCTGATTGGACTCTCGTCCTCTTATAGAAACTAAAATTCTAGGGCATTGGACAAAACCTTCATCACAAATGAAAGCGGTGAAGGCACTCCTGAAGTTCTTAAAGGGCTCGGGGTTGAGTTGCTGATTATATATTTTGCGCATTAAGTGTGCGCCCTCTGCGGACAGACCTGATATACTTGTGATTAACATTTTGTTGCCGCTCTTTCTTCCCTTTTTTTACCTGTGTACCACTCCTTACTTGTAGGTTAGCCTACTGGGCATCACCTCTTTAGCCTCCCTGCCTTTCCGTCCGTTTGTTTCTCTCTATATCTCTCGTTCATTGCTCGAACATATCCACGATATCTGCACCGAGCGTTGTAAAAACGGCAGTTATATTTGCCTATACTTCCGGAATCACTCGCTAGCCTTAATTACCAACTCGAAATCACTCCATTCCTCACATTCATATCTAAATTCAACGCCTAAAGTTAGTTGTTTTCATTGCTTTTAACAGATCACGAGTGCATTTCAAACGAAATTACCTTTGGTGTTCTTTCATGATCATCTCAGACCAGGGACACTTCATTGGGGCATAGAAGTACACATCTTGCAAATGCTATATAGCAAGCGCAAACAAAGCTTAAAAATGAAAACCTTATTTCTGAAATGTAGGTGTTTATACATGACGTAAGAATTTCCCGACCTTGGAAAAATCCTGCACTTGCAACGTCTATTTCTGACGTTCGATATTTTTAACCGCAGTGCTGATACAGAACATTTTAAGACTTGGCTCGCCTTAGATATTTACAGCATTCAGTTGCAAAATGCATTCTTGCCCCCTCAAATAAAAAAATAAAAATTTGTTTGTTAAATATCATAAACAATCATCTAAATAATGAGCTCTAAATAATTATCTATATCGCATATACAATGTCCGTCTTCCAATATCCAATTCTGCGTATCCATACCATCGGTACTCCATGGGTGCTACTTGCATTAAAGCAAAGAGCGAATGATTTTTTGTGGTTACCGACATAGAACTACCAAACTTTAAGGTTTTAACAAATAGCCTAAAACAAAAATTTTAAAGTCACGTAATTAAGACATTGCAGAAAACATTCTGCGTGTCGTGAATACACAAATCAGTTTGGTCAGCCTGTCCGCATTCGTTGCGTAGTAAAGCAGGAGCCTACACTGGGTTCCTTTATGCATAAAAATCCCTTATATCTTAAATACAAGAAAGGCTAGCCTTCTTTTGGCGAGCATACACATAGCCTTCTTGTGCAGATACACCGCTTTGGGCACCGCAGTGCTGCGCAGTTCTGTGCAGCTCTGAGAGTGGTCTGATTTAAGTCGTGAAAACACGCCACTTCGCGCGATTTATTCTGAGTGCAGGTTTCCAATTTTATTGAGGTCAGGAAAAGGAAATTAAGACTGTCTTTCATAGTCTCAGGCTGAACACTGCGCAAGGCACGGAAGTATCTCTTCAACGTCCCACAGAAAGAGTGCCTCTGAGTCTAATCTGCAAAGTGCTCGGGGAACATACCTCACGTTTTATGTCGCTACGCTCGATTTGCCAGCGCGAGGAACGTCGGAAGTGTAGCTCATAGGCAGCGGGCGGTCGCTTCCGGGAGCGTTCTGCTGGTGTGACTCGGTGCTGAAAACCTCTGACACTCTTCTTGACACCATTCTTTCAAAGTGATCTCCACTCATTGCATTTCTTTTACTTTTAATCATTTGAATGATATTTTGGTATTTCTATGTAGACTCATTTTATTAAGGTGCATTTAGACGTTAATAAACACTATTTTCTAATGTCCTTTTCTTTTTTCTCACTTTTAATTTTTTTGAGCTCATTATACATGCTGAATTGTGCACTAGGGTGCAGCTTGGAGTTTATTCCTACTCTAACGTGTTCATATTTTTATGTTATTCGCCTTGGTTTCTTGTAACTTTTACTTATTTCCTCTTTTTCTGTCCGTCGCATTTATTTGTTATTCTTCCTTTCCTCTGCTGTCACTTGAACGGGGACCACACGCAGCAAGTGCTCTTACATTCGCAGTTCATCTCTTGTGTATAAGTTAAGCTTTTGCATAGCGAAAAAAAAACAGTTAAAGTTGGCAACCTCACATTTTCCACCTGGACATATTGCACTTAATTAAAGAGGCAATAAAGGCTTCTGAAGTGAGGTTCAGCTGTTAAGCCTGGAAACGAGAGTACTTTCAATGATTGCCCAAAAGGTCGACGCCACCTTCTACTGGCGCAGTGCTACAAGAATTTAATTTCCATCTGCGGCTAACACAAAACATCTTCAAGATCAAAAAACTATGCACACTTTCAACTGAAATAAAAAGGCAGTTACAATATTTATAAACATATTGTTAGTGTAGTACAACGCTTCAGAGCAAAGATGTTCGACGGTCGAGCTGATCAAGCATAGCGTCATTTTTCACCGACGGCCTTCGTTATCTTACGATCCACTCAGCATCGAAACCTAGCTACAGTGTGTCGATTACGAGCCATAAACGCGAACGCCAGCCGCTTAGAAAGCCGTTGGTCTGAGTCCGGGCGTATCGAGAGTGCTGGACTTTCGCATGGAGTCGAGATTTAGTTGTCGATAACAAACGCGTTCTTTGCATCCAACAAGTTTGCGATGCAAGCCCGTTCGCGAGGTCTTCTCTGCTGGAAATCATCAATTACTGGGTGCTGTACAGCGCATTATATACACCCGGCATCGCCGTTCTGCGATCTGTTAGTTTCCGTCGTAAGTTCGGCCAACATCCTCATAGAGAAATGTCGTGCGCTTCCGGATTCATGTACTATGATTCCAATAAACGCCTGAAATCATAATTCACGCAAAACATTTTCTTCATCCTGTTCGTATCGTCAATGTCTCGGTGGTGTGAACTGAGGTTGGTTGAGAAATACGTCACTGAGGTGCCTGAAGAGGTGCGAGATGTCTTGAGAAATACGTGCTTAGACTGTATCTTTGATGATGTGAAGAGTGGTAAACGGCACTAAACTCCAGAATGTCCCACACGTCTTGCCCTTGTTTTTCCTTACTTGTCTAGTGAGGCTTTAACTATTCGCGCCTGTTTCAAGTCCGTATTTCATATTCTGAAACTTACTACCCTGTTTCAGCCATCGACTTTGTCTTCAGCACACTTGGTATTAGCGACTCTAATCAAGCGATGGTTTTAGCAAAGTTTCCTCGATAAACTTTTCGCTTCGGAGTTAAATTTGCCGTCAGGAGACATGGCTTAAGTTCAACAATCTAACACATAGGGCTTACAAACAGCTGTGGTTCACAATTCTATGATAGCGGTGCAAAACATTGCTAAAAACATTTAGGATGAAACGGACAGGGCGGCAAGTGATTTTGACAGATGCTACGTGCTGGTTTCGAAACCGGGCAGCGTCCCGCTTTCACAGTGCCACCTTTGCGATCGGAGATAAATTGGAAAACTTTAATTGGGTGCATTCATGAAATAAAGCCGCATTATTTTTTGGTTTTCTTATGCAAAGCGAGAAGAAAATCAATCCATTACTGCCTGGGTGAAATGGAAGCGAGCACGTTATGTGTGAAGACGGGGCAAGGAAGACCTCAAAGAGAAAGCAATGGCAGCATCCACGAATTGCATATCAACGCCGCTATAATAAAGCGCTTGAGCAAATGATTTGTTGGCCAGTGAACAACAAGCGCGAGGTAATTTCCGTGAGTTTGTTTCAGCATCTTTCTCTTCACGTTGTGATATGCATCCTCTAATGCAATACACTTGCACATGAGAGGGAGCGTTTGTATGAATCCAAGATTAAATTTTGTTTATACTGTCGTCACGCACACTGGGAAGTATTAGTCATAGGGACGAGCAATGGTCAGAATGATTTCATGTAAGATGACAACGAAATTTTCACACCCAGCTCATGGCGGTACGTACCACCCGCTTTGATTTCCAAGCTAATATAAAAGCACAAAGCGGTTTCTTTTTTATGTCGAGTAGGCTAAAAATTTCTGACCGGAATACCTCAACGGATAGGACTAAGCAAGCTCTGCACCCAAGAGGATCTCTGAAAGCAGCAAGTGTTAGCACGTACAGAAACTAGCCTCCATGCATGTACAAC
This sequence comes from Amblyomma americanum, assembly GCF_052857255.1. Taxonomy (NCBI): domain Eukaryota; kingdom Metazoa; phylum Arthropoda; class Arachnida; order Ixodida; family Ixodidae; genus Amblyomma; species Amblyomma americanum. The sequence continues at coordinate 124,784,889 of NC_135500.1, forward strand.
CTACCCGTAACGCGTCTGGCCAAAAAGTTTATTTTTGTGCTTCATAGCAGTGCACTCGTGTGATAGTGCGGCGCTCGGGATGCGCCCAGACACAGACCAGTGGCTATACATGCGGCTGATGTTTGCGTTCATGGCTGGTAGTCGACACATTATAACTAAGTTTCGACGCCGAGTTGGTCGGAAATTAATTAGCTCAGTCGCTGACAGCAGCTACGAATAGCTTCAGGCTGAGCACATCTTTCGTTCTTTCTCAAGCGAAAGTTTACAGCATAAGTACCGTAAGTTTTTTATTACACGTCTCACTGCCTTACTCAGTGAAATGTATAAAATGTATGAAGTGCACTCAGGTGAACGCATGTAGGGAGAGGCAAAGGCGGCATTGTCATTAGCAGTTCACGTATAATCGAGTAGCTGGGGGATTCTACATAGACTGTCGGAATAGCCAAATTTAGTGCAAAAGTAATACTATATAATCGCGGCGCAGAGGAAAAGACGTTATGGTTTTAACTAGACAAGTGAAGAAACCCTTTCAAACAGCTCAGAGGCAAAAGGCGGCACGATTGTATAGGGTATAAAGAGCAAATATCTACAACAAACTATCATCGCTGATTACAGTAGTAGACATCCAGTATTCAGCGCATCGACCACTTCTTTTAAGGCGTTGTACTGTTTCAGTAAATGAATATTATTTGAGTACGGTTGATTCTTGGAGATGTAGCAGTACCTTTGTGAGTCAGCCATTTTATTATTACTAGATTATCTTTCTCTCGCAGCGAAATAACACTAAACCCTTTACAGCTCACCGAAAGTAGTCGAGAACAAAAACAAAGCTTACACGTTTTTAGTAAAAGCAGTATAATTATACATATCAAAAGCTCATGGTGCATTTGGTTAGAAGCATCTTTACGGATGTCGCAGAATTTAGGCTATGTGCCTAAATGATAACACATAAGAAAAAAGAAAACTTCTACAAAGCAATCTCTTTTTTTTTTTACTTTTCGGCATCGAGTGCAGAATATTATTGTTTTATTTCTTTCTGAAAGTTGAGAGGCCATTTTTTCAGTTTAGCATTGAGCCTGAGTTCGCGTCTTTTCGCACTGATTTGTTTTTTTAGCATCTAGTTTCAATTCTGTAGCTTATTCCATCGACAATTTTTGCAAGCCAGGTGATGACGTCACCCACCGAGAAAAAGGCAGGATGTTTTACTATGAAGCGGAACCGCCCCCTTCGTGGCAGCAACTCGCATTGCATATTCGCAGTTAGGCCTTTAACGAGGAATAAGGAGAAACTTGAAGCGCTAACTTTCATCTCTTTAAAAACTTTCATCTAATCCATTGGCAATTCATGAACGGAAAAGAATTCATCTTATTGGTAGTGAACGCTGCTACTTGGCCATTTTATGCGGCCATAAAATCTGAGACTCCTCGGCTCACTGAGGTTTCTTTAATTCAAATTAAAATTACGAAAATTCAACTCAAACTGTCATTTTTATCACCAAAAAAAGTATGCAGCTAGGGAATCTTGGCACAGAACCGAATACATTATTATGCATGTCACTGAGCTCGGCGGAAAAAGCTTTATTGAGAGTAGCTAATTTTGCGCCTTTGCCTCGGCAGATAGGAAGACGTGGCTGCCTCGCATGAAGATTTTGATACTGCAGATTTGCGCGCATTTCGCCTAGAGAAGACATGTTACTAGACTGCCTTTTTTATTAGAATTTTCTTACACGCTTTAATCTTGTAACAGTAAACTGCCGTGTACTACTCTTGATCCTATTTGTAAACTACAGCGTACTACTCTTCGCCCTAATGCGCTCTCTCCGGCAAAACACTGGAGCATCAATTCATCACAAAAGGCGGGAGGATAATGGAATGAATTTACTTGAAGGTCGGCTGGTTCGAATAGGATTTAAATGTTTGTATTCTATTATTCACAATTCTGCAGAGAAAGCAGAAAAAAGAGATACGGAGAGGAACCTTCTAGTTCTACAAAACAGGCCAACGACCTCTTCACAACATGATTCAGTTCAGTAAAGTTCCAGCTTATCAGCGTAGCATCATGTTCAATACATGCCAATACTTCACATACAACAAGAGACCCAAAAGGATGAACTTTGGAAGTGAGCTCTTTGGCCTGATTTTTATGAGGTTATCCTCAAAGACCGGTGACTCCGTCAGAATGCAGAACCTAATAGTTTTGCATAAGTGCAGATGGCGGCCATTTTTACAGCCATTGAAGCTTTTCGTGCAATGAACAGAAGGAAGAAACATCGGCTCACAATTGCAAACCACAATGTGCATAAACATCTGTTTACTTCGCTTCTTTACTGGTGGTTTATCAAAGAAAGATGAAAACGTTATGGTAAGTAATAAAAACCCAATCAGTTATTCTTTCGCAACAGGCAAACAGGTGTTCTTCTCTTCACTTTATTTTCAATTAAGCGACCAAAAACTGTTCCTTCCACTTGACAAATTGCGCAGCCACCAAGTGCAGTTGCTGGCATATTTCACACTCAATTGTACGAGGTTTCATAGTTGCGTCAATGTTCAATCACTCAGAACATCGAGGAAAAGAGACTGGAAGAAAGAACAAAATCAGCGGTACGCTTGAATTCTCAACAAAGCATGAGCGTCCTGTGGTAACTTTTTCGTTTCCCCAAACGCTTTCAGGCAAACGGGAAATGAAACTCTGCCGGAACAACATTGAGAAGCAACACTTTGGTTTTGGCTGAGTAGTTAAGAGATGTAAATGATTCTGAAGTCGATGCATAAAAGAAAAGCAAAAAATATGGCACGTGAAAATGACGGCACACGTTGTTTCCATCTACCTTTTATGTCTTTGTTCTGAGGCGTCTTCAGAAGCTCTTACGAAGATTAGGGCTTTTGCTCCTGCTCAAATGAATACAGGAAAACCGACCAAAGGTAATTGTTAAAAGGGTTGAGAGACGGTTTCGTTTCCCCAGGGAAGCTTTTTTCCCTAAATGAAAATTCCAAACCACACAGCTTAAATGTGGCTCAGCAATCACCCAGGACTTCTTGCGTACTTAGGCAGAAGATTGCCGTCACTACAATTTAAGGTTCTTTCTGTAGTTTGGATTGTCAGGTACTCCAGATGCCAGCATGAAAGCCGATTCTTTTCTCTTGAGATAATGAATCCTTCTTTCAAGCCAGTCTCGGGCTTGGTTTATTGAGCGTACTCAAGAGCTTTACAGACGTAGTTTTTGTTATCCTTTTCATTTGCGGGCTTTTCGTTGTGTGACTAAGGCTTCCGTGTGGAAGCCGAAACGTCTTTTAAATTCCGACGCGCCAGGCTTTGACCTAAGCCAATTGTGCCAAAAGCTTATGGACGTACTTTGTGGATTTCGTTGTTCAATAATCAACACGCGCCACAGTAGCGGTTCGTTCCAACTGCCGAGCCCGTACCGCCATTCCTCATTTATGTGCCTGGCGTGGTGGAATTTTTGGAGCGTGTTCTGCGCACTTACGACGTACATGTTGTTTCCATGCCTGCGTGCAAGTTGCAGCGCGAGTTGGTGGCCGTTTGTGAAAAACTGAAGAAAGGGTGCTTTCCTGGCGTTATCTTTAAAATTCCCAGTGCAGATTGCGGCTGTTCCTAAATAGGCGAAAGCGAGAACATTGACAGAAGATTGAAGGAGCATTAGAATCGACGTCAAAAATAATAAGGTTGCTTCTGACGCGCTTGCAGCAAATGGAATCCGCCAAGCACGAGATCGGCTGTGAAGAAGATTATTGCGAAGAAAAAGAACTGGCTGTCACGCCAATATATTAAATCCCTCAAAGTTCAAACAACACAAATAACCTTAAATAGCAGTGGTGGTAGTCTACCGCCTACGTACGCAAGATGAACGTCGTGTTTGGTGCTTTTAATTTAGCCAACAAGGCTTCCTTTGGAAGTTAAAACATTTTTTAGTCCTTTTAACAACTTCATTCTGGCTGGTGTGCTGTTTGCTTTTTTTATATGAATTCACTACCCGACCTAATGAGATGTCTTAAAACGTCAGATTTCACTTTTACACTTCTTCAGGAATAAGCCACCATCCTGCTCACTCAGAACATTCTTTATGCTGTAAATCCGGCTTAACTTGTCTTTTTATTTTCATCGTGCTGTTGTTCGCAGGCTGAACACCAACGCCTTTAGCACCCTTGTTGCCATTATTTGGAAACAGCGCTACAGACGCCAGTGATTGCGCAAGAGCGCATTAGTGTCTCACGCAACGATATGCCATCTTAATCCGCGCCACTAGTTGCAACTGGGATTACTTCGGGCCGTATTGCGTCAGGCAAGCCGTTTTCGCTGCGTTGCACCTTCCGACTGGCTTCTAAACGGGATGTGGGGAAGCACCTGTTAATGATGTGTATGTGATGTGACACGGCCGAGTGATGCAGTGATCCAATGGTTCTCGTCTCTTGCATTGCTGTCTACGCTGCAGGCAAAGCTTCTGTTGGCGTTTCCAGTTAACGCACGAAAGAACAACGGATGCGAAGGCACCACGCCATTACGACGCATATTCCACGGAGGGTTCTTACTTCCGCTACACTGTACACGACCCGGCAACGAGAAATGGAGCGCCCAACGGAGGCAGCGAAAGGAAGTAGCTCTTGAGGTGACCGGAAAGTGGGAGTTTTCCGGGGAGCCGGATGGCAGGAAAGGGATAAATGGGAGGCGGTAGGCACCGTAGCGGCGGCGAAAGGGAGGCGCCCGCGGAAGGATTTGGCTAAACTTGGCGCCTCTGCACGCACAATTTGCGCTTTAATAGCAGGACATTGTCGCCGACAACGGAGCGCGCTGAGCTGTTGCCGGGGGGAAAAAAAAGGATGGAGCAGCCGAGGCTGTTCGGTGAACGAACGAACATGGCTCGCTCCGAAATGTTCACACTTTGGAGACAGGAGAGGTGGAAAAATAAAATGAATAAACTCGCCTCCTCAGCTATTCGCTACCCCTCTCCTTACTCTCTACTAAACACCCGTCCCCCAGCAGCAACACGCACCATCTCTCCATCGCCTCCGTTTAACTTTCCATCTAACTCCACGCGCTGCAGCCAGTGCAGTTCGCCGCAGAGCCCAGAGGAGCCATTCAGCGCGCTCTGGCGGAAAGCGCTGTCGTCTTTCTAGCAGAGCGCTGGTGTGTCTGCGTTTATTGCGGTGGTTCGAAGAACATTTTGTACGGCCGACCACCGTAGTTGCTGCAGCACTTGCTTCCTTCCTACGGTGCACGCTCAAGTCTTGGTTCTGTTTTACTGGGGCCACCGTCTACATGGTCGCGGTGCAGTGAACTGGAAAGGCGAAGAGATCGCAGTCTTTGCGAGCCTCCTTCATGGCTGCTAGGCAAGAGGGAAAAAGAGGGAGGTGTTTCAACAACGTGGTCTTGAAGGGAGCCCTCGCTGCGAAATATGCAAGAGCAAAAATGACCGAGTGAACATAGAGACGAATAGGCTGAAAAATCAAAGCGGGCGGACACAACGACAGCCAGCCTTTTTTCTTGTTATTTATCTTCTCTCGTCTTAAGTGGTAGCACGGGGATAGAGAGAAGAGGATCCTTGGATGGATAGATGAGAAAAGAAGGGTAATGATAGGGTTCGCGGTTGAGTGAATCTTCGCTATGTTGTCGCATGCTGGCTCCTTGAAGTCGCGGATCGTTTTTTAGCACAGAAAAAAAATGCACTTTTGTGTCTATCTTTTTTTTATTGTTGTTGTTGCGTGCGCTCTTCTGCTCTTCTGCGGCATTTGCTGCAACCTTGCATGGTCTCAGGCGCAACGCCTTTGCAAAATGTAATTCTTGGTGTCCTAGATACTCTGTGCGAGGACAGTCTCTTAGTTAGTTTTTTAGTTTCTGACCTTATTGCTATTTTCACCTTTTTCCCACATAATTCTCTCCGATATTGAACGCAACCTTCAGGAAACATTTCGAAAAAAGGCAAGAGGCGCAATCGTAACACTACGATTTTTCTGTCAGTGACTTGGTAGCGTGGTTAAATTAACGGAGATGGAAGGCGCTGAATTTCTCATGTCTATAAAACTGCATGCAATATATTTCATTCATTATGAGGCGATAGTTATAGCATAAATAACGGGACACCCAGGCCTAAATTTAGGCTAGTACAACCCGGGACAAAATAGCCGAATATTTCGAGCGCACATTGATGACAAAACTGAAGGCAGTGCATTGTTCTCACGTCAACTTCACTTAGTTTGAAATGGGTGCTTTGAAAGCACAATGCAGCATCAGAAATTTAAGAAGTTCTAAGCTTAAGGAATAAAGTCAAGACCGAAAATGCGATTCAGGAAATAGCACTCACTGCCATTGAATATCTTACCACCCAGAAACGTAAAATCTGTAGAGTTGATCTCAACCACTTCTTTGTTGAGAGTATCAAGACTTAAGCACGAAGGCTAAATGGCGGCCCGAAGTAAGCTTGTCTATGTCCATACTACGCGCCATACAGTGGCGCCTAAGAAATTCTTACTGAGGAATTCTTACGCTTATACCATGAAAAAAAGAATAGTTTAGGGCGCAATCTTTTGAAGTCGTCATTCACACTCTGTACTGGACCTCTCGAGCGAGGAATGTGAATCCACTTGCTCAGCTGCGAGTTTTTCGGCTCTAAAAGCCTCTTTCAGTAGTGAACAAACAAAAAAATATCTGCTAGACCCCTAATAATTGAGCAGCCTAGGCGAAAATAAGCGCTCGTGGATTCAGGTAAAGGACGTTTTAGATAGATGGACAAACCAGATCGGTACTTCAAAGTGGGCTTTAGGAGAAGAACAAAGTACCGCCCTCTTTATTTTTGGGTATGATTCAATTTCATGGAGGTCTTTTTTTTTTTTCAGGCACTCAAGAAGGCACTCATTTCACATACTTTAGGCACTCACTTCAAAGCTTTCAAGTTATGTCGCTGTTGGTGCAGCAGAGCGATAGCTCTTTTGGTATGCTGAATACAGTAAACATACAATAATGCTGGACTCCAATGCAAATTCATACTACTTATAAAGTACTAACCGCATGTACATTGAGCGCATCTGTTGCTGATTGATTATTTGATTGCGCTAATATGCAACTTCTAAGGGTATCTTAGTAGGTTCCTCGGGCATACTTCAGCAATAATTTGGCGAAGATAATTGTCCACTCTACTCCATCCAACTGTCGAAATTTACACTACTTACCTTTCATCAGCACCATCCATTTCCTCTGTGATTTAAAATAAAAAAGGAAAAAAATCACGCCAAGCCCCTTTCTTTGGCACTGCTGCTCTCAACTCTCCGGTAAATATAAGGTCCCATTGAAGTCTGTATAAGAGCGGGGCTTCCCTCGCGTTCGTCAGCACCAACTATACGCAGCATCTTCCCCATACATATCAACTTTTTCGGCGTCCGCAAATTGCGACTCCTGCGAAACCGTGTTGGGACTCGCTATGTACGCAAATGCTCCCGTATGGCCGGCGGCATCCACCGGACTCAGATAATTTCACGCATATTGCATGTTCTGCTGGCGCCAAATTTACGCCACAGCCAACAGTAAGACCAGTGGAATTCAAAGTATTTATCTTCACCATCGTGTAAAAACCAAGAAAGAGATGGGAAGTGTCCCTGAAATAAATTCAATGGAGGTACAGTAACAGCAAAACAGCAGAATTCGTTGATGGCGATTCCGCCATAAGCCCACATGAAGCCATTGGAGAACAATTTCCGCAGACAGGTGAGTTTCAATCACTTCAATATTGTATGATGTCAAAATGAACCTTGGATTCACAAGAGAAAAATTATCTTGTGTTTCGTTTCTCATCGAAATATCCTGCCGACCACAGCCGATGGAAAGTAGCTTCAATAGGTGCATTTGGAATCAATAAAAAATGTCTCTGTGATCTCCTAGAGCCGCTTTTAATTTTTTATGTCAGATGATTATATCGGGAAAGGAAAATAGGCGTATAATATTCAGATATTTTGGCGCAGTCTTGCATTATTCTTTTCCATTTTTGGTCTTCTCTCTGCTAGGTGAATAAGTCCTGCCCTGTTTCTTTTTTTTTCTTTTATTTTCCTTTAGTTTTCTTTCTATATTTCCTTCTCTCACAATGGAACACTTTTTTCCTTCAATGTACTTTATTCTTTCCAACTGCTTTTCTTGAGCATTCTTTCCGCTTTCATCCCTCTTCCATTCTTATTCTCTAGTCGTTCCGACCCGACGCTCAACTCCTTAACACCACTTGTCTGTGTCCTTCGGGCTTCAGTTCCGAAATTCATGCGTCTTTTTTTTTTCGGAATGCTCTTTGCTAACTGGACCTTCGCATCTGGACACCCTTGCGTCTGAAATTCTTTCCAATCCTTGAGCAGATAATTCGGCAAAAGCCTCACTCGTTCCCTCTTCTCTCTCGTCTCTTTTATTCGTCGCCGCCCGGTGTGCGCCTGACAACGTGACAACGTCTTTTTTTCTTCCGATTGTGTGCGCACATTTACTTGTGATACCCTATCTTGCTCTTTTTTTTTGCTCTTTCGCTCTTTACTGACTCTTCTTTTTTGGCCGGGTAACCAACCAGACTGGTGTAGTTAACCTGTGAACATTTCCTTCTATTATCACAACCTGCCTTTCTCGCATCTGCTGAACGCCCCAACCTGCTTTTTTTCTTCGCCTCTTTCTCTTTCACTCTTTATTTTCATCTTTCTCCGTCTTTCGCTGGTTTTCTTTTAGTGTGCAATTCTCATGTATCAGTGAGTAGAAATCAAATATGTACTTCAGAAACGACCGCCTTATACCAGACGACGACATGCTTCCATGTCGAAGCACCAGCTGAAGATTTTGACACAACTGCCTCTACTTAGCTTCATCTCTATTAAGTTCTGGCCTTCGATATCTTTAATTATGCTCCTCGTTTAATGTCATTTCTCTATCTTTTTACTCCTTAATCTAGATGACCAGCGACTGAAAATTCTTTAACGTTACACTGTGACACAGGTTCCATTTCTCGATAATAACTATCTCGCAGCCACAGTGCCAATACAGAATGCAACTGCTAGCACCTATTAGAAGAGCACGAGGAGAAAATTAGAATGCTACAGAAAATTACCTGTCACAACTCACCTTCCGTACACGTCAATATTGGAACTACGGAACCTAACATTATTATGGGCACTGATTTGTTACAGCTCTCCATTTCTTCTTTACAATTCCAGCTTTAGCAGCAGTGCACTATCATGAAAAGCATTCCTCCGTCCTCAACGGTTGCAGTAAAAACTGGGAGCATAGCTTCTGTTTTGCACTCTCTCAATAATTGGAAATGCTCAGTTTTCTTGCCATTACATAGCTAGAACATGTAACATTAGGTCTGTAAGCCATCCCGCGGCACACATTTCCTTGACCAAATTTGACATAAAACGAGAAAATGGCAAATAGTTCGCCCTAATCTTTAAAACAAAAATGAACTGTAAGTTCGACTAAAGAGGGTGATTGAAATAACAGTTTTAAAAAATGCTGCGTTAAAAAAACCATTGGTCCTACAAAATTGAATGAGAAAGCTCTTTCAACCGTCATAATAAAGGTTCAGTCGAAGTATCTATGGTACACTTCATCATTCCGCTGTTTCTGTTGTATCTGGTTTCTTCGTATCCATCACTGCAAACTTAATGCGGGACATATCGTGCGTTTATTCTTGCAGCACGCTGCTTTAGCTGGGCAAACATAGTTTCCACCGGTATTGATCCAACGCCATCAGAAACCAGCTTGTCCTCCATTAATGATGCTAACCCGCCTTTTCCTCTTCAGGCTTTTCCGAGAGTTAAAATGAAGCAATATAAAACAAATATTTTCCTTTGATTACCAGAGGGACACCTCCGTATTTGAAGCCGGACAATGTATGCCATCGAAATTGGAAAGACGCGTGATTAGCTCGGCATAAATTGAAAATCCGCTTTTCTTGGCGTTCGCTTTCCAGGAATCGATTCCGACCCTCTCCGGAGCGAAATCTTTCTTTTTTTCCTCTGGCAGAACGGACATTGTTAGCAAGAACACAAATATCTTGTTTCTCTCACTGAGTTCACCGAGGGTATGTAAGCAGAAGAGCGCATTACCGTCTAGTTATGTGCTTTGATCTGCACATATTCATGCGGGGCTTAGTACAAAACCGCTGACCCGTTTTTTTTTTCTTATTGACCTCTGTACACCATACATAAGCTAGCATATTTCGCAACCCCGGCGGGCACTTAATATGCTCGGGATGTTACTGCCACGTTTCATACCCCTTATGAGCCCCTTCTATATGAAATGCAAACGTTCTGGTATGAATGCAGCAAGCTTAGCTCCGGAAGGCGGTGTCACTTTCCGAGTTAATATCCTGCTTAAAAGAAGTTGTTCTGCTGGGTAAGGCAAGAAAGAGGAAAAAGACCCATGAAAATTAACCTCGATGTCATCTCCGAAAAGTAAGGCGGCATTTCCCTGAAATTGAAAAGAGAGGATGTCAGCATCGAAAAAATTGCGACCTCGCTTTCAATTTTCTTCCCTGAAGTCATCACTGCTATATGTGTTTTATTTTGCTCAAACACGTTTGTGGGAGTAACTCGGCGCGAATTAAGAAGAGTGAGTGTTTAGCTTCTCAATGTTTTGTTCGTTCCCGCGTTCTTGATTTTTGCTTTTTCACCACTGTTCCGTGTCTTTCACTTCACCATCGATAACCTTAAGAGCTGAGATGTGGAGCAGCCGATGTCTATCAGCTCTCCTATTCCTTACCTTCTTTCTACTTAAAAAAAATAAACTTTCCAACTAGCCTTCGGCGAGCCCAGGCGTTAGTATGACCGTAGAGAAGACTTGAAGCGCTAAAGGAAACAGAAAGACGCTGTCGCTGAGAGGAGCCCAGGCGTTACGATGACCGTAGAAAAGACTTAAAACGCTAAAAGAAACAGAAAGACGCTGTCGCTGAGAGATTAAACACTTAATGCTCGCGTATCAGCGCAGTGCAGCAGTTTCGCTTAATGTCCGCGCGAAAATTGCACGAAGCTGGGTAAATGCCCAGAGATTAGAATGGCTCAAGTGATGTTGCCCAAATGATTAGAACTTAAGGAAAAGTTTGAAACAGAATTTAATGTCAGAAAGACCACTATCAAGAGGTAAATGAGCTTCGCATTTTATTAGCGAAGGTGTTGCGAATACAACCGGGGGAAAAAACATGCACTGAAGCTTCCACTCCGAAGAACAGGATCGCGTTTCACGGAAACTTCGAGCGCTTAGATCGCGCTACCATTTCAGTTTTACATACTAGTAGCGGTGTTATTACTGATCTTGAGGAAATTATCTGCTTTGCTCTTATATTCTGCCACTCGCCGTTTTTATAAAAATAAAAATACGTGCCAGTGGCACGAATTTTTTTTTCTTACACCTTGGTGCGCATGGGGTGCTCGGCAGCCGCTAAACGTCCACCAGTGACCCCGATAATTTCGCCAACGCGTTGTTTTTCCTTTTAGCAGCAGTTTCCACTTCTATCTCTAATCTTTTCCTGTCTTGTTCGCCTGAGTTTATGACTGTATGGCACCTGTACTAGCGGGACACCAAAAAAAAAACACTAAAAATAAAACCCCGCACCACTCACCTCACTCGCTTTATAATGAGAAACAAAACTTGTAAAGATCGCGGATCGTAAATGTCACCTTGATTTCTAGCTCTGCTTTTTACTTATCAGAATTTCAGCAAATGTTGAACTCCAAGCTTTGTTGATTTTTTATCTTTCTGGGTTATTTCACTGGGTGCATTGCGCTTAACCTTTTAAGAGAAGCTGGTTTCTTTTTATAAACTGTGGATGCCCCACTGGTCTTTGATACACTTCAGCCACTTTTTCATTCCTCAGAAGAAGGCTGACGTGTCTATTTCATTGGTTGGAAGCCTCAACTTCCTTGCCCCCGCCAAGGATGGCCGCTGAGGTTGTCTGGCCTTCTTTCAAGCTTTTACCATTAGCGATTTCAAAAATGTTTGCCCTATACCTTCACTAGGTGGTACGAAATAACTTTTAGGCACTTTGCAATACTGTTGTTTCACGATTTCTTCTGAAATTCTGCACAAAACAATTTTCTATGCCTTGTGTTTGGCGCATGATAGCTTTAGATGTTTGTGCGCCATTAAAGCTAACACAACACAACGTGTTTTGCGCATAATATGAATGTGAACTCTGAGAAGAAGCATAGTTCTCCTGAGAACTGCTCCCTTAAAAGCTCGATAAATTAAAATTCAGCACCTTTATTTCTAAGTCCTCAGAGAGCACTGGCAGACATAACTGAATATATGATATTTTGTACCGTCTCTTTCTATGGTCCGTAATGTGTCATATCTATCTTCGGTACTTCAGATATTAGATCGTGTCAGTCATGGCTTTATGCATTCATAATAGAACAGACACCAAGATCATCCTCCTATGATTCCAGGAACTTGCATTTATTTTTTCTGCATGCAGAACAAACGGTTTCCTTTAGACTAAAAGCTATATTAACAGGGTGTCCTAGCTAAAATGGATCAAGACTTTTAAAAAGCTAGACCGTTCTACGGAATTGAAATCAAGTAAATGTTCATATGAGTTATGTAAAGTAATCGGTAGTATTTTTCGTTCGCCGTGCTTTAATAATTAGTCATCATTTATTAACTAAATTTTTAAACATATACACTAAAACGTACGGGTGGGATAAGTAAACTTTTCCACCGCCATGAAAATGCTCCTGTCGAATCGTTTCGGACAAGGCAGCTTAGCGTATCCCTTCTGTTCGGCAAAAATGAAAACCCGCGAAATCTAAAAATACAAAGTGACTGCCTGCCCTGTGCGCTGAAATGCGTTGCGATTAGACAGCTGTCATCTGCGACTTGCTAAAGCGCTGCCAGATTCGAGCCTTGTGAGCAGCGCTACCACAGAGCTTCGCTTTATTGCTGGTTTCGACATAAGCGCCAGCAGCAGAGCGAAGCTCTGTGGTCATGCAGCACCTGGGCAGGACCGTTTTGATGGCGCTGGACAACTTTATTATAACACTTGACCCTTTTAAGCTATATTTAAAAGGTTAATTATAAATGGTGACCAAATATTAAAATAGGAGGTTTGAAATATACCAGTTAGTACTTTACATAGCTTTACATCCTTCATTTGATTTCAATTCGAAAGAACGCTGTGAATTTTTTTGAATCGTGATATATTTTACCTGGGACGCCCTGTGTATGCAACTGCACATCGCGGCATCGAATTTCAGCCGTAGCGAAACAATTTTCGATCGAGGCGAAATTCAAAAGCTAACGTGTGCTGTGCAATCTTAGCCCTGTATAACGAAGTCCCTCATTGGCCACGTTTCGCTTCGGGACGTTAAACCACAGCGAGAGTAGAGTGGGGCAAAACGCGGCTCAAAATTGCTGATCACTGCCATCAGTTTTTTCATTGAGATATATCAACAACCAACCAATCCCTCATTGTTACCTGTTGTCCATGCACCGCGCTCACCAAGTACTACAAGCCAAGCTCAATATGAACAGAGTAAAATTTATTGAAATATAAAATTTTTTAATGTTGCAATTTGCCACACACCATGGGGCAAAATGACGCCCATCCAAAATCTCCGCATTCCTGATCTTTGCAATGAATGCACGCGAGGTTGGCTCCTTGGACGTTTAGATAATAATTGCGAGCATTTTCCACTGAGAGACTTAGTACCGATACCAAACCGGCACTCTTTTGTTCCATGGCCGAATACAATAGACGTATTTCTACCGCAGCCCTATTAGTGCATCCTGGCTGCGTCATATTTTTTTTAATTTATGCCTGCATCTCCAGTTTTTTATGTTTTAGTGGCATGGTATTTCTTTCTTTCTGTTGAATGGACATTTCATTTGGTTCGATTGGTAACGCGTGAACACGGGGTTTTTAGTGAGACTGTAGTCCAGACCTCACGGACGTTTCTCTATTGTCAGGATGTTGTACATGTAGCTGTTCATGCCTTCCGGGCATGCTGCGCCGCTGAGGCTCTCAAGACTTTTTATACACTGTCTGCTTTTTATACTGTCTTTTAAATTGTTCCGAGACCGGTGCCTTTGGGGACCCTAAAACGCTTGATGGCACCTGCGCTGCTTGCGTCTCACATGAGCTTTGATGTGGGTACTCGGCATTCATTGGTTCTTGAAGCGAAAGCTTCACTACACTATGTTTTCAAGAAGGCAGCGTCAGTGCAGTCACGTGGTGGCATGGCAGGTCTCACGTGGCAGGTTACGTGACCAGGCGACGTCATCACAATTTTCCCACCATGACAGGTGGTAACTGCCCCATCGGGCATCGGGCAGTTCATCGACGCTTTACAGACAACCCTTTCAGCAGTGTGTGTGGCATTTTTAAACTTAGTCATGCAAAGGAATCTTTCGCTTCTCACCAGGGTTAACAAAAGCTTAAACCGCAGCTAATTTTTTTGTACGTTCAGGCTATCCTAGAGAGCGGAAAAACACTGGTAGACCTTTAGAAGCAATGTATCCTAACATCAACTTTAGTCCCAGCATAACATCACAACGGGGTGTTTTCTTGCACCATGTAGCCGTATGCGAAAATATTTTATCCTAATTTAACCAGTGCGAAAATTTGCAAACTTCGCATAAATATATGCAAACACGAAATTGCAAGAACTAAACACTCGCATTATTGTAGGACGCCAGGTTCATTGAGCTGCACAGTTTATAGAAATCTGCAGTGCACAATTCGCACCTTTACCACTGCTCTCGCGTTTTACCAGGCTCATATTGAAATATATGTTCCCTGCATATAAAAGGCCAATCTCGCCAACGTTCTCCAGTAATTCTCATGTGGCTGCTCATAGCACACATATATCAAGTTAATATAGTGGCTCACTTAAATGACTGAGGCTCTAACTGACAAAATGTCGCGTTCTGCCCCACTCTCCTGTACATACACACATACCCGCGACCGCGCATGCATTTCTGACTGTATGTATAGAGTGTTTTTCAAAGTCATATATACTGCTAGAGAGTGTTTTCTTGACGGAAGGGCTGGTCTTATTGGTTTTAAAACTTCTAATCGTACGTAAGCTTCCCTATTGCTTCGTCCTTTCACTGCATGCTTTAGTTTTTCGAGGGAGTTCGATCATATTATAAGTAGTCATTTAATGACTGAGCAGAGCTTATTTGAGTTGCCTTGCATTGATCTAATTTATTTTCCGAGCACTCAGGGAGCAACCAAATGGTTTTTTTAATACTTTTTTTTTGTTTTTGGTCCGCTTCCCCTCACTTAGAGTTTGTTAGGGGAAAAGCACTCTTTACAGGGGTCACTTATTAAATGTTTTGTACCTTTCCAAGATAAGAAACGAGCACGATTTTCAAAATTATAGTTCTAACTATATTTCAGAAAAAACCGCTGACTAGTACAAGAAAGACGACAGCCAATTTAGTACGTTTATTTGGAGACACAACCTGAGAGAATACTAGCGCAGGCAGCATACTATTGAACTATAATCGACTAATTGCGTTTTAGTCGTTGCACTCTGCGCGTACGTATACATATGAGGCAATCGCCAGATTAGTCCCGGTCTCTTCCATTTGTAGAAATGTTTTAGGAGGTGTTCTGATACACCCTAATTAAAATTCTCAATGCAAACCGCGCAATTACGTTTGCAAGACGGCAGCACTCGGTGTGAAACCCGTCCTGTATGTGGCGCTGCTATTCTATGAGGCGTTTCTTTAATTTCGCAGTCCATAATTGAGCTGAGAACAGCTACCAGATTCACATCGCACGTACACTAAATTTCGAACGCAAACAAACGATACAATTTGATCCATGATCACAAGGAGATGCTTTCTATGAAGTTTCAGTCACCCGCGGGCAGTGGAACTTAATGTAATGGGATTTGGAACGTTCTCCAAAGATACGCTCGGCGTTCACACCCACATCGAGTGACATCAAGGTGCACTTGCCCCAATTATTGTGACGT
Source organism: Amblyomma americanum (assembly GCF_052857255.1). Lineage (NCBI taxonomy): Eukaryota > Metazoa > Arthropoda > Arachnida > Ixodida > Ixodidae > Amblyomma > Amblyomma americanum. The sequence goes on from NC_135500.1 coordinate 124,800,839, forward strand.
CTCCGCACCAAGTGATGCGCTTGCCGGGAACACAAACGTCATCAGGAATCTGGTGGTCCAGGTTAGTATGTCGGCCGTGACGTCAATGCGCACTTCAGCGCTGGCACTCACTGAGCCCGGAAAAGTCGATACAAAATAATTTGTAATTACTGACGCTGATGTTCACTATGCCAAAGTTTTGTTATGAGGCGGTCTGTTCACTAACCAAACGGCTATTTTTCTCTTATAGTCTGCGATGCCGGTACATTTAATGCTTTTTTATTCACCCTGTGACTTACCAGTACTCTCTGCTCGTCTGGAATAGCGTCTGTAGCTCATAAATTAAATATTGATGCTAGACCTCTTCATTTTAACGTCATTGATCGCATAGTGTATGCAACTGAAATTGAACCTCCACCTTTACATAGTTCTCTTTAGAGTCTTTCATTCCTCAGAGAACTAAACTCGTAGAAATGCTAGGGTGATTTTGGAAGAGGAAAAACAAATTGCATTGCTGGCAAATTTTTATTTAGCAAGAAGAACGCGACAATCGACTACAACGCCGTAACCCGAAGGCTCCGCAATGCCACGTACGCTGACCCTGGAGCGCCTCCGGTGCCCGCTACCGCGTCGAAAACCACCATATCAGAAATGAATGCTTACGCATCGATGTGGCCTTGAAAAAGCTGCTCATTCCCCGCAAGTCGACACAACGTAGTCTAGCACCCTCCACGCACAAACCCCAAAACTCAACACGGCAAAGAAGAGAAGCGCTCGTTCCCACGCAGGTGCTCTTTTCCTACTTTTCCGCATTAAGTAGCTTCTTCGTCGATATTGCGCGTCCCAGAGCAGACACGTTCACTCCGGAAGTGTAGTTACTCTTTCAGTACACAGTGTAGAGATCACGCACCGCGGCCTCTCCTGCGGCGAGTCGAAGGAAGGCGTTAATGGAGAGTGTTCCGCATCGCGGACACGCTCTCCTTGATGGCCGTCCTTCTCTCTCTCTCTCTTTCTCTCTCCCTCCCCCACTCCTCCTGCACCCGGAGGAAGGAACTGGGCCGCGGCACAAGCACTGCTCTAGGGCTGCGAAAAAGACCGATGCAAACGGTTACGACGGGGCGTTTTACGGGAAAGAGGAAGAGGCCACAGCAGAAGCCGGAACGGAAGCAGGGGGGGAAAAGGGAGAAGGAAGGTGAGGATGGGGAGTGGAGGAGGAGGAGACCGTTAACGACACCACGTTTACGACGACTGACCGGTTTCACTCGGTCGACTCCGCCACCACCGTCGCGGAAAGTAGGCGAGCCAGCCCCACGCACTGCCAGCAAAGCGCGCTCCCTGGCGCCCCTTGTTATCGGACTGAGGAGCCTTGAGGAACTGGGGACTCCTTCACTCGTGACCCTATTTCGGAATTGGAGCGGTGGTTCCCTACGACCTAATAGACGGCAAGCAAGAGGTTCAGCGGCGTATCTGCTAGTCTCTTTTCTTTTCTTCCGTTCCACGCTGAAGCTTGTTTTTCTTTTTCTTTTTTTGCTGGTAGTCGAGTTATTTTGCTCCCTACTTCCATTTACCACAATTCCTTGGTTCCTATTCCCTAACATTGTCACCAGCCCATTCACTCGTTGTTCAACACTTCTATCTCTCAAGGCGGAAGAGAACTGATTGGTCTGGGTCTCTTCTCAAGCTTTTTTTCCAGAAGAAAATTTAATTGAACGGCCACACCCGCTGTAGAGATTTTTGTTTTAAAGGGCTAGGAATCGAATGTTGACAAAAAAGGAAAAAAAAATATCCCTACGAGCTGCTTCTGGCTGATTGCATGGCTTGTGCGAAGGATAATTTCGCGAAGAACAGAATGGTTGCCCCTTCATTTGTAAATTATTAATTTTTGTCGAGGCCTCTTTCCCAACGCATTCCCTATCTGACGGTAGCCAGAGTCACGGGCTCTAAACACTCGTGTGCATTATTTTTTTTTCCTGCCTGCAATTACATTTTGAGAATAGTTTTACTAACCTGCGTCCGAATGAGACGTGAGGCCTTTAAGCAGAGAAATTGCTATGTCGTAACGTGCAAAAAGCTCACCTACTTAAAAATGTACTACACGATGGCAAGAAACGCGAACAACCCGGAGCCAACACGCTCTATTGTTTCAATTTATTTTCTCTGCGCTTTTACTTCTGTGATAGCAAAAAGACCCTAGACTCGTCTATGATACATTCTAGGACGACTCTAACGTCCTTTCTGTACCACACAGGTAAAAGCACAATGAAAATAAATTTCAACAGCGGGGTGTGTGGCGCCGGGTTGTTTCCATCGAGGTAGTACATTGTTTTGCATCGGCCGCTTTTATGCAAGAATATTTAGCAAATTTATATTGAGCAACACGAAACTCCTAAAGCGAGAACAAGGCAGAAACAGGGGGGGGGGGGGGGGGGGGGGGAGGTGACCTTGTACAATCTGAATCATGCACCATTACCTAAAGTTCTGTGGTTGACTAGGCTATGGAGCAGTACAGCAGTACAAACATGGGAGCTTGGTCACCTTTTTAGCATAAGCTGTCGTCTTAGCTAAACTCAAGAAACTTCATTTTGCTAATGGCACCCCTTTCAGTTCCTTCTGTGATTACTATTGGGAAAAACTCAAAATCTGACAAAAGCCTGTCACTGGATAGGCCATACGCACGAAGTTAAACTTGGCGCTTGTAAATTATGATAATAACACGTAAAGAAAGGTTCATATTCTTTATGTTCTGCCTGAATTTTTTGTAACATAAAACTGGCGTTACGTACGCATTCATTGTAACGTTCCGACCTTATTGCTGCCATCGAGATTTTTTATTTCTTTTTTTTCGTAACCTGGTCGACAACATACACCTTGGTACTACGCTAAAGATGGCAGGTCCCTGTCCTAAAATTTTAAGGCGTGCCACAAGAACAGTAAATATTTTCAATGCAACAAAAAAGGAAGTTTTCAGGGACGTAGTATTTAAAGTAAGAGAAATGCCATAGAATCAAAATAAGACTAGCTGTCATTTGCTATCGAAACTGAATCGGCGGAAAAAAATGCTTTATTAGATTTTTGCCCGTGAAACAATACAGTTGCACAAGAAATTAAACTTGCACCCGTTCCAATTTTTATGTTAATGTGTTAAGCGTTGATGGAATTGCGCCCGATAGTTATTTCAGAGTTATCAACTTACAAAATTATGCCACACTTGAGGCACCTAAAATGAAATAAAAAACAAAATCGCATGATTATAAAGAAACGAAAAATTATAAAAGTAAAAATGAAAAATAAATGAAATTAAAAATAAAAATGACAATCAAACAAAACTTGAAAATAGAAAATAAAATAAATAATAAACAAAAATGGAAAAAGGGGAGAAAGAGAGGAAATAGAAAGGCTTTCCCATTTCTGCTTCATGGTCGCCCATCATTGTTTGAAACTGAGTTCCCTCGTGACACTCCGCAAATGACAACTGACTCGTGTCGTCCACGAGTCCAGGAATGGCCGTTCCGCACCACAAAGCAGGGCGCCAGCTTCGGCTAGACTGCCTAAGATGTGCGCCCACTTTCCCAGGAAGAAATTTTAACAACTTGTAAAAACAAAATTATTTGTCTGTCATAAGAAGGACGTCGTTTTAGTCTAATCAAAATGTTAGAACTGTTAAAAAACATGTAATTTATTCAGACATTTAAATGCACAACATATAGATTTGAAGCTAGCAGTTGTAATTTAAATATAGTTCATCGCATGGCAAATCGCTTTTGCACATGTATACACAGCGCGTTAGCTCCTCAATAAACCGAAACAGTTGTGATTCCATCTATTTTCTTTGCGTAACAGTGGAAGGGCAAAAAAAATTTTGTTTTCGTATAGGCATATTTTGAGGAAAATGCAGGAGTAATAAAACCACAACAAAACAAAATAAAGAAGCAAGGCAATGAATCAAAATAAGTATGATTCCGTAGTTTTTTAAAAAGGCATCTTCTGAGGAAAAAAAAGCAATAAGAAGACAAATGAAAAAAAAACATTTTTCTTAATGAGGTTCAGCGCGCAGCTAGATATATAAGAAATAAGTGCACAAAGTTCGACAAATAATCGATGAATGTAGGAATTGTTGAATAACAAGAAATGGCAAAGAGTGAGTTAGGATGAAAAGGAGAATGAAGATTACGAACAGTTACAATTGCCATGAACCAATATACAGAGTAGATAAAGTGCACTAGATTTGTAGCTCTGTAGGCCCTTAGTTTTGCTCATCCTTGATTTTGCTTATGTGGAACCTTACTTGTTCGAGTGTTTTTCGCGGCATCAACACATCGAAAGGAAGATTTCTAGACAGGCTGTTGATCACCTGTCAAGAAATTTAAGCTTCCTCTGTTTGCGGACGAGGAAGCCCAACGTGCTTTAAATTGTCTCGTCTTCCTTCGATACCATTCTTGCGGTGATACATTCTATCATACAAACAAAACTTCAATGTTGGCATTCTATCATAAATTTTCAATGTGTTCCAAACGTCTTGTGTTGATTCCGTGAGCGTTTTCTTATAAAACACAAACAAAAATTGACAATAATGGTAAAGAAACACTTGCTATAAATATAAACTGAAAAAAGAACGAGAAAAAATAAGCAATAATTAAAAACGTAGGCAATTATGCGTCTAAAAACATTTAATTTCGGTTTTGCAAGATTCGCAGGGAGTTACAACTTCAGCTGCAGCTTTGTAACAGTGTTCATTAGAAACAAAATCTTGGTTGCAATTCATTCACGAATGAGTCTAAATTTTGAAAATTTAAATGTTATCAAACGTACAGCGTTTTAAAAATGGCCTCATCCCAATGCCACTTTGCCGAGGCCTCATAAACGATGCTTCACGAACTGAATATGAAGTCTGGTTATCTCTCTCTTGCGGGTTCTTTATACTTATGCCGGAAACAAGAGTAGCTCTTCTACAAACTCGGCTTTATCGAGGCTACGCATCACAGATCCTGGGTAAATATGGAAGCAGAGGAGTACATGAATAGAACGCGTATATACGCAAGTCTCGCTGCATCAGCAATGTTTTTGGAAGCTAAGAGCGATGCTGAGTTTCATTGTGTCTCACAAAGTCTCTCAACAAACACAATCACACGAACCACACCAAGGCCAAAGCAATATGAGTCCCACTGCAGATGCGGAACTCGGATGTGGAACTCAGCCTCTCTCGCCAACCGTGACCCACTTGGAGACCCGAAAGCCGTATTTCAACTTCCAGAAAACGTCGGTCGGGGCCAGAGCGACCGATTTATAGCGCAATCTCCGAGATGGAAGAAACACGCTGCGGCCAAAACGACAACCGCTGTCTTTCGCTGGCCGTTCGTCTTTTAGCCAATGTCTACTGCGCGTTGCGGTTTTTCGTCATTTTTTTTTTGCCTTCTGTCGTTCATTGGTCATATTTGAAGACGGGTCATGAGGATGTTTATTTTCCGGTCCGCTGCCTGTGCGCGCTTCTTGGGTTTGCAGTGGAACTGGCATTATCTTTAGAGACCCACAAATAAATTAGAAGAAAAACCAAAGCTGCTTCTAGCAGTGTTTGCGAAAAGCAAGGCTTTGGAATTGGTCCTCTTGCACGTGGCTGCCAATGTACTGGTCGACTGCTGCGCCCGAGTTGCTTTAGACACGACGTCTGCAATACCACAACCCCCCTTTCCTCTCTCATTCTGTGCCCAGCTTTTCTCCTGTCAACCATGCTATCTATGCGGGGGACTGCGGGTACTTTCTCGTCTTTGATTCAAATGTGGAGCTGAATTCGCGCCACTCGGATTGACAGCAGCAGAAACTGCCTATGTTGATCACGTCCTGAATAACGAAACAGAACGAGGACATGTTTGTACGCTCCTTCTTCTCTCTCTCTCTCTCTCTCTCTCTCTCTGTCTCTCTCTTTGTCGCTTTATTCATTCCCATTGATGCGTGTCCATCCCATCGGCGACGCATGGAAGGCGCTCAATGGTTTGCAGTGAAGCTTAACAATAAAAGAAAATGTTCATTGCCTCCTCCCCGTGGACGTGAATGGCCTATTGTGACGGCCGAACACGCGTGTCGCAACGCATGATGTGAACCACTCCAGGGAAGCGGGGGGTCGCTCCAAACTCTCGACACTCTGAATATTTCTGAGGAAATCTCGATCTGTGTGTCTTTGAGGGCCTAGGGGCCGATTTCCTAGAGAGCGAAAACACTTCTGAAGCCACGAGGGTTCAACGCAGGAAAGGCGAGTTTACAATTTTGAGGTATTTGCGCGGTAGTTATCTTTTCCTGTTTTGCTTTTCTATTCTATGTTAGTTCAATAAAGATCAGGCCTCCGGCCCACACCGCGGAAACGTCGATTAGAGCCACTACCGAATTTTTTTTTATTTAAAACGTGAGGCAGGAAACGAGAAGGTTTCTGTTGAATAATAAAGGAACAAAACACGGAACCGTTTATACATCTCCCTCTTTCCTCATTCATATTGCAAGCACGAATTTTTCAGTCGAGGCCTACGATGATACTGTAGCGTCCGGAAGGACAATGCTATTTTCTCAAAATGGCGCGACCAAAGGCCAGCATGTCGTTCTGTTTCCTTTGAATTTCTTACCGCTTTTCTCCAAATTAACGGCAACAAAAAACCGAAAAACGCACATTTTAAGCGCTTCACGCAATCCTGCCCTCTGCAGAGTTTTGATTTCAGTAACCGTAAACTCGTTCCGCCTGTGTGTTTGTTTGCATGTTTATATGTGTGTGGTGTAGGTATGTGCCTGCGTACAGCCGCCACCGCTCTCGCATTGAGACCCCCGTTTTGAAGAGAAAACTAAAGAAACTAATTCCCCTCGGTTCGCTCTGATTCGTTGCGCTTCGCTTATGTGATGACAGCTGCGCAAAAGGAATTGTTCTTTGAGTGAAAAATGCTTCGGGTACCTCGGATGAGAGATCCAAGCATGCGCGTAAGCATGATTTATCGAGAGAAACGGTAATATTTTATGCACATAGGAATAAGTCGGTTTCTGATGGAGCTCTACCGCTATTGGTGCTCTGTGATACTGTTCTTTTGAAACTGAATGAGACGTAAAATGTATGCGCACCAGCTGCGGCGATACGCTAGTAAGGTATATATGAACACACTGGATAATCTCAAATGCCAAGGGGATATTTCAGTAGGTGAAAATTCTTACGTGAAATGAGCACAAATTTTTCCGACATCAGCCAATGCATTCTTTAGAAAATCTACAAAACATGATTTACTTGGCTCCCTCCACGTACCTTGCTGAGGCAAAGTTCCGAGTAATTAACAAAACAAAAAGGCTTCATGCTGCCGACGTAATTTATAAGTATTAGCGTTCGACCCTTTTGTTGATCTAAAAATACAAAACTTTATGGAACCCTAAATAAAAGACAATTGCAGAAGTAACCCTCCGATAAGGACACTATCCTATTGATATCACCAGCCCAGAAATCCAGTGGGAATCAAGCGACGTCGTTATAGAATATTACCCTGAAAGTACACAAAGTAATGGCACGATAAAATGAGTATCTGTACTGAACGTCACATATACGTTTCCGATACGTCGCTAACGCAATAGTGTCCAGCCATGTGCAACCGACGTACGCCTTAGAGTTCACAAAAGACTGCAAATCACAGAGAGCGGCTCTTCTCTCCGTAGAGTGTGACAGGTGAGAAACCGGAAAGTGGAAATGGGTGCTGCCTGTTTCAGTTCTTTGTGATGTTCTTTAAACCCTGACAGTCTGTGCTCGAGCAATCTTGAAACAAGAAAACGACTTCCAGGGGCATGGTAGATAAAGGACTTCGCTTCCATAAAAGATTTAGGAGACAGTTCATTTAATTCGAATGTGTCGAGAACAGCCGTGCGTTTCGCACATCGCTGCAGATTGCTTTCAAAGCACAACGTACAGGGAAGCACTTTTTTTTTCTTGCAAGTGATAAGCGTATCGTTTTACGTTTCTTTAGTATCGACGGTCGGCTGTAGATGGCAGGTGTTCGCTTTGTTATTAACGAACGTAAAAATAGAGCTCTAGAATGGACACAGCCTCCCCGCAGTATTGATCGCATGGTCTGCGTGAAACAATCCGACTCGCGCGCGCGCACACAGACACACAAACGAAAGCAATCGTGTGGATCTGCATAGAAGATAACTTTGCAACTGTATTGCCGTGCGTATTTAATTTTACTTGGAACAGAATTTTAGATCCTACTTTCGTTCCGTGCTATTCTTTTCTGTTATTTTGAATGTTTGATTGGCTCGTTGCGACTGGCTCCAAGTGTAAACTTACTTCCCTTGTATGCGAGGTAAGTAAGAGTGACGGAAATTCGTCTATATATTACCAAGTAATAATAAGTATTAAAAGAAAGGACGAGAGGGAACAAGTATTACTAGCACTGAAAGTCAAAGTTTCACGTTTTGAACACGGTATTTGCAAGTTTTCTCCCCAAAAAACTAAGAGCTGAGTAGCATCTAGCACCTAAGACACACGCGATTATGTTAACCAGTAGGGCACTTAAGGTATAATGGTTTATGGGGGTTTACCGTCCCAAAGCGACTCAGGCTATGAGGGACGACGTAGTGAAGGGCTCCGGAAATTTCGACCACCTGTTGTTCCTTAACGTGGCCTGACATCGCACCGTTCACAGGCCTCTAGAATTTCGCCTTCATGGAAATTCAACAGCCGCGGCCGGGATCCAACCCGCGTTTTTCGGGTCAGCAGCCGAGCGCCATAACCACTGAGCCACCGCGGTGGCTTCTTAAGGTATAATAAGTAGCACAAAAAATTAGCTGTGGTTCTACCCTGCAGAACCTGGTAAAATAAGCGAAAGCTCTGTTAAGCATGTTATTCAATATGACGCCTATCTATGTCATAAAGACCCTCAGATAACGCTTGACGGGGACGATACATCGTAGAAGCACTAGTTCCGGCACGTTGCTCATTCATGGCTTTGTATGAAGGCAAGCACACACGCCACACGCTTTTATATAGCGAACGGCGCGTCACACGATTTCCGGCGGTTGCGAGAGTGCCGTGGGCTCCGCATGCGCTGCTGTGGCGAGGCGCAGCGAGTCACGTGGCATGACGTCAGAGCCAAGTCTCCGCTCCTCCTGGTTTGAAGGTGAAACTTCGCAGCCGCATGACCTTCAGCGTTGTGCGGGAGGAGTAGAGCTTTCGCTCTAAAAAGATGGGTCGAGTGCCGCGTAGGAGCTCAGCGCGTTAATCAGGTAAAGCTGATTGGCACTAGCAGCCAATAAGACTATGAATAGGTCACGGTACAGCTTCCTCGTGGTTTTCTGCAGTTAAGTCGGGAACGAATGCGGCAGTTTTACTCTCTCTCTCTCTCTCTTACCGTCTTCGGGGATGAGTGCTCACAGTAACGACGGAGCGCACTCACTAAAGCCGAAAGCGTGCGTCACGTGACATGACTACCGAAACAGCTCTGGTTGCGGGCTCAGTCGACGGATTCGGTGCGACAGACTGCCGCCTTTTTCCGAACGAAACGGGTAGTCCCAAAGCCGCATCTCCAATAACTGCGGCGCCGCTTCGCAGGTGGAATTTCTCCCCTCTAAGGCCACCGCCATGGCCTTCAGGTGGCGGGCAAGGTGACCTGCGCGCTCCATCTTTTCGCGGCTGAGCAAGGCGCGCGCGACAGGTCGCGATGTCGTTGCAGGACGCGCAGGGGGGTTGCCCAGAGCCCACGCGGTGCGAACATTAAAGGCGGGGTTCAACATCCAACATTCCAGCACGCTTTAGAAAATGCATTCTGAACTGTCCGTCACGACGCATTTCCGTACGCTATATTTGCGGCAGACTGCATTCGTGGTTAAATTCAACGACACCTACGACAGGACTGTAATAAGAAGGCATTAGACCAGAATGCGTTCATATAAACGGGATATTTTTTATTAAATATTGAGAGTATAATGACGTAGGTTGCAAATGGTGGTTCTTCACCAGCAGAAGTTGCACAGATAAATTCACCGTGTCAGACTTAAGTGCCTGATTTAAGGAACGAAAAAAGGAAAAGTAAATAAATAAATGAAGTTTTCCTCACCTCGCAGTTTTTTTTTCTGCATCATGCTGCTAGCTTCATAAAACAGATACCGATGGTAAAGGAAAGCCGATACGAAAATCTTTTCTTGGAACTCTTGTTAAAACCTTGATTTCCTTTCAGAGACACAAGTAATCGATACCGGAACTCGAGGCGAGCCAAGATCTGGAACCGTTAAAATCTTCGTCTCTTGCATCTGCTTTCTCTGTGTTTGCGGCTACTGGTGCCAGTCGAGAAAGTTCTTTCATAATGCACGGGGCGCAGAGTGAAGACGGATACTTGTTTTCGTACACGAATGTGCTCTTCCATCCAGCAACGCTGCCCTGGAGGTGCCGCTGGTATGTCGCTTGCTTTAATCACGTTGTCGCTTTCTATAGCCATACATTTTGCTTTTTCAGTGAAGCGTCAGTAAGAATTCAACACATTGCTTTAAGATGCTTTAAGAATTTTTTGTCCTTTTCCACCATCCCCCTAGAAAATGGCCGCTGACGCCATCCATCACAGGGGCACTTTTTTTTTCCGCGCCTGAAAGCTGCCTTATCGACCTCGCTTCCGCTGGTCCAAGCACTCAAAGCGTATGAGGCCGGGATCACGCCGTTTCGATACACAATACCAGCTGTTTGTTCAAGAAGAGACGTCGAAAGAAGCAACCAGCGTGCACACAATTCTTCACTGTATGTTTTTGCTTGCTTTTTTTTAAAAAATCACGGTTCATCCTGCACGTCTAAAACAGATGATGACTACAACACGATAACCGACGACAAAGATTTAGGAAAGCCCCTTCTCTGTAAAGCTGGCTATAGTTTCGCAATATAATTGTATGGTAAATGTATACACGACACCTTGCGTTATTATTTTCTTGGTCACAAAAAGCGTAATGTTTTGTGATTGAAAGTGCATACGCACACACGCACAGCGAAATGCGGCACCGAAAATGTTGTTTCTTTTTGCTAGAAATTGCACTTTGGGGGAGCGTTCTGGCAAGTGGAAGTTTATTTTTATCGCAAGTGCCCTTCACCTGTTTGCAGCGTCAGACAGTTAAAAAAGAAACACCTGTATTATTCACGAATGAGTTGCCTGTCGGAAATTTTTAGACTGCTTCCGCGTACAAGCAAAACGCCTCTTACAAGTGTACCACTTGCAGGGAAATCAACGCCACCGACCCTGCCGTATAATAACCGACATTGTCCTCCAATTGTCTGCATAAACCGACCAGCGCGAATTAATTCCTTCCATGTGTAAAGGAAGAGGACCATTTATTGGGAGGAAAGAAGAAGGCAACTGAAATAAAGCCGGTGCACTCTTTAGTCTAAGGCACCAGTGGCTCTGGCCGATGCCATGGAGATGGCAATGAGCGCCTCCTGGTCTTCTAAAGGGCGCTGGTCAGCCGCGCCTCCCACTGTTCCAAGGCAGTGGTGATGGGGGTAATAGTGTAAATGTACAGTTGGGATTAGCCTTAGTGTGGCCTGTCGGCAATTGCTCCACCGCATCGGACAGCTTTAGGTGATGTGGCTTATGGATGCATTTCCATGTAATGAACTGCCGTACCTACGACCCGCACGAGAGAAATTAGCAGGAAAATAGGTGCGGTTAGAGAGATTTTGACAGGCACTCTCAAGTTATCAGCAACAGGGTACCTGTTTTTCTCTTGCTGCAGCTCGCTCTCATTTCAACCTTTCAAGTAAAAAGTCGCTGTTCATAAAAAAAAAAACACCATGTGCAGTCTATCCTGTTGAACAAGTGTAGCTGCACCCATTAATCTAATAGCGCTCAAATTAGGCTTTGCCCTTATGCTCATTCGCAGCTTTTTTTCTTTTTCTGTTTTGTGTGCGTGTTTGTGGTCAGCAAGACGTCAGCTATGCCCAGCGTCGCCTGACACAATTTGGGCCACTAATAAGAGGCCGAGATAAGGGCAGCGCAATCCTGTACCACTGCCTATCTTCCCTGCTATAAAAGAAGGAAAAAAAAGATTTGCACGCAGAAGGCTCGACCTACTAAAGCATTCTCGGGCGTACTACATTAAACGGCGCTGAATTCGGACGCATTCAAACGGACGCATCGCCGACAGCTCTGCCACCTAGCGTCCCAAGAGGAATAGTGAAAGAGGCCCACATAAGCCGATAAGTGGATTACCGCTCCGGGTCTCCCACGCAGAGGAGGGGGCGACACGCAACGCGGCCGCGTATATCGGATAGAGCCACCGCCGTAAATTGAACACGACATAACGTACGGCCTCAGAGTTCTCGCTCGACTTCGCAAACTGATGAGCGCATTATTTACTTGTCCGGCATCGTGGGGTGCATTCTTTATTTTACGTGTACGCCTCGTAAGCTTGTTCTTCAAGCCGACATCCAAATTCATATACTCTTGAGCAGAGCACCGTTCATTGCAGTTTTCGCCGCGTAGATCGCTACCCCTTTTTTTTTCTCTCTCTTGCTAGACGCCTCCTAGTGTCACCGGCAGAGAAAGCGCTGTTCATCAACGGTCCTCTTTTATAGCTTTCTGTTTTGTTGTAGGGCAACAGAAATTTTAACTCGTTGGAGCTGTGAAGAAAAGATCCTTGCTCGGGGCTACACAAATTGGTTTGGCGAAGTGCAGTATAGGAACCCCTTTTACCGGCGACAAGCGAATTAACGATGCTGCCTGCAGCTTCAATTCAAAGCTGCCATAAACGAACTCTTGTTTTAAGTGACAAACGTTGCCAATTACTCGTCGCATTACTAAAAGAGGGAGTGATTGTGCAATTGCGTAAAAGTGAATGGCTCCCTACCGTCCTCGGACAAAAGGCACGAAAACCAACCTCACTCAAGATGGAACGCCATCGTGTAAACAGGAGACAGCGCATTTGTTTGAAGAAATTCAAGACTGTACTTAGTTTCAGCTCCAGCTATCTTTTACCTGACTTCATTGTTTTCGCAGATTTTCCTACTCAGGTGTTTTCCGCTGCTGGGCACTAACGTCTGCTTTCTGGCTGCTGATCATCACAGTACAGTGCAGTTTATCCCGGAGCATATATTAAGGCAAAAATTCGCCAGACTTTCACACACCCCCGCGAGAAACCAGGGAACATAGTCTGTGTACACGCCCTCATCCTAAGAGCTTGACCCTCAAAGGCACAACTAATCAGCACTGTTATTAGCTAGCTACCGTTGCTGCACTATCAGCAGTCATGCAGTTAATCGATGAAGAATAATGTCGAAATGAGTCAAACAAACAACAGCGACTTATAGACTTCGGAAGCATCGAACCAGTTGTGCTCTGTGTCTATCACATTGCATGCGCTCTGACACTGGATAGTCTGTATGCTCAGTACAGATCAGCTGGAAGTTATTAGATGTAAACGATTTTATTGATATCCTCGCAGTTTAAAATTCCGTATGCGTCTGCGTTGTAGTCAAGATGACCGCTTTCCATCGTAGTCGCTGAAGGTAGGCATTAGTGAAACAGGGCATGACTTTTCTAGAAGAAAACAAATAGATAGGCGCTTCAGCTGCCGACATCTCGACTTTTGAAGCGAAAAGCTTCACTACGCTAGGTAAAGCAGTCGTCGCGTCGCGTAGGCCGGCGAACGACCTTGAACGACCTTCAGCCCAACCACATCAGCCGTGTGTGACCATATGTGGTGTCGAACCATTTACTCCAGACCTTGACCCATGACCTTCAGTTTACTGTTGACCTCTGACCTTGAGCTGACCTCAGAGCTTTGACATTGGGTGACCTTTGGGTTGACCTTCGACCTTATAAACATTCGATGGGGTGATGTGAAGCCACGTGATGACATCCGATGGGGGTGCCGTGAGACCATGTGATGCCACATCATAGCCACGTGGTCGTGTGGGTATATATGGAGCGGCTGTCGCGAGCGTGTAGCGGAGCTGCCAAAGAGAGCCTCAGGAGCTTAGCAAGCGTGCTTGCTTTTCGCTGAATTCCAGGGTCGGCCAAGTTAAGTCACTGCTAGTTTTTTTTTCTTAACTGGACGTCTAATGCATAGTAAAACGAGCTTTTGGGCAAGTTGGTTACTTTGCTTCCACATAACTGCAGCGTAAAAAATTACGAGCACAGAAAGGGGAGAGTTGTGAGTGCAGCTTTTGTCCGTGTCGTATGTGTTTCTCCCCTTTTTGTGCTCGTAAATTTTTACGCTGCAGTTATGTGGAAGTCTAATGCATAGTCTGGTGCACGGAGTCATGCTTTATATCCGTTGTCTTTCTGCGCGCTTGTCGTTTGAAGCAGGTGAGTTCTGTAATTTCTTACAATTCACCTCTGCCTATTTCCCTAGAAACATTTTGTAAAATCAGTTCGAAGTTAGGCTTATTTTATTTGTAACAAAAACAAACAAACAGAAAACAAACAATGTATAAACCAACACTGCTGGTTCCAAGTCATTTATCGAGTCAAGTTTTTTAGCTTCCTTCTTCTTTCTTGTGCTTCTTTTGCCAGGATGTCGGGGATTTTAGCTAATTTCCAATTTTCAGAACATTAAAACAAAAATAACAATTCTGAGGAGTAGATTCAGGTGCGCGAAACTGTATTACTCTCGTCCATGATATTCTTTTTTTTTATTTTGTAAATGACTCATATTTTTTCAAATAGATCAGCACATTGGTTTCTTCACAGATTATTCCAAATTAATTGCCTACTGTCGTTGCAGAAGAACGGAGTAGGGGTAGGCCGAGTATTACAGGCTATGTAGCTAATAGAAGCTTGCGATAAACAAAGCCTTCTGGTATAATAAGAGGTGGACAGGGTTTTTAAAAGAACGAATATTGAGGTATATTTGGTGTAATATATGAGGCTTAACCAGGAAAAAAAAGCGCTTGTGAGGAAGGCCATGCATCTAGTTTTGTTATGTTATCCCAAAACAAAAAGCCAGAATAGTTCAGCCCTCTACTTAAATTGAAATATAGCAAGAGTGTCAGGCGCTGCCAAGAAGGCAAAGTGGACTGGAAAAAAAAGGGGTAGGGTTAGACGTGCGAAGGCATGTGTTTTGCCTGGTCGGCTCATGGGTTTCCTCTGCAGAGTCGTCCGTACGCTTGGCGACGATATTAGTTCGATAGTAGTATTAGTCTATGAAGACGACGATGTGCAATGTACAGCTTGACTGTGTGTTGCAGTTTAACAGGATGCGTGTTCGGCTTCGGAGACAGTGTACCGCTCTCGTGCAGCGGCCTGCGAAGATGATCTGTTCACGCCGCCACGTGTTCGACTACTTATCGTGGATATTCATATGATATATTTTATTTATTATTTTATCTTGTCACAGAGCCACAGGCGCCGCAAGCATCCTAACGCCTCAAGCGTACAAACTTCCCAAAATCTTCAATAGTGATTTCGCATTAAAAGTGGGATCCAGCAAAACTTTGTGCACACACATGAGAAATACTAGGTGCGACTACGGGAAAAATCTCTTCCCATCTTCGTTTTCCACTTGCTTCAAGATCAGCTGACTTTCATAATCAGCTTAGTCTCCAACCGCTGCCGCCATGCATAATGTGCGCTTGTAAAAACGATAGATAACCTATGTTGTTATTTAGGTAAGCACGGACCTGTATTGCTATTTAGGTGACGTCTGCAGCACGTGCTCTCAATTGGGAAAAAAAAGCTCCGAACATCAACCCCTAAAATTCATTTATCCTATAAAATCCACGTGAAGCTCAGGCAGTCGGAATCCTTTTTTTGCAAAGCGAAGCGCAATATACATTGCACCAAAAGCAGTTTGGAGGTGGGTTCGATGGTGCTTGACCATGTTCAGAAAAAAGCGTGGAGATAAACTGAAAAAAAAACACTCATGCAGCATGACCTCTCATCTCTGATAACCACTTCTTAGTCTCCCCCAACTTTGTTTCCAATGTTTAGCGTTCGTTTGCATAAAAAGGCGAAGGAAAAAATGAAAAAAGTACAATCTTCAGATGATGAATTCGGTGGGTCACACGTGCATAATGGCAAGTGAATGAAAGGGGGCAGCCATACAAACGAACTTGTGCAAAATTTTGTGTAGCATGATAAATCGATCATATGTTCATCAATGCTCCAGGGTATTCAGTGATAAGGCAATGCTCTCAAATGGAACATTATCAATCGTAGCGGTTAAAAAATGAATTTAATGTTGTTTTTTTACCTTCGTCATGAACAAGATAAGGCGACCATAGCTCTGACGCGTATTCAGAAAAGGGCCTGACCCGTTGCACCTCTTAAAGCTGTTGTGAAGTTTTCTATTTTCAGCATTTAGTTTGCGCATATAAAATCAACATGTTTATGCCCTTTAGGTTAGAACAGAATAGTAAATCATTGTACCTGAATTTGCAAATGCGTCCTAGTGTGTGTTCCACATCGCCTTCACACAATTGCAAGGTTTGTTTCTTGTTAGTACACCATCATTGTCGCACATTTCATAAAGTAAATCTCTATTTGCCACGTTCCGCTCGAGCGATAAAAAATTAAAGAAAACACCCCGCAGTTTGTAAAATTTGATCATTGACACTTCAAGCACAGAATAAAAAAATGCAGTCATCCGCGCACAAATGAAGCTGAACTGCAGTGCTAGCAACAGCTTGGACGACACCAGTGATATAAATCATAAATAAAAGGGGCCCTGTGGTAACTGTTCTTGATTGTAGCTAACCAACTGAGTCCGAAGGTAGAAATGTTCCGTAATTCGCCCAAGTATTTTATGACTGTACCAGCCTTTAAGGAAATTAGAATGTTTACAGAAATGTTTACTTTAGCATACCTAGTTGAAAGCTTTAGAACAATGAATGACCCGTTAATAATTGCTGGCTGATGAGGCAGTATCATGCGTAAATTCAGTTAACTGTGTAACAAAAAAAACTTGCACCGAAACAATGCTGATGAAGTGGAAGATTGTCGTTGTCGGTTAATAATCGAACAATGTGCTTGCGATTACTCTGTTCCAGCAGTTCTCAGGAGGTGCATATCATTGAAATGTTTCTACAGTTCGAAATAATTTGCTTCTTACCCGATTTGTGAGGAGGAACATTATTAGCGACCTCCCAAAAACGCGTGACTGTTTGGAACTCGAGCAAATTCGTAATAATAATCGTTACAAAACGCGCATATCGTTCCGAACACTTTTTAAAAAAAAACATGTTAGGAGCACTGTCCGTACCATCGCTTTTACCAGTGTCTACATTTAATAAGACGTTATGAATTACAGAACAATTTCCTTGAAATCGTTGAGAACAAGTCCTTGAGACTGTGCAGTGTGGCTTGCAGCAATGACTGCCAAATATAACCTGGAGCCATTCGCTGCACATTACACCCCAGCCCCAGAACAAACTACCACGAAGCTATTTACTTTCACACATCGGGACACGGTGAATGAAACCTTGGTGAACGTGAATTCACAAAATGCTACATAATCCCAAAAAGAACAATATATCTCTTCGTGAAAAATTTGCAGGGATACGACACCCTCCCCCCCCCCCCCCCGCCCTCCCAAGCCTCTGCACTAGATACAGCTGGCCATAAGTTCGTCATTCTCATCATCATCATCAATTATTGAACCCTTAAGGGCCCTTTACAGGGTATTACATAAGAGGGTGGGGCGTACATAACACAATGCATGAACAAAGCCAAAGAGGTTGAAATAACATAAAAAGAAATTAAGTGAAACATATATATAAACATACAATGAGAGCAATGAGGACCCTTATTTCTTCTTTCTTGTTCTTTTTTTATTCAACCCGCCAGAACAAGAGACTTAGAAGCTACGCCTCGCAGCAGGGGACCGGTTCACGGCCAACTATTCGACAAATTTGTGTCAGCTAAGCATGACGCTTCATCTGCAGCGCTAAAATACTAATAAAATATGCCGATACTCTTAATGTTTCACATTAATGGGGCTACAGAAGATCAGCACATCCCATTCTGAGCCATATGCACTCATCACTAGATCGCAACACGTTCACACCAGCTCGGACAGGCGAAACGAGGCTTTCTTACACTCACGAGTGCCGCATAGTTTCTTTCAGTAAAACGTCCCTTATGCAACAAATTATGCTAAACGACCACACTGGCCTATTTCGCAAGTGGAACTTTCTGCCTAACTACGGCTCAGGCTAGAAGGAGTCAACAGAAAAAAATGGCCAGCCGAGTAACCCGCAACGAAATTTGGCGGGCCGGGCACGGGCTCCACTTCTGGCGCAGCCAGCGGGCGTTGCGCCATCGACCTCCAAGTAAGCGAGGCTGCTGAGAAGCGAAGGGGCAGGGAAGGGGACACAAAATGGGGCAGGGCAAAATAAGGAGGTCGTAGCGAGCTTCTATGGCTGGGCGTGTATATAGTGAGTGCAGCGGTAGTTGTTCGGACATAGTACCCCTAATTCAGTTTGCCCTCAAGAGCCCCTCATGAGCCAAAAGGCGGCGCGGCTAGCATCGCGTCGCATCGTCCCTGAGAGCTCGGCGCGCTCCGGCCGAGCCGGTGCACGGTCGGTTGGCTGTGCGTGGCCCAGTCATCTTTCCTCCTTCCCTCACCCTCTCTCAAGCCCTTCAAACTCCCTGGCTTGCTCCGCTGCAAGTATTGGGGTTTTGCAGTGTCGCCTTACTCTTGCTTCATCTCGGAGCCACGATATATTTCTCTCCTCTCTGTGCATGATCTTTCTTTTTGCTGTGCCTACATCTCTGCAAGTGGAACCCACGTTCACCCGGCTCCCTCCATCTTCTCCTCTCCCGACTCTCCAGCACGGCGGCTGCTCTTAGATGCGCTAGAGTGGACTTCGCATCCCCAATTTATCTCTCCTTTTGTCTTTACTTGCAGCCATTGCCTTTATTCTCGCTTTTCTCCCGTTTCCCTGATATCTTTATTTTTCCCTCCGACATATTGCACACCTTCGTTCTCTCGCAGCTCACGTCCGTGTTGTTTTAGAGTGTCCAACTCGTTTCTTTAAAGTTTGCCGCTGTTTCTCGCAGCCTGTGACGAGTAAAGCCGTGGAGTGAGCTGCTAGCTCGGCCGCGCCTCCCTCGCCCTCACCCCTCTGGCCTGTGCGGGTAGCTGTTTCTTTGGGCACAGTTCTTGGCAAGGCCTCTTGTTTCTGGATGAGGCCCCTCCACCACGGCTGATGACTGTGCGGCACTCACAGAGGCGGCAGTGCGCGACTCAGGGATAACTTGTAAGGCGAGCACGGATGAGGAAAGTTTCGCCGACTTCGTTCCCGGCGTTGACTTGCAGGAGTCTGTCTTCGTTACTACAGGTTTCTTTATTTACTCGCTTTACTTCCTCAAAGCAGGAAGCCTACAAGGGTGTAAGAATGCGTTAGCAACGTTGTGGCCACCGTTAGCTCGCTGACGCGGCAGCAGTGCAACTGGCCACGGAAAACAAGAGCACGAAAAAGCCCATGTGCAATGTCTATAAGAGCGGACCGGCCTACGCCGCTGTCCCTTACCGCAGACTAAGTAAAGTCACAAAGCATCGCAGCCTGGAATAGAACGGAAGTTCAAACCAAAGTGAAAAGGGCTTGGACGGACGAATTGTCCGTTCCTGGTTAAAGGATAACCTCTAAGAAACGAGCCGTCTACAGGAGAAAGTTTATCTTCACAGGCATAGATTCACGCGGTGTAGGAACGATGTGGGGTGCCTGCCTTGGCCCAATATAATAGCGTAAATGCAGCGCGAGCCTGCACAGTTCACCGGAATTCCCCGTGATTACACTCGAGGGCTGGTGCATCCTGCTGACCGTGCACTCAAGCTTGCGATCATGAGTTCTTATCAAATAAGAACATGATCAGCGCGCTGGGGAATCGCAGACACTCTCATGGGCAGAATGTGCAGAGTAAGTAACAACGACGCTTTATTCCCTAACATCCCTAAGCGCAAAATGAAGGAACGCAGCCTCCGCACATTTATTCGGGTCTTCCTCTCTCCCCTAAAGTCTGCTATTAATCGATCCCTAAATTCTTCGTTCTCTCATCTCTCAACCGCTCGCACCCGATCTTGAGTCAGCGCATTCCCTACGTGTTCTGCATGGTACGACAAAATAGGACCAAAGGGAAAGAAAGAGCACGCGCGAAAGGAAAGCCCATCCCGTTGCACAATATTAGAGAGCCTATTTTACATGTGACGCGGGTGCAGGGCAGGCGACGCGTGTAATTAGTATCACGACCGCCGCACTCATCGCCAGCAGCTGAGAGGAGTGCCTGGCGGACCGCCATGGCAACACGCTGAACATGCCGCGGAGAAGACCGTCAGAGAGGAGGCCTTTCTGATGCTGCTCTCTCTCTTCTTGTGTTTTCGCCAGTTGCGCTTTGCTCGGCTTTTCTGGTGTCCCCGTTATCGAAACGACGATGGGGCGGTCGTCCTCTGCCGGAGAGCGCAATAAACAACTTTGCCCGAGCGTCGCGCGCGATGAACCTTATCGCGAATAAACGCAGATCTTGCTCGCTGGGGCACAAAGGAAGGCCTCCCCCGCTGTGAGCTACGCAGTAAAAACTGAACGGAGCTGCGGTGCAGCCCGGCGGTTCAGTTGGTAAATGGAGAGGAGATAGCGCGCCAAGTTAAGAAGAGGCAGGAAAGAAGCTGCGCCGCAAGAGGCGAGATAAACAGCGCCAAGATGCGCTGAAGCAGCTAACGACTTCGCTAATTACCGCGAAATCGGTCTCTTTCGCTTTCATCGCCATTTTCTCTTTCTCTCTCTGTCTTTGGGGCACGCCACGCACTTTCCTTCTTTTCTTTTTATTTTCCTTCTCTCGCACTCTTCACCTCATCTTTCTCTGGCACCCTGAAACGATGCTTTGACACTCTCCCAAAAGACGCCAAGTTTCCTCGGTTTTACGAGTAATATTATTGCTCTGCCTATGGCCAGACCTTCTCTGCACTGCTTGATGTCATCGATGGAAGCGCACTACCTTGTGATTGTCAGCTGTCGGTTGCGCAGACAGCGTCCTTCTTTATCGCTTGGCACAGCAGGTGCGTGCGTAAGTGTGTGTGCGCTTTGAAGTATTACTTTCAGTGATTTTAAATTTCTTTCGATATTTTTCGTTAGATTTAGTATAGTCTGACCTAAAGCAATGCACTTTTACTGAGTGTCAGTGTTAGTGTCATGGTCCCGTTGACGCAACTCTTGAGCAGTGAGGCCGCCGTAACTACGGCTCCCAACATTACGTTATCAGGGTTACGGGTACCAACGGCCAAAAAGTAGTATGCGGAACAAGCACATAGCTCAAAAATAACAAAAAGAGCCCAAATAGAGTCAGTGTCAGTGTCAGTGTTAGTGTAAGGGTTAGTGCGTGGTTTTCTTGACGCTTCATTCCTGCATTATGTGTATGTGATAAGGAAACATTGAAAAAGGGGACCAGGCGGCGTTGCTAGAGGCGGCACAATAGTAAAACAAAAATATGCTATGTGTAGCGAAAGCCAACAACACATGCGGAAAGCTTCCACGTCGCACAATAACGGTGCAGTGACGCCGTTAGGACGAGCGCACCCTCGTCCTCGTGATTGCCGTCATCATGAAAGAAGAAAGAAGGCACGAAAAATGTTCAGCACCTCTCACATATTGGGCGCCTATGCTAACCGCACACGGCAAACCACTCTGCTGGCAACGACAAGAGACAGGATAGCTTTCGCCGCCACACGGCTGATATTGCTCGGGGTGGGTCCGACAGCTTTCTTCTTCCCCCGAGCTGTCCAGTTTCGCTCGGAATCGTGTCTCAGTGAATGTCCTGTTACTAACTGTATGCTTTGGTATTGCTTTTTTATCGCATTTTCTTTTACTCGAAATTACGTGAAAGTGGTCACAGCGTCGCGCTAGGTAGCTTCCTTAGTAGTTAAACCCACCGCTAGGCGAACGTGGCTGGTCCTTACACGAGGGCTCGTGCTTGCCTGCAGCCGACTTGGTAACGATGAGGGATGATAAGAAGACTCTATTTGGGCTCTTTTTTGTTATTATGGAGCTATGTGGTTGTTCCGCGTATTGGTTTTTTGGTCTTTGGTACCCGTAACCCTGATAACATAATGATGGAAGCCGTAGGTATGGCAGCCTCACTGCTCAATAAATCGCTTCAAGCGGACCGTTGAGGCTATTCCCTAATTCAATCCCGTGCAGTGATCTCTGGAATTGGGAAACGAATTTTTACGCCCACGCGGAATGGGACACGGTCACTGTCGCCAACAACTAACGGCCTCCTCCGCGTACCTCCAGGAAGTTCACACTGCAAGCAGAAAGAGCAGTTTTTATTGCGTTCCGCCGATGCGTCGTCGTGCTGCCGCAGCGTCTTTCAACTTTGGCGACCAAAACGCGACTAGGACGTGAAAAATACGCCCAGTATCAATGCACGTCACTGTGACATCGCTAAGGTTCTAACAAAATATGCTCCTACAACCACCCAAGCTCCCTCTAGCCACCACTTTCTCCCTTTCCTCACTTTCCTATCGCTCTTGTCTGGTATTATTTTGCTAAACGTTCTTAGCCGTAGCCATGACCACAAATTCGCGTTCAAGCCGCTGCCAGAGGAACCCGGCTACGCATCGGCGGAAGGCCGTTCCAAAGTCGTTAGGGACTTCCGTTCCCTGCTTGGTGTAGCCGGAGGCTGTGTCCTCTTTAAGCTAACCATATAGATGTTGGCATAAGCTCCAACAAAGAGAAAAGTAGAACAAAGCAGTGACGCAAAACGTCAACAGCGTCCTCTATATCTGAAGTAAGTTACTAAAAGAAAACTCTGCTTTATTCGATCAATACTGCGCCATTCCGCTAGCTGAGTTAGCCTCGTTTCTGGAGTGACCTTACCAGCGAATGTCGTCTGTACGCCTTTCTGCTTTGACGATGGTAGTGAGGGCTTTGTGGTATCATTCTGGTGATGGAGATAGTTCCAGCGCTGCTGGAAGGAGGAGGCTGTTCAAGTTTGCTTCTTAAAGCTGTCATACTGATGTGGGCTAGATGGTCATTCATGTCTGCTGTTGAAACGCCAAGCACAAACAATGACACAAACACTGACAGAACACAAGCACTATGGCTCTGCCTTTGTGCCGTTGCATTTGCTCGCCACTGTAGTAGTATCGTGAACGACGAATACAGACTGTAGAGAATGCTACTAGCATGATTGTATCTCTAATGCTGCTCTATCTTAACTGGCGTAATTAGCTTACTGTGTCTTGATCGAGACGGACTGCCGTTGCGCATCACAGTCGTATTAAGAGCGCCGTCAACATGCCTTGAGGACATCTCTTCACTGCACTACGCCTGGTGTGCCATTTCTGTCTCTGCTGGACTCCCAGGTTATTAATATTTTCCATTTTTTGCTTTTTGTTTATCGGACCAATTAGATCCCCAACTAAATCCTCGTTGACAATGCGCGCCTTAAATTTGTTGAGTTTCCACGCCAACCCTGGTCGTTTAACTAAACCACGTTCTTGTTTCTATATCAGAATGTGCCTGCCTGGTTTGGTACCCGTGAACTAAAATTATTGCTGATATTTTTGAGCATTCACAGAACCACACAGATCCATTTGTTTTTCAAAATAATAATTTTACGAACAATGTCGCTTTATGCTAAGCAGGCACCGAAAAAACACACGGCCAGAAATGTTGCAGAAAATTTGTTTCGATACTGTTGTCGTTAATGGAGAAACTTATTTTTTGGCTCCAAATTTTTCAACTAAAATACCAGATCATTTATGAAAATATACAAAAATAAGACGTCAGAGTAACATTTTTCAAACTTTCTATTTTCCACATACCGTAAGACGGTGCAATCAATTTCCACAAAATGTTCAAAAGAGATGCTGTGAGAAGACGTTACGAGCTTTGTTGCTGGATGCGTAGCGATTCACGCGTTAGCCATTTTGATTTTGTTTTCTATTTGTTTCTGTCTGCTTTGTTAATCTTGATATAGGAGTTTTTTGTGCGCTTGAACTGGCTTTAGGCAAGCACTATGTTTTCGCCCCGCAAAAATGCCTTCGGGTGCTGCAGTAATTTCTCAGTAAGTAGAATAATTCAATAAATTACAAAAGCTAAAGGACGACCGCTCTTAACCTCTGTTAAACCTTACGTTTTCAATAACCTTTACGCTCTTGCCATTACCGCGACCATATGTCAACTGTCGCTGCCATGTGTAGTCTTAAGCCAGATGACAGATTTAGCTACGTTGTGAAATTTTTTAACTGCTGCTGTATGTGCCGTAGCTCAATACTAGTGTTTCTTTTATTATATTTTCTGCGCAAGAAAGGTGTCGTGGACCTTTCTTGGGTACTGACATTTTCTTTTCTGCAGAGCCTTGCGCCGAAACAAAGAGCGCGCTAGGGAAGTCTCTTCGATTTCACTGTCAGAAAATGTCAGCCTTCTCTATTCCGTCTTTGCACCTTTCAGTGCTTGAAGGCCGAGTTTATTCTCCAGCTGTCACCGCCGCATTTTGCCGCAGGAATCAAGCGCGACAGGCTTTGTTTTTTGTTGCAGTTGCTGCTGTATACCTCACAAGACAGCTGCCGCTCAAGTAGTGAGGAAGGAAAAGTGCGTCAGACCAAAGTTGACGCTGGAAAAAAAAGCAACCAGAGAACTAGTTCTTTTTTTGTGTGTTTTTACCGGCTTCTTGCCTGAACATCACAGGCTGCCTGTCATATTCAGCACCAACGAAAGCACACCTGAGTTGAGGTATGGAACTGTTCTAAAAACGGAAATAGTAAAAAGGAAGGAAAAGATTTTTGCTAGCCCCGGGATCGAAGGCAGATGCCGGAGCTAGCAAAAATCTTTTCCTTCCTTTTTACTATTATTTTAATAAACAACCACTACCACCACCACCTGTTCCTCGCACCATGCTCCGTGTGCTTCTTCTACCGTAAAGTCTTAAACAGCATGCTAAATTTTATGGCACATTTTTACGTGGAAACGCATCTATATGTATAAAATAACATTTGTTAAGCAGTGTGTTTATTTTGCAAATAATTAGCGCCTACTGTGAAGTTCGAACTCACTCCGGAGCTATTTTTCTTTATTATAACTTTCATTTAATTTGCTTTAGCACCAGAGCAAGAAGACCACCTCGCTGGGCTTTCCGACGACGTCTGCATTAGCGCCTCCACTCTGACTAATCTTCGAGTGTTTGCAAATAATCTCTGCGCTGTAACCCTGATAGTTTCGTGCATCTGCGTATAAAACTGCACCCTCTAAGCCAACAACTGCATGTTGATATTGTTAACCCATGCAGCTATAAAACTATCCTGTCGTCGTACCAAAACTCCGTCAATTTCTCTCTGAAAAATCATTATCCGAAATTCTCTAGGGAAACTCTTTAATGTGCTTTCATGGGGAACAAACCTACTTCACCAGCGCCTTTGTTGAGTTTTTTTTCGACGTCGAATTACCGACGTGTGTGTCACGCTTATGCAACATTCATACAATCGACTTATGTTAAGGTTACCCTGCACATTATGCGCGTACCCTCACAGCCGCACAAGAATTACCTGCGTGTTTTACGGAGACCACTGCTGCGTGCCCCACAGATACATGGCACTTTTTCGGAGTGCCTCGGCAGGTGGTCTGTGTGATCCCCAAAGCCCACCCGATTTCGAAGTAAGTATATAGCCATCGAAACACATGTATGACTGACATCTTTACTCAATACCTCAACATCCTCTAGCCTTTAGGCGAAGCGACCTGAATGCGCATCCTTTAGACTCACCGATACCCTAGACTCACTATACCAGCACGTTTTACGCCAGCCTTGCGGGTACTCGTCGTAGGGGGGGGGGGGGGGGGGGGGGGGGGGGGGCTGCGCAGAAAGCTGACCTCTCATCGCTTTCCATGGAGTGGACAACCATGTCCTTTCTACACGTGCATTAAGCAGATGCTATGAAAGTTGGCTAGGCGTCAGTTGGCTCCGTTGGCTAGGTATCATATAACCACTCGAGATATGCAGCGATCATCTCGTTAATACTAGATGGGAATTTCCAACAGATAATTTCAGCTGGGTCTGAACATGCCACTCTTCCTCAGCAGCTACCTTACGCTAAACAGTAATTGTCTCAAAGATTGATTGTGTTCTTTATTTCTAAGGTTGTCCTGCTATGCATGAAGGCAGAATTACATCACTGTACACTCAAAAAGTTCACAGCATCAGTTTTCAGCGGCCGGCAGGCCACTAGCGTCTATGTTTGATGACCTTTCGGAGAGTGTTGCTCGGCCGATCTATGCTAGAGCGCAGTATGTCAACATGCCTCTACTGAACAAAACGTTGAAAAGTAACTTCGCGTGCTTTGTAGCTACACGTCAGAGTTCATGGAGCGCTTAAGGAAGGAAAGAAAGCCACCTGAAAAGCACTTACCTGTTCCTGTGACTTTAGTTGCTGCCCGGCTGCCCCCGCTGGTAGACAAAATTTTTGCTTTCAAGAGCGTTAGCTCTTACTCATCACATTTCGAGATTTCGTGGAGTCTGCTACCACCCTGAGATCACAGCGACATCTGTGGCAGCAATTAGAAAACAGCACATTTCGTATTGAGAATTGGAGCGCCATCTACAACATTCACCTGCCGCCTGCCAATAATGACGTCACGGTCCAATATGGTAGATAGAGGTGGAACTATGTGGCTGCCAAGATCGCGGTTATTATAATTGATTTTGCCCTCCAATTCCTCTCCCCTTCCCCCCAAAAGATATCCTGTAACGAGAGGAAAACTGTGCCGTCACTGGACCACTATAAGCGTATCAATTCGTTCCGCTATATATACCCCGACAAGGGGCACCCATCCGGGGACAGTTGTGTACCGAATTTGGTGGGCAAATAAAACCCTATGGGATGTGGTATAGAAAGAAAACCATAATTAAATAACAGGTAAACATTGTATACATGCGATTACTAATTGAAGCGTTACCATATCGCACCACAAGCCGAATTCTAGGCACACCTTGACCCCCCCTCCCCTCCCCTCACCAAACGAAGCAAATTCGGTTTGCGACGAAACAAGAGGGGGTGCAACTCGACCACGGGCGCGTTCTTGTTCGCTTGCTTCGTGTAGTGAACAAAACAGCTAGCGCTCGTTACTTCAACGTCTTCCAGACGGTCGCGGCCTTTTTTTTTCTGTGGTTTGGAGTGGTCGCCACCAATTTTAATGTATTTGCTCAACCACCACACGCATGAAGGCGCCAGTTAATGTTATCACTACTTGCTTCGAGACTCGCCCACTGTCCATCTCGACAGAAATGCGAAGACTGAACTCTGGTGTCTTCGTGAAAGCGAGAACCACCAGAACAAAATGTTTGCAGTAGTAATGACGACGCGATGCAGTTAAGGCACAATACATAAACGATTGTAGGTTGTTATCTATAAGGCATTGCGAAGCAATACCGCTTCATATGACCTTCGGATTTCTCCTACATGCGGCGTGATATCTTTCTCTATCTGCCTCTTGAATAGCGGTTAATTGCCTTTAGGCACGTTTAATTTTTTTTGTCGCGAAAGGTGTTCGTACTCTAATCTGCTGAAGTTTAAGTGAGGAAACTACCCTGCACGCCATTTATCCTGTGATGTAATCCGTGCTCCCAAACGCACTAAACATATGTTTCCTCTTCAAAAAGCGCGTTTTGTAGTTTGGTGCATCCCTTAAAGTTTTATCCACTAAAAAAAATTTGATGCACCACTACAATGCTGCTCACAACATAAAACTGTTTGCAGTTTTTTACGAGTGCCCGGAAACGACATGCGACAAGCAAAATTTGATACTGTTCTCAGAACCATTGTCGTTCTTGGAACCTCATCCTTCCGCTTGACTCCCCGAGTTGAAATCTTTCGTTTTGTCCGTCCTCTTCCAGAACTGCGACTCGCGAACGAGAATAACGGCATGGCTAAAACAGCGCGATTGAAGCGCCACCGCCTGTTAAAACGCTCGCATAACGTGTTTTTGTTGAAGATATAGTAATTTGTTAAGAACGACTTCCCGTAAGTGAGTATGCACAGTTCGGATGGCGCTGTAGCTATTTGATCGTTCCTCTTTACTCGTTACACGGGAGCAGATGGCATTTTTTTTATTACGATGTAGAAAAGCGAAGACGCGTTACACGTGTGTTCTTAGCGGCGTTGTTGAAAAGCTCCGATTGCAAATTTCGTGCCATATCCGGCGTAGTAGCTCAGAAATTGGTGTTTTGCTAGGAGTTTAAACGTTTTCTCAATGTCGCTCATCGAGTTTTTCAATTAGTCTTCTTCGGCACGTGGTGCTTGAACGGCACATTGATGCATAATACAGCGAAGATAACGACTGTCAGACACCAGCGGTCAGGTAATCAAAACGAGAAAAGTTCTAACCACTGTTCTGGCGAACAGTCTAACCACGAACCTTTAGAAATCAATATCAGTGCCATGACCCCCACGTCATGAACCACGTGTGCTAGCATTTCCCACTTTTTCTATTAGGTTCCAACTCTTTACGCAGAGAAAACGGATAAACTTTCACGAGAAAGCTAGCGGGCAAATAAGCACAGTTAATTATTAAGGCGAAGTTGCAGAAACTTCAAGGTCTTCCAAATTCGACGTCCCAACAATTCTACTGATAATTCCTGAAAAGCCACCAGCCACCTGAGCACAATATGGTCCTTGTAGTGTAGCACTGTATCCCAACCGCGGTAATGATCGCGCGACGGAATACATTTAATGTTTACATATGATCTCAACGCTAAGGTAGACCTAGTTTTTTATCAAAATCACTCGAGCGTTGAACTAACATCCGTATATCACCTGTTATTAAGCTCCGCAGCAAAATAAAATGCGGAAATCGGGCAAACAGCACGCACACAGCAAGCGGTCTGTTCCTTCGCGTGTTTTCCCGTCTATCTCAGCGGTTGCATCATTATTTATCTTTTATTTAAAGCTATCCTAGCGTAACAGCCTGGCCGTCACTAAAGTGGTACCCAAATTGATCAATGATAATATTTTAGCACAGTTTCCTCATTTTTACTGGTTGTTTTATGGCGTTCCGCTTACCGTTTACTTGCAAAATATTCCGGTTCCCTTTAACATCGACAGCTCTTTCAACGGGGTCACTTTGTCCACCGCGCGCAGCAGTTCGTTTCCGTTTAAACTAATCGCCGAGGTGTGGAGACAGCTCTGAAAAAAACTAGCAGCCTCGTGCTGTGTATCCAATTCTCGACACGCTTCTTTCTACTGCGCCATCTACACGTCATTCAATGTCCTCTTTCTAATTCGCTCCGACTTTCCTCTCTCGCCTTAGACCTTGTATCGTCTCGCTTATGCATTCCTCCTGCGTGCCGCCCGCCCCGTGTGTCGAACTGAGTTAGCCGCTCCCAACGGCCATTCTTTCCCGTCGTCGCGTAATCTACTGACGCCGACAGCGCTCCATCGTCGGCTGTGCACATCGGACGAGCTAATTGGAATAATTGCGAGAGAGACACCCCTGCTTCCTCCTATTATATCTTCGCAATTTTTTTCTCTTCGCGCTTTTTGCGTAGGGATCTAGCGCGTTCCTTAATTTTCTCATCGGCACGTTCCTACACCTTGGTGTCCAGTGTGCCTTTCTTTTCTTTTTATCTAGATAACTCCGCAATCGTCGAGCTCACCACTTTTGAAGAAAAACTTTACCTGCACTGTGGGCTTCGCATTGGCCGACTGTTCTTCGGTAATGAACTGTTCCTCATCCGCTGCGTTGAACTGGAGAGGAAACCGAAGAATAGTGCCTTGAAAAAAAGTGGGCGGCCTGATACTGTTCAAGAGAGGTGCTGAAGTCGTTCTTTCCATATTTATTTTCACTACTCGAGCAGCGGTGATGCATGACAAAGGATTTATCTTATCCCAGTTGGCTGGCATTTCCAGTTTTTCAACGTTGTCTTCGATATAGATATATGCACTACTTCCGTCACATTTTCATGAGGGAACTGAAGGGAATTAAGTCGGCGCTCGAGCGGCGCCTCTCCTTTACGCCAATTCTCGTTCGGAGAGAGCGCCAGGTCAAGTAAAGCGAGTTGAAAACTGGACTAGCCTATGTGAATTAGCACTTCATTTCGCTCAGTGCCCGTCACCAACAGACCAGAGCACCTCGCACCCTCTTCGCGACTCGCTACAGTGAACGCGCTTTAAAGCACATTTGGTCAATTTGATCCTATTGCTGTCACACGACAGCACGACAGTTTTTTCAGAATTCTGCAGTAAAACAAAATTACCCTCGGCAGGAATCTGTCGCACAGCACATCCCACGACAGGCATCTGTCGCGCGACACATCCCACGACAGGCTGTTGTGTCGCGCGACAGGCCGCTCGACATTCACTTTTGCTGCGTGAAAATAGGCGTGCTGGAAGTCTGTCGCGCGACTGAACCCACGACAGCCAACTCTGTTGAGGCACGCAGTCTCTATTGCGCGGCACGACTTCCTCTGTCGCACGACAGTACCTACGACAGAATCCGATCGCGCGACGAATGCTGCGACAGCGACCTTCTTCCCACGACAAAATACAGGAAAGATGTCTGTCATGCGGCTGAACTTACTACAAGCACCTTTGTCACGCGAAAGAACCCACGACACGAATCTCTGTCGAACGACACAAGGCACGACAAGACAGCTTGTCTTGCGACACAAAATTGGGTCGCGCGACAGATTCGCGACAAAAAATTCCGTCGTGCGTTTTGATCGGGGAGCCTTGCATAATAGGACTTATTACATCGCTGTCACGCTCAATGAGGGGTAGCGTGTTCGCCGCATCCGGTGAAGTAAAGTTCAAAAAATGTTATTATTATTGCGATGCGTTAGTGCACCTTGTCTGCATGGATGTTTTATTACTGGGCTGCGGATTTATGTGCGCCGTCAGCGATTCGTAATTACTCGAAAAATGTGTGCATTTTGTCCTCAGTCGTGGTCGCCCACGCTGGGAACCTGACGCATTGCATGGTGGTAGACTTGCTTCGTTATCAAGTCTCTGATCAAAAGACGGCAGCGCATATTTGTTGCGACAGCATGAAAGCAAGCAAGGCTAACGGATGGAATTTTAAAGTTACTCTTTAAGGCAAAAGCTTTATTTGCCTCATGAGTTCGCCGGAAGTATCCGTTCGCAAGAAGTGTCCGCCTCACCTGTCAATTAATCTACGCCATCAAAACTAACATAAATAGAATAAAAATTAAGACGAAAAAGCAATAATGAATTAAATAAAAATTAAAATCAATAACAGCAGAATATTTAAAACAAAAATAAAAAGAACTACAGAAAAACCGTGCTCTGGTCCTGGAAAAAAAAACCCGCGTTCTAGAAAGTTCCATGCTTTCGCATTCTTGTATGTCAGCTGACTTATGTGCCCTCAGATATTTTTTATCTCGCACAAAGCTGATTTGGCTATTTTATTTCAGCTGCGAGTATATTCAAAGCACGCTATTTAACAGTGCCATGAAATTTCCTTTTAACTACAAATCCATTAATTCGTGCGCATTAAAACTACAGCCTTGCACCATAGTTGTTTGAGACAACGGAGAACGAAATTTCTCGCGGCATAGTTTCTAAGAGCGAAGCCTAAGTGGCTTCCCATGGCACCTATGCCAAGGGCCCATTAAGCCTAAAACGCTAAAATTTCCCTAACGTGCAACGGGTGCCCCTGGGAGGTAGACCGTAATGCTCCTACGTGAGCGTTGCTTCTTGAGCGCAGCTTTCGCCTTGGCTTTCTAAAGGTGCCTCCGTGGACAAGGCGTGGCTGCGCGTAATAGGGGTTACGCGGTGCACATTACGTCCCCACTATTAGAGCCGAGTTTCCGTGTTTACAGAACTGTCCTGACGCTTACACTGTAGTGCACGGCCTCTTTCGGTGAAAGCTCTCTGAGCGCACCACTCATCCCGCACTGTTCTTTTGTTCATACCGTTGTTTCCGACTAAAACCGACGTCGCAACCTGGCTGTGCTAATTATCTCCCAGTACTGGTGCTATAGGGCCTGCGGCTGGTTGGGATCGAGCACCCTTACAGTCGTGGTGGCATTTTTCAACAAAAAAAAAATAGGAAAAACTCTGGAAGACAACAGTTGACGAGATTTAACAATTTGATGAACAACCACTTGACGTGCAAAACAGAAGGTAGTCGCCAAGAGGAGGTAGTCGCTTCGGTTCAACACACTCCTCCCGAAAGCGCTTTGGTCTAGTTGTTGTTGCTGTCTCGTGCCCACGGCGCCGTATTGGCCAGGGCTTGTAACAGATCAGAACAAGAGAAGGAATACTGGTGTTCAGTGGAGTATAATAGCACTGTGCTGATGGTTGAAGAAGCTGGGAACGGTTGTAATGATACAGCTGGCGATTCTAACATGCTACGAATGAATATTAGACAAATAGGAGGAATTTGAAAGAGATTTTGAAGGTAAAATAGGACTCTCCCGGTATCACTTATTTAACTATAGAGGAACTCGCGCACTAGTTCTGGGGCACGCCCGCTGATGCTTGTAGCGAATGAGAGGAGAACTGGAGCGTGAGAGCGTGAGAGCGCTAATCGAGCGAGGAGAATCTACAAACAAGTTCCTCTCTGAGTAGGGAACCACCGGCCGGTAAATTTTTATAGGGATCTAGATATTCTACCAGTCGAATCACTCACTTAGGTTCGATGCTTTGAGCCCTGGACGGCGTAAGAAATGCTTGACAAGTGTAATTCTCCAGCGCAAGAATGTCACAGACCGCTTGCACTGCTTTGAGCCTCATGACCGAGTAGACCATGGGAGTTTTAAATGCTGGCATTCCCCTGTAACAAAGAGAGGCTCATGGCTCAGATAGGGGATATGCTAGTACCATTCGCAAGGGGCCGCGGTCAACACGATAAGGATTGGTATGGGCGATCCAACAGGTCCATTAAGGGCCCGATTTTGCTAAGAAATCAGCCTCTGCGTTTCTATAAACGCTTCGAGACCCTGATACCTCCTGAAACCACAATTATTTTAAATGTATTTAGAATAAAAGAAAATCTTGCCTCAGAAAACCATTCCTTAAGCTTTCGAGCACTGTTTAGAAGAAAAGGCAGTAAGCGAGCATAATTATTTCCGAGAGAATGCAGGAACTCCTATGCAGGACCGAACCAATGCGGAGGAATGAGGCCACGGCTATTGGAATATAGTGCGGGACCCAAACCGGATAGCTGGGAATAAATTTCAATTGCCGCCTTTTGGTCATTTCTACAAGCATCATTGGGAACAACTGTATGGCTCAGAAAATTTAGCAGGTATTCATTTAAGAGCCCGTTTAACTCACTGGCAGGCAATTTTTTGCATTCTCTGGAAAAGTTGTGCCGAAGTGAATGTCATCATCAGTCTGCGCATAGCTTCCCCATTGTAAGGAATTAAATGAGACTGCACACTACGACAGCAGTAACTCTTTATACGCAATCTAAGGAAAATTCTACCTTGGACATTGAGTATGCAGAAATGGGGTTGTTTGTGACACAAAAATAGGTGTAACCATGCCTGCAGTAGGCTTTAATTTCCGTGAAAATCATGTACATTCAGAATCTAAAAGCGCGAGTTTTCCGGTACTCGCGCTTCCAAGTCGAGGACAGCATTTACAAGTGACTGATTTTGAGAATCTTAGGCAAAAACATTTAACACGCCTCTCCAAAAAAGTGTCAAAGATTGAAGCTTATACCTCAGAAAACCGGAGAAAAGAACACAACCGAATTCAAGTAAAGGTCTTACATAAGGATTACAGAGCAACAAAAAAGTGTCGTGGCTCATAATAAACATTTATTGATGATCCTCGTCAGTTGTCCCGGAGCCACTCTCCTTTCAACATAGTCTTTTGGATGTGAGGCCGCCAGCCTAACAGAGGATCGTATAAACCCAGGCAGTTTAGCGGCACAATCTGTGAGGTTGGGCTCTAACGATGCATTAACGACATATATAGACGAGACGTCGTCGGAAAATCGAGAACAGAACTGTAGTTCGCACTTAGGATCAAATGTAACCTGTCAAGGCAGAGTTCGAGAGCTTTCAGATACGCCTGCAACAACTGCTACCATGCAGGGATGTTATCCAAGTACACTTAGGTTTTGTGATCTAGGTGTACAAGAACACCTCGCAGAAGTATGCCAATAAGCAACGGTGTTAGGACTGATCCTTGAGGCCCACCTCTAGAGTGGGAATAGGTGCCGAACACAATGGTTGCATCTGCAGAGAAGAGATATTGATCTTTAGTAATTACCAAATGCAAGCAAAGATGTGAAAAACTAGCCAGAGTTCCTCCATTTTGTCCAGAGGGTTGCTATAATTTAAGCTATTATACGCTTTTGGAACATTCAATGTGGCTGATGCTAAAATATTGTTCTACTGTATAGCTAGCCTAATTATGGTTTACAAGTCTCGGTGTGCAGGAAAAATTGAGAAACCACGACGGAGACTACTTTGAGCATCGCTGAAGGCATCGAGTGCCCTAACACGTTTCGTGAGGGGACTGTGTAGATTCCATTCGGCAAGTTTTACGAAGCTTGATGTGAGGGCAACCAGCCGAGTATTCTTTTAGTGGCGAGATGACTTCGGCTTTCTCCGCTCATGCGGTCGCCATGCCGTTTCTTAGGAAATGATGACAATGTGGAGGATACCGTTGGTACAGTCTTGGCCGGAAGTTTTCAACATACCAACCGTGATACTCATCTCCCGGGGTTACTGACTGCAGGCATGAAGCTTTAGTTAGGTTGGATCACTCTCGGAGTAGCCAGAGTAAGAATGAGGTAGTCTTAAGGTAATAAAAATCTGTGCTTGCAAACACAGAGCAAGGGAACAATCTGCATGCGCTGCTTTTTTCACTGCGTTGCATTGTTGTATTGGGCAGTCATTTAGCCCAAACTCAAGCAGTGAAGAGCAAGACTCCGTATTAAACGTTCAAGTTTATTTTTTCTTCCTGCACAGCCAGCACTACTGGCGGTGTTACGTGAAAGGCCGAATAATTGTGGCTGCGCTCCGTGAGCCCGTGCAATCCGCTTATTTAGGTTTAACAAGTAAGTGTTTAAATTTCAGCGGTACCCTTTTTTAGCCTTTGGAATAGTGTATTCAAATGAAGCTACAAATAATTTGTGATAGGTGTAATTCGTAAAACTACAGTTATAAGAGAGGTTCTTGCGTGTGGCTTCTGTAGTTTTTTGCTTTTTCGCATTTTTTCTCTCCCCCCTCCCTCCGTATAACGTTTATTGTTGACTCTTGAGTTCACCCTAAACACGAAACACTCAGTTGTATCCAATGAAGAAGCTGCAAATTGATTCGCAAGTCTTATTTTATCTGAGGTTAATATGAAGAAGAATAAATACAAAACATTTTTTTCAGCATTACGTGATCGACAAATTTCTGGGCTAAGCTACTCGTCTTGTGGGGATTATACGCTATATTAAACGTCACGCTACTAACCCTTTGTTTCTCCTTGAAGCTATCACTGCTTCTTTATTTCATGTATAGGTACTTCTCTTCCTCTTAATCTTCGCCCCTGGCATGAAGTGCAGAGTGATCGTCGCTTCCGAAGTAACCTTCCATCGTTCTAACAGCGCACAACGTCATCGCCGCAAGGAAAAAAAGTTTCGCAGGAGGCGCCCTATCTCTCCACAGAAGTGTTATTTTTATTTTTGACGAAAGATATGCTTACATGGCAGGCAAAAAAGCACGAATAAAGTCCGAAACGATGAACGTTTACCAACTGGCACAGCTGGGCTCACGCAGTAAGCCTTGCGAGCTCCTACTACATGAACCAAAACACAAGCTTCTCCGAATTGCTGCATGTTCATGCACAGTATAGCTAATGCTTTGATGGATTACTTTGTGCGAGCTGTTATGAGCTCAAAAAACCGGATGCGCACCACATTGGTGGCTGATGAAAAGTGTCAAATATCACTCCCACTTGACTTCAGGTTCATTTTCAGCTTTTTGGAAAAACAAACACTGAAGAAAGAACAAAGAGTTCCCTTTGTAGTTTTCCTAACGCATCCACTTTCTTGCTCTTTCGGTACACCTAACTATTGGTCTCATATTTTAGAACATACCAACACGGGACTTACCCACGCCATTGTTCAGTGGAGAATAAATGCCTTCATCGGTGTGTCCAAAGCTTTAGTAGCGCTGCATCGTATTAAGGATTGGTAACTACGCTTGAGTAGGGTGCGCCTTTCAGCTCTTTAATTCAGCCATATTTGCATGTGCATTCCACGCAAGCCCCGCACGCAGGAGTATAACGCACACAACCGCGATGCGTTGCTCGCGTTATCACGACGAGGAAACTGAGAGACGTGTCGGAGGATGTAGACGCGGATGGAAAGGGGGTGGAGTAAGCTGTGAAGGGGAAATGAATGAAAAAACAAAGAGCACTGAAGCAAAGCAGGGAAGGTTCGTGTTAACCTCTCGGCTCCCCAAAGTGGACTCATTATCCTTCGATTACGGGGAGGCCGCGAAGTCGCTGCTGCTGCTCGATGTAACAGGCCCTTTACCAGCACGGGTGTGCTCGATCGGCACGGATTTCTCGTCTCCAGGGGGAGGCCGTTATTTGTCTCTATTCCAGCAGTCGCCAGCAACGGTGATGCCGCCCTCCCCTCTTGCCTCTTGGTGCGTAAGCGTCTTGTTGATTTCTCGATGAACGAACTCAGCGACGCCGAACTGGAGCGCTGTCGCAACGACGAGGTACTTCGACGGGGTACTTCGTTCGCATTTAACTTTTGACGTCGAAAGGAGCATTTGTTACTTTGACAGTCAACTTGAAAATAGAGATACCAGGCGGCATTTTTTTCTCGGTGACAGCTGTTACGCTCCCGTTCATAGGTCTCGCGTCCTAGTTGTATGGCATAGTCTCTCGTTGTCTGTCATCGTTTGCCGTTATCATCGGCGTAACAGGTGTGTGCGTTTTCATGGGAACAACACAGAAGGTGGTCATCGTGCAAGAAGGAAGATATGACGTGGGTGGAGAAAGGCGTAACCGTTGGGTTAATACCACAGGAACCACCCGGAGGCTGGTTACCGCAGAAGAACAAGGGTGTCGCGAAAGTGGAGGTATACCCAACCGGAAGAGGTATACCCTGGAAGGAAGAGGGTATAGCGAGAGCGCAAGACAGCGCAACCCGTAGGTAGTTGCGGTTGCGAGCACGGAGGTATTATTGCTTGTGATCGCTGGCGCAGAGCTTGTGATTTGGATGTGGGGGATAAAAACGGATCTAAGGGCAGAGGGGAAGGCGGTGGGTCGACTGATAAGTCAAGGTGTGTCGTAGCATTTGCGTGAATGTTATATGGATCGTGAGCATAGCTGAGAATCCAGTGTAAGCGCACAGGGCATGGGTAACTTTTGCAGAGCTGATGAGTGTAACGGGGGACCCAAATTCTCGCTGAACAGCCTTAGCTGTGCAAGGATGGCGAGGGAGTCGGTGTAGAGGTGAACTTTATTGAATGTTGGTGCGCGTAGACGGGAAGCAGTGGCGTTTTAAATCGCTGAAAAGTGCTCCTCCTTGAGTGGGTGTTGGAATCAGTTTTTAGTTTCTGTTTGTTTGTTTTTCTGTGCTGTGCGGTCTCTATGTTTCAATATGTTCCGAAAATGATTGCAAGGTGCCTGCTGAATATGAAAATTCGTTTTAGTTACATAGTATGAGTGTGCTTTCGATACTACATTACGTCGCAAGTCTGAGACAGTGTCATGGTATACGGCTTCACTTTCAACTAAGCAGTGAAATCTTTGGTTGTCTGTACACTAAGAATAAAAACAAACAAGTCCATAGATAAAGCTTGCATCTGATCTGCGCTGTACACCGGAAACGACTCCGTAAGGTTTTCCCAATTATGATTTCACTCGCTGCTTTATACGTGTCTTAACGTTTCTAAGTTGTATTTTATCTGAAAGGAAAATTATTTTTGAACAAACTTCTGCTCTTATACTTCTACTCAGTGAGCTAAAACGTTTATGACAGGCTGCGAGTGCAAAGCTGTCAAGACGGGATGCGGAAACGAGAAAAATACAAATAACTGAAGCCCGTTGGGTCCTCATCTAACCCACAATCGAGAGGTCAGGAACCAAGATGTCCAAACTCTATTTGATCCGTAAGACATTTAAAAAGCAACTGTTAATGAGTGCCCTCCCCATGAAGTCATACTCTGCAAAGGCCATGATTACTTCTGATTCAAACCTGCTCCTGGGTAGAACAGCCAAAGGCGATCCTGAACGACTATAATCGAGGTACCTGCATCTGACGATGCACCGCATCTAACAATATGACTTCAAAAACCAGCGTTGTTCAAATATAATTATGGCGTAATGTTCATCTGATTGCAAAAATGTATACTGTGTAAAATGTTTCAAGTTCGAATGAACTCCATTGTGCATCGGCACCCTTCCAGCGCTTCCGTGCGTGTCCTCTTATCACGCCGACACGTTCACAGTAATTTTAAATGGCAACTTCACACCCTAAGCGGCTTCTAGGGCTATGGTACTAGATTGTTGATGGTCAGCAAGCTGAAAGTAATCGTTCTGCTGTGGTGAACATGACAACGCGAATACCCACAAGCTCCGAGCTTTGAGAGGCGATGGCACCCAGCATAGAGCTGAGTTCACCTCTGAACTCACCAACTGTAGCGGGTTCACGCGGCAGAAAAATGGCTGCTTAATCAAAATTGGGTTCCAGTCAGTGATGAAACTACGCACAAGCGGGCTGTTACTGCGGCTTTAGCAAAATATGAAACTTTTGAAGTCCTACTGGAGCAATGTAATCGGCTTGGGTTAGGCTTGAATGCAAGGTCACATTTTGTTGCAACTGGGTAGCAAGAAACACTTCCACAAAAGCCCACAAGGAGCAAAAGGGGAACAAGTAATAATATTCCTCAACGCGAAACTTCTATACTGACATTGTGGTTGCTTAAAAATGTACTTGAGAGAATTTAACTTTTTGTGATTCTTGTGCTGCTATAATAAAGAACACGCAAGTTAACAGATTGACCTACTACGCCTGCTACAAGGATAACCAGTGATTCTTGGTACTCGGTAGAAATATGTAACTACTCTGCATGCGCCTCACCGGCTGCACCTATTACGTTTGAAAAGCGTCCAACTTCGGAAGAGTGGCAACCGTCGCTTACGTGCGCACAATCCATTAAACTGCACTCCGTTTTCTTTAATAATAATAATAATAATAATAATAATAATAATAATAATAATAATAATAATAATAATAATAATAATAATAATAATAATAATAATAATAATAATAATAATAATTGTTTTGGGGGGAAAGAAAATTGCGCAGTATCTGTCTAATATATCGTTGGACGCCTGAATCGCGCCCTAAGATAAGGGATTAAGGAGGGAGTGAAAGAAGAAAGGAAGAAAGAGGTGCCGTAGTGGTGGGCTCCGGAATAATTTCGACCACCTGGGGTTCTTTAACGTGCACTGACATCGCACAGCACACGGGCGCCTTAGCGTTTTTCCTCCATAAAAACGCAGCCACCGCGGTCAGGTTCGAACCCGGGAACTCCTGATTAGTAGCCGATTCGGAGTTCCCGAGTTCGAACTCGACTGCGGCGGCTGCGTTTTTAGGGAGGAAAAACGCTAAGGCGCTCGTGTGCTCTGCGAGCACAATTGTGCGCTGAACTTTGAGCGGTGTCGAGCTAAACACAATAGCACTTAGCTCCGCCGTACCTTGTCGGTATGGTTCAACATTTATCTAGAACAGCGTACAGGAGCAGTAAGTCTACATGTAAAACCCGGATAAACAAACCAGAACAGACAAACCGAACGCTTGGTCTCGGACGGTACATATACTGTAACGAACGTTGCATCGTTTCACCTATGCTGGGGTTCATTTTCTTCATCTTTATTCCTTGGAAGGCCCATAAATATGCATTTCTTGCTGTGAAGAACATACGCTTCCGCACTTTTCCCCAAGAAACACCTCACCTTTCAGTGTTGCCCAAACCAAAAGAGGGGTTTCTGAAATTCAGTAACACCCACAAGAACAAGGAAAAAGAAACGAATGCGTTGTGTGCACCCATTCGTTGTAATATACAATTATTTCGCTGCCAGTCATACCTCTTCTTTCAAACTTTATAATGTAGCTGCACCCAGTCGTACCACAGCAGAACGTACTTGTAAAAGAAAGAAAATTTTTTTAAGAAGCAGCAGGACTATAGAAAATTCCTCTCCCATCAGGAGGAAGCAAGCGCAGGCATATCGCCTTCCTTCCATCGGGAATCAAAACAAAACAAGAATGCGCGCCACGCTCTTTACCAGAGGACGCGCTAAGCACGGCGTCCAGAATAAAAGAAATTCTCACAACTTCCATTACTTCTTTCTCTGTCATGTGTCACGTGGGTAATTTTTCTTCGCCGATGCATTCGATACGAAACAGTTCATTCATCACGGAGCACAAATGCGTGTATCAAACCTGTCGCCCACCCATTTTCGACGACTCTGCTACTTTTGTCCGTGTCAAATAGCGAAGACGAATTCCCATTTTGTCTGGCTTCTGTGCTATATTTTAATATCAGCCAGGTACAACTCACCTTAGGGATGACAGCTCTCTCTACGAATTGCAAGAAGTGTTAAGTTGAATAATGAGATTTGAGCGGACGTATATATGGTGAAAACTGCCGTCTCCATCTTCACAGCGTGTCAACATTCTGCGCTGAAAATGCATGCAGTGAAAACAACAAATCTTATGTTGGAAACAAAGTTTTCTCTCGTCTCACTACTTTTCCGAGTTTCCTTGGTCGAATCAAACTAGTATATTGCAGTAAAGGTACGCACTTCTCGTTTTTTACGATAAAACATTAATGTGAATCAGCTCAGATAATCCAGGATATACAAAGTGAAAGCTATCGGCGTTCATTTTTTTCATTAGTGTTGGCGTTAACGTTCTAGACGCCAACGATATTCAGGGAAGGAAGGGCGCTCAACTGGCCTCCTTGGTCAATGGATGCCTCAATCGCGCTTTGAGGTACGTGGCGGTGGTGAGAGATAGATGTGGGCTCTATGCATTAGCGCTGACAACGTTGTGGCAGACACGCGGCACTGCAGCAATAGGCCACAGCGTTCATTGGGTGACCAACCTCTCGCGATCAACCATTAGCTGCCACCTGCCAGGGTGCCAGGGTGGGCGCGCTGCCTATCCAGTCAAAGCATCAAAGCAGGTTTTTGCAGTTGGGCACCGAGGCCACGTACTTATATGAAAGAGAGATAGAAGTGTCCACTGGCCCAGAGAGCCAGTTGTGCGCCTTTTCTTTCGCGAAAATCAACGGCTTCTACAACGTCGTCAACGCCAGGCTGACAGTCTGGCTCTGCCTAATTTTTCAAGGGCCGGCTTGTAAGCTCGACGTCTGGGAACAGGCCGCGGAGCAGTGTTCCAGAAACGAGTAATCGGAGCACTGTTCTATATAAGACTTAGTATTTATATGTGACGCTGTTCCACATACTTTGCTGATATGTATATATACAACACGGTTACCTTTATTTCTTTGTAAAGGCCAAAAACGTTGCAATTAGGTTCTAGCAACTAGAAGGCTCTACGTGCAATACACAACATCGGTTCTGATACAAACACAAGCGACTTATTCCGCCAATTCAATGGCGTAAATGTATCTTAAATGTACAATGTTAGGCTGGCTGAAAGACATAAAAACATGGACATCAAACAAAATGTGAATTACTTGCGTGACATGGCACATCTTTCGCTAAATGTACAAGTTTACCCTAGCAGACACAGTGAACTGTGGCATAATCCAACATGCCGCACAATATATGGTACATATAGCCTAGCAAACACGTTGCCCCGTCTTTTAAATAAGTTTCATGCTGCAAATGTTGATGTATCACGAGGATGCCGCAAAGATATTGTTACGACGAAGTGGCCTCCCGCGTGAGAGGACGAACGAAGAAGAAGAAGAAGCTCCTTGTTCCTGTCGGTGCTCCCTGCTAGGAACTCTTTATTCTAACCCCAACACTTGTAAATAAATGTAAATAGTATTTCCCCGTAACAATGTACAGGGCGTATGTGGTATTTTTAGATTTCATCATGCTCTCATTGCTTCTTTATCTCTTCCGTTCCATAAAGTGTTGACCTGATTTGAATTACCAAAGACATGTTTTTCTATGAAGTATATTTTTCTGTTGCTTTTTGTTATCATTTTTGTGTACGCTTCATTCCTTATTGTTTTTTCTAATATTGCGCCAACCGTTCTTGGCAATCATTGCATTTTTGCTCGCTACTTGTGTACCTAATTTTCACGTTGTCTGCTACCCTGCAATGTAGGGGCCGAGGAACATGTCAAGCCACAATTTCTGGCTTTCTTTCCTAGACCCTCACCATGTGTACATACAAAAATAAGTTGAATTGAATTGAATTGAACTGAACCTTGAAAAATTAGGCTGACAGCTCTGCTTTGCGGTTCCGGTGTCCACCAAGATATGTGAGACAATTACTGTACCATTTCCTTTCCTCAAACACTAATTTTCAATTTTTTTCTTGCTCTGCGGGCACGCCCAGTGTTTCGCGGCTTGCCGTTCTCACGTCGTGCTTGAGGCGTTCCGGGCTTCAATGATTCAGTACCGCTGGTAAGGCCTCTACTGTTACGACAGCTCTGTCCGTGATGCGATGCTTTCAAATGGTTGATAATGTAAGTTAGCGTTAGGACACCCAGTGCTCCTCCCCACTGTATCTTCTTACATGGAATAGGATGCTTACATGGCAATATATATATATATATATATATATATATATATATATATATATATATATATATATATATATATATATATATATATATATATACTTCACAAAAGTCTTCCCGGATCCAGAAATTTCTAATGCAGAAAAGAGGCGCACACGAATGGAAACACAGATTTATTAACGTCGTTTCGGCCGGGCCCGGCCTTCGTCAGGTATATATATATATATATATATATATATATATATATATATATATATATATATATATATATATATATATATATATATATATAGTCGCAGTCCGATACTGCAAAGTAAATGTGCATCTGTGAATTACTGGTAAGCTAGGAAATATATTTGCGCTGCACTTAACACACAACCAAAGCTAAGAACCACACAGTGGAGAAACAAAATATGAGCAAAGTGGGCCAGAACGAAACTAGGACAAGAAGAGGCATTGTTCATCAGCTTTTCTGTGAAAAATACGGATTAGAGATTGGAAAAATATGACCCTAACCTCAAAACAAAATCCCCGTTCGAAGACTTATAAAGCGTTTAAAGTGGGTAGCATCTGCTCAAACTTGGGTTCTCAAACTCGACTGTATCTCTATACTCGGAACCAAGTAGTGTCTACATGGCTACACATAGCACAGCTAGGAGAAAGGGGCTCATGCAAATATGTAAAATACTGTTAAAAGTGCAATCGTTTTGAGACCGACTGTATCTCCACTTAACTAATGGCTACGGACCTTTTTGGAGGACAGAAGACTAAACGGCGATGGATTGTCTTTGCGCTTTTAACGACAGCATAAGAGGGACATTCACTGCAAAAGCTTGGAAGCACCCCAGACGATCTGCTGACGTTATCTGATGTCTGAATGCATCATGTTACACTAAACCCAGTGTTCTAGTTGAAATTACCTGAAATCAACACTACCAGAGAGGCTTCAATACAGTTAGGCCAACCGGCTCTGCAAGAAGCCTAGTAAAACAGTTTTCAGAATGTTTCGTAGATTCAGATATTACAAAACAGAAACAGATCGCTCGGGCCGTCTTCCAATATTGAAAATAGCAATCTGCACTATTTTCGGAGCGTGACAATACCAAACAAAAGGGGGTTGTGGTGTAAGGCATGTATCACAGTTCATTCCTTTCAAGGTCGGCGTTATAGTGTTCAAGTACCCTTTATATATGGTAACGTATACGTTGGTGAGAGTGGCCGTTATTTGAATATGAGCCTCATGGAGCATGTTAACTGCCACGGCAATGGCGACACTTCGAGGAATTTGTGCTCCATTGTAGAAGTTGCAGCAAGCGAAAGCACGGGTGTTCTCCGGTATTCTCAAAAACGAGTGTTGTGTTTCGTCACCGGGATCGAGTGATGCGGGAAATATTGGAAGCTTTTCTTATAGTGAAATCCGGACGTTCACGTGTTAGTGATCTGATGGTTAGCCTATCTGGAAGAGAATTAAATTTTTCTGAGGGGCAATTGGGACTTGCACTTTAATGCTTTCCCTTCTAAATTCGGCACGTGGAGTGTGATTGAAAAAGGTTCTTG
Source organism: Amblyomma americanum (assembly GCF_052857255.1). Lineage (NCBI taxonomy): Eukaryota > Metazoa > Arthropoda > Arachnida > Ixodida > Ixodidae > Amblyomma > Amblyomma americanum. Next base: position 124,845,003 of record NC_135500.1, read on the forward strand.
TTGTTGTTGGCTTTTGTGTATATATTAAGGTCTCTGAATAAAACATTCTTAATTGAGAGTAAGCGCTATGCCGCTCCCGCCCTTGGTGTCGTTTCTTGCTAGCTCTTGAATTTTCCACAGAAAACCTATATCCACGCAGGGATACACCATACTCTCCTGCAGTTCACCGAAGGCTCACAATACGCAGCGCTGATGGATGACAGAAAGGGAAGGACCCCATAAACGACTTGAAAGCACACTTTAGTCACACACGTCTCCTATTAGGAGCTGCCAATACACTTGTTTCTACTCAGTTTGCCCTCATTATTGCCGCTGCGGTGGCTCAGTGGTTATGGTGCTCGGCTGCTGATCCGAAAGACGCGGGTACGATCCCGGCCGCGGCGGTCCAATTTCTATGGAGGCGAAATGCTAGGGGGGCCCGTGTAAGTACTGTGCGATGTCAGTGTACGTTAAAGAACACCAGATGGTCGGAATCTCCGGAGCCGTTCACTACAGCGTCCCTCATAGCCTGAGTCGCTTTGGGACGTAACCTCCCTGCCTTTCCTCCTCATCATCCTTAAACACCACAAAAACCAAACCAAACCTGAACACAGCAAATGGGCTTAATGTTGCCGTCATTCCGCCGCTAGTGTCTCGGAAATTTCTGGCCGAAAACCAGATACACTCCAGTTGTGAATACGCACGGAGCACTATTTCGTCCAACAAAACCACCGCTTCCCGCGGTATGCCTGCTTACAGCCAGTAAAGATTAATTACATGGCACGTACTTGTGCTAAACAACAACGTGCAAGCGCGCTAAGAAAAGAAGTCTCCCCTCACGGCACTCGCACCTCTCTCTTCTCGCAAAGTGACCAAGTTATATCTGAAATGCGTCACAAGGTAACTGAGGCGAGGTTCCACAGAAGTGCAATGATGAAAAGCGACGAATGGCTCTTCCAGCATCACCAATTCTTTCCACACAAGATCTACCTTTAAAAGGCGAGAAGAAGGCCTGAAAAGTTCGAAAAAAACATCTTAAACCAGCATTGTTCCAGATAAAAAAATGTGGAACAGGTTTTAAATGGAACTGGAGTGGAACCAAGATAAGAGTACTTTTATGTGACACTTTATACCGCCAAAGTACTGTGCGAAAACTAAACACAGGGACAAAAAACTGCATAGAATGTTTACTACATTCGAATCGGAGCGAAAGCACGGATTTGTACTGTGTAGAAGACGACGGTCAGCAGGCAGTGCCGCGGGACGGAGCAGATGGAAGTTGATGAAGGCGACGCTCTCCAATGCACAGCGCGAGAGTGGTGCAGCTTAACACGAGGCGTGTTGGCTGCGGCGATAGCCTAGTGGTCATGCTGAGCGGCTTTTAAAGGAGATCTGTTCGCGAAGCCACGGGTTCGGCTCCCGGTCATATATATTGATTAGATTTGTTTTTCATGGTTTGACCTCTAACGCAACTGAAGGTGAAAACTAGGCAAACGAAGCACGAGGTCCCGTAATGGAGCTTTCGCTTCAAAAACATACGGCGCATCTTTTGGTTTCCGCATCCGCGACGGTTATCGAATGCGATGCATTTTTCTGGTCTAGAAAATCCCACTCCGCTGCAATTCAGTTTGTGAAACTTTGTATGAGTAAGAAGCCCGGCGCCATGTTTGCTGTTATCGGAGTGTTTCATGAAGCTTTCGCTAGTGCTTTGGACACTCGCTGAAAAACAAAAGCTCTTTACATGCTTTGATCTACACCTCCACCGACGATATCAAAATAATATTCACGAATTGAGACAAAAAAAAATTCATTTCACGCAATGAATTTTCTGGCCAGCCTCTATAAACGGCAGCTCTTACGGAAGTTTTCAAATAAGAGCGTCCCGATACGAATACACTCCTGACACACGAATCCTAAGAAACCTCGTGGAGAAAAACACCTCTATTTTCGAATGTTAGAAGACCCGTCAATGGGGGTGGGCTTTGAGGGTGTACGAGGATTGAAAAAGACAGCCCGTTAGAAGGCTCGTTGGTTACCCATGAGTATTTGCTGCTGTCATTGCCACGTCAGATCCAGTGTGGAGCAAAGCGGAATGGACATTTTCCCCACTGCGTCGGCTAAGCATTCCTCACTCGTGCCGCAGTTGACAAAGGGTTGTTGACACAGAGCACGAATGCAAGACGCGCGATGAAGGAGGATTTACGAAGCAACCCGCGCTTGCCAAGGAAGATCCCCTCGACTAAATGGACGGAAACGCACTGAGTGTTGTTTACTCCTCCTGGAACATTGAACACAATTCGGTACGCTAACGCCGCGGTGTTTTCTTCTCGCGTTTGTGACTGTAAACACTGACATAGGGGGCTATGCTTTCAATCTAAAACAAATAAACCTGCAGGTATTGTGCCTAAATTAAAAAAAAAACAGCAAATGTGCTGACCCTGCAACGTGGGCCGAGTTTTGCCATGTTTTATTACTTGCTTCGTAGCCATTTACAACTTGGCCTTAATTATCTTTCAAGCTTGAACGTAAGCATTGCACCCATAGCGCGTTTTACGCATTCGAAAGTATGGAAAGGACGATAATCCCGCTTCACGAGTAGACTTCGAAACGATTGATTGGCTATGACTGGAATGAGCGAATGCATCGGCTCGATACCGGATGTACCTGTCAACACATATGCAACGTGTCGTGCTTTAAGCAACAAAGTAGAGACCTCCACACACTAATCTACAGCGCTGGCGTTTTTGATGAATATCCTAACAAACCGACAGCTCATAATACATTCGGATATCTTGGTTTTTACTTCTGGTTATTTAAAATACATCGAGCCATGCAGGCAGCAAAGAATGGCACAAACGCACACTCTCTGGTCAAATGTGTGGACGTCAGTGCAGTGACGCAATTTGAGCGTGATCATCATCAGCGACAGCGTGACTGCGCCCATTGCAGGACGAAGGCCTCTCTCATATCTTTACGCTTAACCCTGCCCTGTGCGATCTGCGGTCACTTCTATATCTCATACGCCCACCTAAATTTCTACTGTTCCCTGCCTTCTCTTGGAATCCACTCTGTTACCCTTAATGATCATCGGTTATCCTGCCTTCGTATTACAAGCCCTGCCCAAGCTCATTTATCTCTTGATTTCCACTAGGACGTCTTTAACCCGCGTTTGTTCCCTGATGAACTCTGCCATCATCGTGTCTCCTAACGCTACACCTACCTTTTCCCTTTTTCATGCTTCGCTGCGTTGTCCTCAAATAAGTTGAAGGCTTTTCGTTAGCCTCCACGTTTCTGCCTCGTAGGTGAGTAACGGTAAGATACAGCTGTTGTACACTTTTCTCTTGAGAGATTTTGGTAAACTGCCATTCATGATCTTGGAGAACCCGCCAAATGTACTCCACCCAGTTCTTATTCTTCCAGTTATTTCACTCTCGTGATCCGGATCTGCGGTCCAGTGACCGCAGGGGACGCATTCCCTTACCGCTTCCAGTACCACGCTACCAATTGTAAACTGCTGTTCGCATCGGAGGCTGTCGAACATTACTCTGGTTTTCTGCAAATTCATCTTTAGACCCACCTTTCTGGTCTGCCTGTCATTGATCATGCTTTGCAATAAATCCCCTGAGTGACTTAGCAAGGCACAAGCGAATCGGAGATTGCTAAGGTATTCTCCATTAACTATTACCCCAACTATTCCCAATCCAGGCCTCTGAGTACCTCCTGTAAACAGACGGTGAAAAGCATTGGCGACATCGTGTCCCCCTGCCTGACATCTTTTCTTATTGGAATTTCATTGCTGACTTTACGGAGGACTTTTGCAGCTGTGCAGCCATTAGAGATACCTTCTGGTATTTTTACATAAGGCTCATCTAAACACCTTAATTCTGTAATGAATGAATGGCAGCACAGGTTTTGATTGAGTCTAATGCTTTCTCGTAATCTATACCATATATATATATATATATATATATATATATATATATATATATATATATATATATATATATATATATATATATATATATATATATATATATATATATAGGGGCTAGTTGTATTGTAATAAAAATACTTGGATGGAAGAGCTCTTATCTATGTTAATTTTAGAAATTTAGAAATATAAGCTTTTAGCTACCTGAAAGACTCACCAGCATTTTTATAGGAGACTTCGTTGTCACATCACGCTAGAAAAAGTTTATTACTCTATTTTGACCGGAATGAACGAGAGAAAAGTACATATCTGATTGCACTCTTGAAAATGTTCGCGTTAGTCGCCACTGCTTTGAACCTGATGGGCCTGCGCACAGTATATATTCTCTGCAAATGCGAGTAGCCAGCTTGTGAACTTCAGTTTTTTCCCCCTTTTAGAAAGGCAATGCTCTACTGAGCACGGGCTCATTAAAACTCGAAATGAGAAAATAACCATCTCCAGCGTAGGTCCGACGATGTTAACAAAAGTGCACGGATGCTACCACAAAGCACCCCAATGTGGCACAATGCACCGGCTGTCGTGTACACTGGCCTGTGCTCTGTGCGCTCGACAGTTACATCTCAGAAGAGCTGCGCTTTGTTTCAGAGTCACCTGGGGGGATGACAGTTGCCACCACTCAAACAACGCATAGTAGGAATGTATTATACTTGCTTCTAAGACTCACTATAATTATTTGCCACATGTGCATGGTCCCAATAGTCCTCGTCTTGCATTTACTAGTTAATAGGAAATGCGATTTTTCGAATCCCGTGTGCATACTTTACGGGAAGAGTTAGCAACGTCTAAACATTCTCGAAATGTACCTGGTAGTCAGTGCTTACACAAACTGGACTTGGCCATCTTTTACCTCAAGGAGCATTATGAACGCGCTCGGCGAAACTCAAGCTGAGAGATATCATCTGACGTATGCCAAGACAGCCAGAATTCCTAACAACATTTATGTTCCTGTTATTGGCATTTACCAAATAATAACCAATATTTTACGCTTGAGTGGATTAAGAGCGTCGCATGCATGCTTGAAACGTGCGGAACTATTATCAAGCACAATCTGCCTTTACAGATACAGCGTCCCAACTTCGTGTTCGGCGCACTCATCGTCTCGCTGTCACGTTCCGCTCCACAGCCATTTCCGAACGGTGCGCGCGCGACGCTTTCTTCCTTTGAGAGGGCGAGGGAAGTGCGGTGAGGGAGGGAAAAGCGAAACTGTGACGAGCCAGCGAGCTCCGGGCATTCTCTATCGGTAGGCCCGCGCGCAGCAGGGTTTTACGACCGGAGCTCGTAGCGCGGGCGCGGAGCACGATCACTTTCGAACCGTGAGCGACCACGGCACCAATAACACCATAGGCACACGAGACATGCGGAAGCATGCGTGTATATAAACGTGCTTATGCATGCACAGAGACGTCCCTCCAAATTTGTTCAGGCACCGATGGGCCAAGCCATGGCAGTGGCTAATATCACTCACTGTCTTTCGCAGTGTTATGCAGGCGCCGTACTATACCGACCCAATGTCCGTGGTCGTTTTTGCAGCGTGCGAGACTTGTCCTGAATCGCACAATATGGGCAGAGGCAAAGCAGCCCCCCTCGACCAGTCGATTAAGATGGCAGCACGTTCCTAACTTCGCAGCACTCACCCTTTCCTGTTTTCTACGTCATCATGTAGTTGCCCTTCTCTCTATCGCGCACGAAAGCGTCTCTACGGCAGCGTCAAAACGAAAGTGCTCTCCCTGTCCCGATAGCGGAGCTATGCTCCTCTAATGGATGCGTCGCCATCTCTTGTGTCGCCGGGTCGGAGCAGCCTGCAGTCTCAGCAGAGCGGAGTTCAATTTGTCAAAGTGGCTGCCTGCACCTTATGTGCGCGCCTTCTTACATCATATACCTGCCCTTTTTTTTCCTTTGCGTCCTACTGGGCGCACTAAGCCTTCGCCCCAATTTTAGACGAGCAGGGATGGCCTCAGCTGAGAGCCCTTTCTGGCGATCGTTGACATTCCGCATTCATGAAATTATCTCCCAGCCCGTTTGCCCAACTCTACCGTCCCTGTGACTATACTGCTTCTATTTTTCTCTTAATTTCACCCTTTCCTTTCGGTCGTCTCTCTCATATGCTGACGTGTGGGTAATCCTGTTTTGGGTGCTGCTTCATTCTCCTTTACACCCGCATAAAAAGTTCTCCATTCCAAAGTTTATTGCGTGCAGTCTCAAAGGATTCATGTTCATCAGCGCGGAATATTGATTTCGCAGATCCCGCCCAGCGTGCCGCTCGCTCTAGGCTCGCTCGATGCTGCGCCTTTGCCGGCAACACTTGTTTCCCTTCGTACTGCGCGCAGTCGATATTGCGGCGTTTAGGAAGATCGGGGCGCGCCCGAAAAAAGGGGGGACTACTACAAGTTGCACAGCCTTACTACACTATTCGGATAGGGCGAGCTGCCGCAATGTAGTATTTTCGCCGCCATTCTGATGTGAAAGCAAGCACTACTAACTGCAAGCGTTAATTTAATACTCGTACGCAAAGTGCATGTACCACAATGGTCGAACCTGGTCGACATCAAACAGCTATGAACAGTCAGGTTCAATTCGGAGAGCTTCTGGGAAAATCAATACTTCACATGCGAGAGGAAGAGCTCACAAAACAAGCCTGTACTGTGGTTTTTTTTCTTTAGGCAGTGATGAAAGATGTACCGACGAAACCTGAGCGCTCATCATTTGGCGACTTTTACTGCTATCGGCCGCCCTCACATCCTAGAACTTAAGCAGTTTGACCTTAATTGCGTTCCCTTACCCTAGCGCCAGCTAGAAATACCAGAGAGCGGAGGGGAATGTGGTGCAGTTGATGAGCTATGTGAGTGGTAGGAAGGGTGAAGGAAAAGAGCAACATGTCCCACGGCGATTTTTCTATACACTCCACAGCCAACTAAGCAATTTTCCAAGCTATTGTGGAAGCTATGAACGCGGAGCCATAGCTTCTTCTAACGTGGTTTCTTCATGTGCTCCTTAGCCTAGCACGAATATCTGAAATCTACCGCCTTGATCTTGTTGCTTTTAAGCTGCAGAGCTAGAGGAGGCAAGCCACGACTGTGCTCGTAATAAGGCGGCGAGTTCGGAAGTGTTCGTTAGTGCACTGACGGCGTGCTTAAAGAACACTGAAGCTTTAAGATTTGGAAAAGTTTTTCGCGGTATGCTCATGATTGTCAGCAGCGAAGTACGCAACTATTGAGGATAAAAGTTTATTTAAATATTTTATCTTCGCTCAATTCAAAGTTGTCAAGTGTACATTTTAAAATCAATCTGTGGCTTTGTTAGTATGTGAGGTTTAAGCTCCCGAAGCGAAACTTCGCCTACGAGGGACGCTGTAGTGGAAGGCTTCAAATTAATTCTGAGCAGCTGTCGTTCTGTAACTTGCTCTGACATTGTACAGCACAGAGGCATTCTTATGGAATTTCAAACTCCGCCCAAATGCGGTTGACGCTGCCGATATTCGATACCGCGAATTTATGATCAGCAGCCGAACGACAAACCCTCTGAACCAAAGCGACGGTTCATAGAGCTTTGTGTCACCGTTTCGAAGTGCAGCCTAGTCTCTAGAATCCCCAGTAAAAAATACTGTCGACGCATTTCAGTTCACCTCTGAAATTGACCGGCAATGGTGACACCTCTATTTCCTTTTTTATCATTTTCTAGTCAATAAAAGAAAGATCTCTTTTAGTTCAAGTGGCGCCTTCGTCATTCGAATGAAGTAATCGGTTCATGCTGGCCGACTTCAACTTTTGCCCAACACCCCTTTCATGCTGTGCGCTGTGTAGTGCTTGGGTATGGCCATTACTTCACTGCATGTGCTACTCTGGAAGTTCATGCGGTGCAAGGCTCCAACAAACATCTTCAAGCCGTGTTCAGTCTGGTGATAGTCATCAACCTTTCGCTATACGCCACTTTGGAAAGGCACAGTAGACATTCAGTCCCCCTGCCTGGAGCGATTTGAATACTTCACACTACTTACTTTCCCTAACTGAAACAACTTTGTGAGGAAAGTGTGTGTATCGCATAAAGCAATAAATCAGTCAAATGAAAAGCCAGAAATTTTAACCTGGGCATAAAAGTCATGCAGTTGGTAAGGATGCGGCTTGAGGGAAACAGAACATATTAAGAATTCGAAAAAAAAACACAAGGAAAATGTCTATTCATATAGTTACTACCTCTGGTCACATTCACATGCTACTTTCTTACAAATTTCTTCTAAAGAGGCTTTGCGAATAATTTCTTTCTCCACTGACATAGAGCAGCTTATGCTCCTAATTGCTGAGCAATGAAAACTGCGACAATAAAGAAGCAGCAGAAGTTTTTCACTTACTGGGAATGCTTGCCTTGCAAAGAGGGTCCCAACTGTTCCGTCCTAGCGCCGCCTGTATAAAGGAACGGACTAGCCATTACAAGTAGAAAACTTGTTACGGGCTTACATTCCATTATTAGTGCAGTGCACAAAATTAAGCTAATGAAGCATGGAGTCAAAGATATTCACACATCTTCTAGTTAGACTCTACAAGCGTAGAAAGGCTTGGAATGTGGCCCCGTCACAGCCTACTTTTTTTCTCTTATGATACAAGGAGAAGCTACAGTACATGTTTATCCACAGTTATGTCATCAACCACTTCAGATGTAATAATACTTCGGGCTGAATATGCCCGCTTCATACCGTTAGCGGTAAACCACCTTCACATTGATGGAAGCCTCGGTCAGCAACGAACGCAAAATATGTGCGATCGACAGCTGCTAAACTCTATGGAAACAAAATAAAGCCGAAAAATACGCATTGCTGAGATGGCTTCAACAGCGTACACGAAACAGAAGTAAATACGTGACGTCACTTCGTCGCAAGGCCCTTCTATGCTGAAACCATTCAGGTCACGGTGCTGACGTGTCACTCGCTGATGTCCGCTTCCGGTGACCACGATGAAAGGCCGCACTTTTCAAACACGAAACGAACCTCCGGGGAACATCGCACTTCGTCCAAATCCCCTCCCCCTGGAGAACCAATTTCCTCCGGCCTCGGAAATTGCGATTGGCTGAGTTCAGTGCCACTGTTTGAGTGCGCAGAGATGTATTTGTACATGCTTCTTCTGATAACCCCACTAAGAAGAGGCATCATTCGAGGCGCTCGGGAGGCTCCTCTTTCTCCTCATCACCGGAGTACACAGTTGCATATAGCCTCGTCAATTGCAAAGAACTAACCCCAAACGCGCGGTGCCGGTAAACGGCAAAGGTGACCTTCACGTGGCAAAAGGCAAAAAAGTAAACGGGACCGAGGGCATCCTCCGCCCCGTAAAGAGGCAGATGAAAATACAGTAGTTGAAATACATAGCAGCAAGTGGCGCACGCGGCCACTTATCAAGTTCTTCTTCCCTGCGATTGCCTGAAGATAAAAAAAAAACGAGAACCAAATTCGTAGTCCCCCAAAGAGCCTTTGCCGCCTTACACTCGTTGGGATGAGCACTTGAGCGACGTGTGTTGGCCCCGTGCTGACGAGCGTGGCTGCGTTAACGTCTCGCTGATTAGGCTGCCAGATGAATGGCTCCCTGCCGGCACTGCCGTCACTCCGCTCGTTCCGGGGCAAGAAGCTCCCCAGCGAATGCGCCTTCCGCTCGGCAAACGGGCCACCCCTTCTTGGGCGCTATGCACCCGAAGCAGCAGCACCGCGGCAATGGCGGCACTCTCGTTTCAGTGGCGTCCTTTCCTCTATTGGATGGAACCTCCCGGAAGGGCGCCAAGGGACCTCCGAGAGACAATCATCTCGTTACGGGCCCCTCAAGACAACGGCGCCGCTACTTTCCCTCGAATTACTTCTCAGACTCGGGCCACCGGAGGAGAGCCGGCCGTGTCTCTCTCCAGCATGCCCCCTCTTCTCTCCACACTCGCTCCCGCCCAACTTCTTGGCTATGGGGCGCTGATAATGGTGATTACCGACTCTGTTGTCACTGTAACCTTGTCTCAGCTGCTGGCTGCTGTATCTAATGCTGGTGCTCTGCTGCGAGCATCGAAAGATAGAAGACGTGGTAGTAGAGCGCAAAAGGGGTGATGAGGGGGGGGGGGGGGGGGGGTCGGGACAGCTGGGCCAACTGTGGCTTTAAACGCCCTGTCACGAACGTCATGTGTTGCCCCTCGCTTCTCTGGTGCTACTGTAGTTCACTGCAGTGTGTGTAAGTCCGTCCTTGAGGTCCATTCGATGGCCGTGGCGTTTTCATCCTCCCCGCCCCTCCACCGGTATGTTTGTTTGCACCGGCGCCCCTTTGACAGAGTATTCCTCAGAGGCGCCTCGTCCTTCCTTCCGGTCGATAAGTCAATCAATAAATCAAGCGTCGAGCGGCGCAGGGACCAGCATCAATTCCGTACTCTGCCCTGTTTTTGATGTAACTGCACTACTCTGCTGCCCCCGCTTCCACTTTGTGCTTTAGGACAACGATATATACTTACTTTTTGCATTTCGCTGGCCGCGCTACACTCTGTCGCCTGACATTTTATGGAGGAAGCAGCGACAGGGGGTGGGGCGTCGTTACAGCTTTATAGGGCAAACTCCTTTAGTTTCACACTGGCAGAGGCCACGTATGACGGAGGCCTTCGAGTTGATCAGGTTGATGACGATGATGATAATGATGTCCTCAGGCTGAACAGTTTCATGAGCAGGCCTGGTTTCTTTTTTCTCAACGCACAGCTTTCCGTAAACATCGTTGACGGAGTTTTCGCATGAAATGCATTAATTTTTTTTTTCTAGAGGCTTCTACATATTCCAGATCTGAAAATGGGTAACAAAATATCCATTCGTGTTACTTCGTCTTTATGGCGTTTGTGAGAAGTAGTTCCTTCGTTCCTTCCTGCGCCTCCTGCATAAAAGTTTATATAATACACACCTACCATTTATAATAATGCAGCTGCCATTATATTTCTTTTTTTCGCACAATGACACACAGGGGCGAGCCTGTGGAGCATTGCGTGAGATGCACCGCTTTATCAAATGTTCTTGCGTCGCGGTAATCGTGAAGCTTGCTGAAATACTCCAAAGGTTTGTAATTTCGCTCACAGATAAAAAAATCCCCGGTTTTTAGATGCGACGGACCTCCGCCGTTGTTCTGATAGCCACTTCGATCTTATGCCCTTCTGCGCATGGGTATAGTTAAATCTGTTGGTATGTGTATAAGCCGTTTGCTTGCGCGAAATTTCGTCAAAAGTCTGGACTTCTCAAGCGCCTTTTCTGTAGGGAGCGCCTGCTTTCCGCGTTTTCTACAGCGTATATTCGGGAAAACTTCGCGCTGATTAACACAGTACGGGAGGGAGAAAGGCGCGCACACACACGAGCGCTCGTGTGTGTGTACGTGTTTCTCCCTCCCGCCGTGTGTTATTCTGCGCAAAGTTTTCCTGAATATGTCTCTACACCAACTTGCCCAATGTTCTGATCTACTAACACTCCTTTATAAAGTACTCTATATGACGCCATCTTCCAGTAAAATTTGATACCTGATTGATTTAGCAACCTTCGAATTTTGCTTTTGATTGGAGTTTTTTTTTCTTGTTTAAAGGTTCGTACGTTTTGCGCACATTAGTGTGCATGAGCATTGCGATACTGTCATTTCGATGTCCATAGATCTTTGCTCTGAGCTCTGTAAGGCGTACAATTGAGACGTTTTAGCCGTGCCCACGCAAGCCCACTTCTTCGAAAGCTTTTCTAGGCAATACGATCGTTTATTTCATAACTTTCCCGCCTACGTGCTTAAGCCTCCTTATCCTCTATCCTGAATTGAAGCCACTTCGCACGTCCGCCAATCGTAAGCGTATCGAACAATGTCGCTCAGCGTGGCTCTTTCCTCCCGATCCATTTAGAAGCGAAGATCCGAAGCCCGCCTTCCAGAGATATCGAGCCCGTTGCCAGTTCGCTCCCCGCGGAGACATTTATTGAAAGGAAAATAAAAAGAACAAACCAAAGTTGCGACTAACCACCCGTGCAGAGGGGATGCAGAAAGATGCCGGAAGAAGAAAACACAATCCGAAATATGAGAAGGAACAAAATAAAATTCATGGTGGTCTTTTGCCCAACGATGCGTTGTAACCGCATTGCGACGAAGAGTGTTCCACAGCCTATAGTTCCGCTAAGCCGCAGGGCTACTCGCAACATTAACAAAAATAAGAGAAATGTGCCAGAGACGCGAACGTGGCCATGCCGAAGTCAAGGCGGCGCAGCAATGAGCAGCATTGCCGACAGAAGACTCGACGGCGTGAGTGGCGCAAGTATTAGAAAGAGGGACAGAAAGAGGGGGGGGGGGGGGGGGTTGAAAACGACGAAAACCTTTTGCGGGGTCACAGAGTACCACCACCCTTCTTCGTCTTCACCAAATATAGCGTCCGCACTCTTCCCAACGGACGACTTCCGCCGCGCAGTGCCCCCGCGATGCTCAAGGAGAGCGGTCGCAGTGGCCCGGCCAAGACGAAGCCCGCTCGGATTGCGAAACGTTCTCCCTCGTCGCCATGGCGACGACGCTTGCGCCTTGAGGGCGTCTTAGTGACCGTGTGTGTGTGTGTGCGTATTTCTTTTCGGGAAGAGGATGGGGACATCGACGACATTGCGGCTCATTCGACGTGCCTCAGCGGCGTGCCGCGACAGCATTCTGCGCGCAAGCAGAAGCAAATAACGCTGACGCGGTGAAGTTGCAAATTCCTCGGACCTTGCGTTTTCAGCGAATAGCTGCTTTCTTTCGCTTTTTTTTCTCTCTGAATGTGCTTCCTTGCAGAGAAAGGGCCTCGAGACATTTCTTTTCCCTATATACCTCTTACTATCGGGCTTCAGAAGAGTTCGACTATGGCTTCGCGTTTTTATTCCATACATCGATTCGTCTAACGCTTGCAATCTTTCTTGCCGTGCTCAAGACTCCTGGCAATACAAGCGATAATAAAATCACGCGAACTGTTATCGGTACTACGTGGCAACGCTCCCTTTCTCCTACCCTGCCATATCACTAACGTTACAAACGACTGCTTATGTAACAGCAGCTTTTAGGTGCGACAGTACTGAGCGCTAAAAAAAGTCTGAAAATGCCCAGATTGGTAAGACGCGTTTTTTCCGTTGTAAAGATGTGTAAGGCATTAGTAAACATGAAACACCACGTTGGATTCTCCAGAGCTCAATAAATAAGTTCCAATATATTCGACCATGTATATTCAGGTACGGTCTCTGCTGTTGCACGATGGTTGTCATGGCACAAATAAGTATGAGATCACGTGACGCATTCAAAATTGCAGTATAACCGCTGGTTTGTCGTTTCACTTGACTCACTTACTTACGCTAGCCAGTTCGAGAAGCACCAATACTGCGAGTTAACAAACAGCTATTTCGGTTTTTGTGTTCCTCAGATGATCTCAAAATTATTTGTGGCATCGCCACTGTAGTTTGACTGCGGAAACAGATGTCCAAACTGCAGAGAAGTAATTCACTGATAAATTATTTTCCTGTTATACGCGACTTAAAGTGAGACTCCATGGTTGGCAATGTGTTACGCATCTTTCAAAACTTAAAACTTAAAATAAACCGTGAAAAGTATGGCCCCTCTGCCCATTTACTTTGCAGATTGCAATGGTGAACTTTTCCGTCGGTTTCATTCTTCGATCACGCTCAAACTAGAACAGAGCAATGCTTCGGCTTTCTTTTCTTTTTTCGTGTGTTAAATAAAACATTTTCTTAGCCCCTGAACAATCTACTTCTTCATGGCAGTCTGTATTCCTCTGTGATCACTGTGCACCAAACATTTTATGAGGCTACACCAGCAGGACATTTTCTTTTTTTGTGTGAAGCCATCATTGCGTACGCGACGAAAACACCGCTGAAACAAGAAGTGTGCGAATGCTCGACATTTTCAAACAACTAATAAGATACCTTCCTGATGACAGCGGAAGCTTGGGCCAGTTCGTTAATATGCATGGTCAATACGCAGTTGATTAATACGACGGACAAACGAGGAACCACTGAGGCAAGTACTAGCGCACGTGCATGTGTTTTCTGGTCCGCTCGGCATAATTACGCGTTCTTTTCTGCCAAGCATATATTTCGATACTATTTATTGAAGAAATCAAATAGTGCGCCCTCAAAAAATATTATATAAAAATTAAATGTATTCTCAAGTTTAAGACTAGTTTTAATTTTAAATAACAGACAAGTTCTAATCAGGTACACCGTAGGTTTCTTCAACGACTATTTCAATAAAAGGTTCGGCTCCAACGGGATGCTACCGTGACCAGATTGCGAGGGATAGAATTTTCAGTGCCTTCTTATAATCGATTACTGTCATGGCGTTCATTATCCTCATTATCCTCATGCAATGCTTTCAATCATTAGCGACGCAGCTGGGTTCTGACAGGTTTAGTAAACCATGCCTTGACACACGCTCTCGGAAACCATGGCTCATAGGAGTCGCAATAAACTGATAATTGGCGCTATCTTATTTGCTGACGTCATCACTACTTACGATATGGCAGTCATAAAATAACTTCAACTTTGCCTGGTGTACCCACACCGCAGTAATAGTACCCTACCGCAGCGCCACCGCTAGCGCTTTCAAGTTTGAAAAAAATATTTGTTTTGCTTAAACATTTGCGCCAGTAAGGTGCATTCACAATAACTTTCGATTGGTATTCGAGACACTTTTGAGCTACACTACCCGTGTTAATTTATATCGAAAAATAGTATTGGCACCCCACTACCAGAAACTGCCTTAAATATTGCTGCCGGCTTTGAAGTAGTCCCATTGATTAAAAAATAGCAGAAGATGATTCCAACATATTTACTTCAGAGGTGACTGTCGGATGTTAATTGCATCGAACTTCACCGGGGCCAAATATTCAAGCAATACATTTCGCACGGCAAGCTTTTTTTTTATGAATCCCTCGTCTGCACAGGAAGTTCCCGGTCTATTACCTAAAAGCGCCTTGGGCCACCGGTACGGCCCGTCTGAGTTTACGCCTGACTAAAACGAACGGAAAAACAGTGCGAACACGACTTTCACTGAGCTCTTTCCATAGTCGAAGTGCAGCTTTCCATTTCATTCAATGCCGGACACAAAGACAAGAAAAAAAAAGAGAAATCAAGCGACGATACTTGAAACCCCGAAGCGGGCACCAGGTAATCACAAGAAGCGTGACTGCTGATCCGCAGGCATTTGAGGGGGCGCCGAGACAGAGAGGAGCGGAAGATAAGAACGTTTAGCGGTCTGTTTACATAGCAGATGACAATGGCCGTTCTTTATACGCTGCACACCGTGTTGGGAAGTCCCCGATTCCCTAGGCGGAAAAGTTCGTCGCATCAAAAGTTACCGACAGACTAGAAAAATAAAGCTTTTTGGTGCCTGTTGCCACGCGCGTTCAAAAACTTACAACTTGATTTCTCAAGAGGCGAATGTCCGCCTCCCTGTAGGCCACATGAAAGTCGACTGACCATGATTACCCAAGTTCAGGATGCACATTCCCGGCAGTGCTGTTACTGTCCTGTGGCCGATAGGGAAAACGTCCGGCTTAGAAACGAGATCCATTCTTGGTGTTTTATAGAAGACGGCTTGCGCTGTGAGTCATACTTGCAGAGTTAAACGCTAGCTGTCTGCAGGCTTCTTTCTTCGAATTCCAGAGGCACAAGATCTCCATAGTGCCCGGAGCGCCCATTTTCTGGCCTCGAATGCCACGCAGATGGTGTCCCTCCTGGACGGGATTAATGAAAACAAAAGGGACGAAAGTCTGCGGAACGGCTTCTCGAGTGAACCATTCTTCTTCCGTCGCCCGGACATGCTCCGAGAGCTGCTGCACCTGTCAATGAAAACAGGCGTTTTGTCCATTTCGCTGTCCGCCAGTGATGAGAAGAACTCCTTTTGGCGAAAACTAACGTCCTTTAGAAAGCGCTCTAAACTGTTCGAAATTCGTAGTTGAAAAGTGGCCTCTGTGCCATCTGCACAAATTGGAGGTAAGGCTTGTATTAAGATGCAGTCCTTCTCCAGCTATCCCGTTCCGTTCGTAGGCTATGTGAAAGATAGCTATAAGAAACAAGGTAAAGAAGCAGTGATACTGGACACGTTTACAAGCAAATGCGTCCTGTTTCTTGAGAACGCGTCCTGTACCGCGGTTAGTTACCTTCCAACAACTTCTCCAACAACGGATGCTTCTTGAGGGCGGATGAAAGCATTCTTTCGCAAAGTAGTTGGTATCTGTGAGCCTTACCATGGCGTCCTCTGATATTATGCTCATCAAGGTATGCCCTGAGTATCATCTCATCCTTGAGCAGCAGCCGCGGTGGCTGAGTGGTTATGGCAGTCGGCTGCCGGCCCGAATGACGCGGGTTCAATCCAGGCCGCGGCGGTCGAATTTCGATGAAGGCGAAATTCTAGAGGCCCGTGTGCTGTGCGATGTCAGTGCACGTTAAAGAACCCCAGTTGGTCGAAATTTCCGGAGCCCTTCACTACGGCATCCCTCATAGCCTGAGTCGCTTTGGGACGTTAAACCCCATAAACCAAACCAAACCATCCTTGACCATTCGCTCGGTTCAGTGAATAAACAAGTGCTTGCTACCGGTGCCACGTGAAACATAGCTATCCATCTGAACTATTTCCAAAAATAGCGAAGCAATGTTCGCAATTTACGTATGTGCACCGAGTTCCAAGTGCCCAACGATTTTTCTGTCACTTTTCGAGAGCAGGAAACACTGTTTAACAAGCTTTAGTTTGCTTGGCTGACGTGTACCCACCGTAGCACTCAAGTAGGAAGTTCCCAGTGCATTGACTTCTACGATCCTTGGAAAGACTAAGAGCGAGGCCTAATGGGTATCCTGCACCCGCTTACCAACCACGCTAAGCCTTCTCCCAGCCAAAGATCCTCTGTAGTGAAGGTTTAGTGAAAGCCGCTTAGACAGTGCGCTTAGGCTTAGCGAGAAAAACAACCTAGAGCCGCTTTTTCGGGTGTTTTAGTACGTGAGGACTCATGAGATATGGCTTAATGCCTTCGAACACACGGACGGCAACCAGTGCACCTGCACCAGGGCGCTTGTACAGCGGCCGACAGTAGCGCCACCTTATGCCACCTTATGCAGACAGTAGCGACAAGTCTTATGTAGGAACCTGAATCCCGCCGAGGTCCCACAGATCGGCTAAGCGAAACAACTTCTTTTTTTTTCAAAACTGGCAACAGCAGACTTTAATTTTGTAATAATCATGGTTTTTAATCTTTAGTCACGGGCTTTCTTTTTCGCTGCTTCTGTCATAAAATTCCTGCAATATACCGTTTTTTTTTTTTACAAGTTGCGGAGTGCGGGGTGCCTATAGGTGCTTAGCAGTGCGAATTTCATAGCATAAGCAGATGTGAGATCTGGTGCTGTGCAGTTTATAATTTCTACAACACCCTCCCCTACCACAGTGCCTTCGAGGCACACCTTTGGCTGAATTATATGACCAGTTATTACAACTACCGTCTCTGCCTTCAGGGCAAATAGGTAGCATATCTTTTGTGTTCACTGTTCAAACCGAAACGACCACGAAGCAACGGTCACGAAGGAGAAGAATGAACAGGACATGAATCATCAGAAAATCGAGTTGATGCACACCTCCTCCCTCAGGGTAGTTTCTTTGAAGCGTACTTAAGACACGCTCCGCAAACCTCTAAAATCAAACAGCGTCAGACATTATGCTTTTCAGCCTCTCAGTTAGCCGCCGAACTAAACAAACCCGTAAGCTTCCGAACGACCCTAACAGCTTCGGATGCCGACATGAAGCACAACCGCGTTTATTTAAAGCTTCGAGGCCCTAGGCGTTATGGTGAGAGTTCCTCATCTTCGAGCTGCAGTTATTTGCGCAATTCCTTCGTCTCCGTAAGCTGTGCCCTTCGTGCCTCACTCTTGGTTCTTCAGGCAGTTTCCTTCTTTTTTTTCTTTGATAATTTCCTCTGCCGAAAATGAATTTCGACAAGTCTTTCAATCTGTCAAAGTGCCTGAGGGGATGCGTGCTAAAGTAAGAGTCTTGGAAGAAATAAATATTAAAGGTAAAATAAATACGGTTAAAGAATGTTGCGGTACGCAGAGTTCTCCCTTTTTCTCGGGTGAACCGTGAAAGTCATTATGCGTACCTTTCCCTTCGGACTTACTCTTGCGACCCTTGATGCGACTCTTTTCTTCAAGCTTATTCCAGAGAGGGAAAAATAAGCCGTTTTGCTCCTTTTTTCTGTAGCTCTTGCGGATCATCGTTACACACTCTCGGGACAGGCCTTCTTCGTCTTCTTTCTTTTTCTTCCTCTGATCTATGCAATCACAAAAGCGCTAAAAAATAACACGTATGGTTCTTCCGGTGTTTATTGCTATATGTGATGTGTAGGTACCTTTTAATCTTTTGTTTGCTTTGAATTTGTTTGCTTTTCTTTGTTTATCTCGCTCAATACCTCTCTGATTTCGCCAGAGAAAAAAAAGTTATCAATGAGTTCGCAATTCCAAGTGACATCTCAATGAGTTCGCAATTGCAAGTGACATCTGACAGGCGAGCAACGCGTACCGCGAGAAAAAGCTAACAGCAAAGGTGAAAATAGGAGCCAGGAAAGCTGGTGGAAAGAAACGAGATGGAGAGAGGAACACGTGAAGCATGCGCGTGTGCTCTTGCGAGCGCTCGAACGTCGGCGATCCTGTTCAGAGAGCAAATAATTTGCATCAACTTTCGCCGGCAGCCGGCCCTAAACCGTGAAACAGAGCGTCTTAGAACCGTGGCTCTGCTTGCTGAATACTTATCGATGTCTTTCGTATTCATTTATATTCATTTCTGGGCAATCGCAACGTTGTTTCCTGGTGCGCACTGGTGCCTCTCACTGTCGTCGCGAGCGCTTTGCCACCGCGTGAGGGCCTTGTCGCCAACAAAGCTAGACCTTGTCGCTGAGTCCAAAGAGGCCGAAACAGAAAAATCTCTGGACCAGACAGCTAGTGCCTCCGGTTCTTCATGTGTGTTTGTTTGTTTTTTTGTTTTTGCTGGCACAGACCACGCGGCCTAGTTCGCAAGGTTCTGCCTCCTCTTCTCGCCGCTCGCAAAACTGGCTCCTAAATTTCAGTTCTGCGTTTTATACCACTTTCACTTTACTGCTCAGTGAATGGAACATGTCCTAGTGACTGGTTTTGTTTGAAGTTGCGTTTATTCCCATATCCGAGTCGGAAGTAAACATGTCAGACCTGTCGCAAGCATTTTCGCGCGTTCCACTGTCGGGACTTCACCGGCGCCTTGCAGACAAATTTGTAGACAAGGCGGGAGAGACCGGACCATTGTCTCATTGCAGCTATAAACTAAAGAGAATGTTACCTTCGCACTTCGTCGCATTTTCTTCTTTAGAGCGGGAACTTTGTTGATCCGCTTTGTTTAGAATGCTTCTTCAGTGCCTCAGGAAACTGTTTTGTATGATGGTTGTCACTTATTTTATTCTCGTTAATCTAATCATTTACATTGTAGCGCTGCTGCGGTCATATTCAAGCCTCATGTGGATGATCACAAGCTGACAATACTTGAAGTGGCAGGGGGGGCAGGGGGTGAGGGGAAAAGAGATGGAGGGCACAACCAATTTTAATGGCCGCCAAAATATGCCGCCATTTCCTCCCCTGATGTTATACTCACCTAGTACTACCTCTATCCACCATATTGCACCATGACATCATCACTTGCACGCGGCAGGTCGTTGTTTCTACAATGGTATTGTAGATGGCGCTACAAGTCTCAGTGCGAGATGTGCTTTTTTCTAGTTGCTCCCATAAATCGTGCTGTGATCCCAGGGGTGTAGCAGACCCCACAAAATCTCTAAACATGATGAGTAAGAGCTAACGCTCTTAAAAGTGGTAATAATTGAAGGAGGACGTTGTGAGGATGCGGCACAAAAAATTTGGTGACGGTCGAATGAATCGTTAATTAGAGCCAAACATGTGCAATAAGTGTCCGTGTCCAGAACAAAAGTGACCCCGTGACCGGAAGTACGAACGGATTTAACGCGTGGCGCCAAATTCGAAAGTTCGGAACGAAGCGTGATGTGAATTAAACAAATTTCGCAAATTCTTGCGCAAATAGGGGCAATGGAGGCAAAGAGGAGCAAATAGAGGCGACGAGTGCCTAGGAGGCGTCAATGCTTTCGCATTACTCCAATGCGGGTTACCGCAGTGATCTCGAATTTTTCCACAGACATGCACTACAGCACCTCTTCCTTCCTTTCTTCTTTCACTCCCTCCTTCATCCCTTCCTAGCTTACAGCGCGGTTCGGGCGTCTACCGAGATATGAGACACATTTACTGCTTCATTTCCTTTCGTCAAAAACCAATTTTCAATTTTCACCAAATCCTAAGGCGCGCACGTGGATATCAGGCTGTGAGATAAGCTGTGACCTACATCTCAGTTTATCTGGAAGGACTCCTCTAGAACCTGTCCTGTGCATAAATGTAAAGTGACGTAGCAACTCTACTCTCCGCTTGCAACTAACTTTACTGCGATATATCCCTAATACAGAAGATAAATGAATAGTCTAGAAAAAGCCAAGAAAATGTCGCGGTATGTTCATTTTTCATGCACTGTCTGCATTCTTAGTTTTTTTTTTTTTAATTCTCGACGAATGTAGCCATTGTCGAACAGAAAAACGAATCCAAGCACGCCGCACCGAATTCAATTGGGATTTCCAATTCGCAGTGTTATATAGACTTTAGCAGAAACTGTGTTCTCACCTGACTCCCCCTTTCAGTCCAAGATTCTTCATAGGTTGTGAAAAAATTTTGCATATCAAATGAAAGCAAAAAGAAGGAATAAAACTCTGATGAAAATAATTATATTCTTCGCCTCTTTGTGAGCTCAGTGCTTCTCTGAAAAATGTACCAACAAACAACAAAAGGGCCAGCATCCACATAAGCTTTATGTCTAGCCCTAATAGCATCACCCGACAAGAAAGCTAACAAAGATGAATGAAAATTTTGAGAGAGCAGGCGCAACGCTGGAAGAAGTCAGCCTCTCACTTTTCTAAAGACGAGTGCAAGAGTCGCCCGCGCAGTTAATCTTCCTTCGGAGTCCTCGAAACTAATCCTGAGCCCGGGGACACGTCCACAAAGCTGGTGCTGATTTCTCGAGGGATATCTCTCTCGCGAATTGACTCCTGAACGCTTGGACAAATTGAGATACATCAAACGACAGTGCCTCCTTTGACACAAAGCTCACACGAATGGAGGCTGCTTGCACACTGCCTTGAACGTTAGTCCATTATTTTTTATTCCTTTTTTTCTGCATCATGCCATCGAAATTTTTAAGGCGGCGAGGAACAAGCTAAAATATTTACTTTGACTGGACGTCAAAGGAACAGCAACGTATTGGAAGCTAAGTTAGGGCATGAATTGAAGCACAGGGTGAAGATAGGCGCGCTAGAGCTGCTCCAGGGTAAAACGAGCCTCAATGTCTGCGATAAAATGCGCACACGCCTTTAACTCTCCGCACTACGCTCGGTGTTTTTTGTTCCTCGGTTTCTTAGGGCCCAAAAGCGCCCTCAATTTTTCATGTTTCGAGCCTTCGGAGTGGACAACTTTCTTCAGTTATTTCGTATTAGCTGGTGTCTAGATTGAGCGGCATGGAGTGTTTCGTCGGGAGGGCGTTATATCGCTCATCTGTCCTTGTAAAGTTGTCCAGCATAAGATGAAAGACCAACAACTAAGTAATCTTCTCTACTTTCGCCAACTCAACGGCGGAGAGTTAGCAGTTTCGGATGGTGTAGAATGTAGTCCGCCTATATTTTGATCTTGGCTTGTTTGTTTTGTTCGATTTGAAACCTCCTCTTTCAAGCCAACTCTTTGCAGCCATTTCATGACCCACTCGGGGGCTCACATCTACCGCATGACTCTGGTCAATATGAGCAACGTTCTTTTAAGGAAGAAGATGAACGCGTGAGTTTCCACTTATCAGATATTACTCCATCTATGGCGGGGCAGTTTCCATAGAATAATGGTCCTTATAAATCGCTGTGTGAGGAAGAACCTAACGGACACTCTCCCTTTTCCTGGGCGAAGAACTGCCAGTGCTGGTTTGCCGCTTCTTCGCATTATCTCCTCTCCCTTCCCCTGTTATCGCTCCCACTCTCAGGCACACTTGCATTACGCGACCAAACATTGGACATTTTCGACAGCCCACTTCAAGGCTAACATTTCAAGCTGACATGTTTAGCACGCACTTTAAACAGCGAGTACGGCATAGCGCACCAACGGCGTTCCCACGCAGAAAGCCGCTAGTGCAGCACTAAGTGCAATAATACTCCTTTCTAGCACCCAGCACTGGCATCAGGAATGCTAAGAACGGCAGAAGAACTTTAATGATGTAGCGCGATGTGGCTTTGCTGTGTCAGTGCGCGAAGTACGTTGTTTCATTGTGTGCACGCTAAACGAGAAGCACGTTAAAGTGCTTCTCAGTTTAACGGTTACAGCCGCGAACCCGAAACAGAGGCATAGCACAAGCGCTCGGAGCTTGAAGTACATTTTTTTTTTGCTGTTACAATAGCGCTGTGGCTGCCTACTATCGACGAGAAATGAGAAAACTTCACCTTTGCTAACAAACATGTAGAATAGCAAGGTGTCGCGTATGCACTTCTACGTGCATACACGGGATTTCGCATTTCGTAAATGCAGCATTCCTCACAATAAAAAATGCCCCCAACAAGCGAGCTTTATTCAATATCCTGACTCCGAAACAGCGTTGAAGCCATCGATCAGGCAGGGACAACCTTGGCAACGTGCATTTCTGCACAGGGAATCGCAAACCGCAAACAGAAATCAATGCCAAGACCGGGGCTATAAAATGGAATGCCCGGTGAAGTACGACACCGAAACGCTAAACAAGTCGGCAACGAGAGGGCGCCCCCGAACAATATTTTTTTCTGGAAAAAAGGCTCTGGCATGAAACATCGCGCTCAACCGCATCTTGCTATTCACCACGACGCTTTCGCCATTCCAGCAGTTTTTCTTAAAGATTACTTCCGCCGAGAACAAAGAGAAACACTGGCCCCAGAAGGGGAAAATATGATTCATGCACACATTACTCTTTTGTTCGGGCTTTTTCCTTTGGTACTATATCATTTACATTCGGCGCCTAGAGGGTAAATCTAATGATTTATTCTTAGTGGTGTGGCGCTCTATGCGTTGGCATTACAACTTTATATTGGACAAATCTGAATGCCGACTTTGCTTGAGAGCTACACGGTTGTACCATTGCATTTATTCAAAATTCAAACTTCAAACTTTTTGCTCGAAATAAATTCACACAAAAGAAGTTCGTCACACCATAGGTGAAGCTGTGTGGTTTTTTCAGAGTGAAACTGCAAGAGCCTACGCTAACAGTACAACGCAACTGACGCGCACTAGAACAACAATGAAATGGTGTTAAAAACACGGTCTACCATCAGGAACACAACGTTTTCTCACGTGAACCCGTATCTTGAAACAAAGACACATTTAGTGCGCTCGTACATTTCGGCAACACTGTTATGATACATTCCAGGCACACGATGCAGCAAAGTGAGATCGGATGACAGGCACGACGTAAACAGTGCGTGGCGCTTTCTTTGAGCCTGGACTTCATTTCCAACATGGGGACCTAATCAAAGGCATTAAGCACGGCACACTAAAAGGCATCCAACTTAAATTTTAACGTGAAGCTGTTTTACACGAGCGAAGACAGATAACAGCTGATGTCCAAAAGCAATATATGAGAGAAAGAAATATATTACGCCAAACGTGTGCAATAACTACTGTCGTCACAGAACTCTTAATTGTCCCAGGCACGAAATCTAAGTGTCGCGCGAGTAGCAACGATAGGGGAACATTGGAGTCAGGGAGCCGCAGCCGACCGCACTCAATGGTGAGACAACAAAGAAGACGAATCTAAGCAAGTTGTATGTTACCGGAAAGTACTGCCGTGGGTACATGCCATTCAGCCTGAGGTCATAATCATCATCATCATCATTACTGTAATGGCTGTGATGACGCTTGCCGGGCTTTTAAACATGGTATATTATGTCTAAAAACTATGTGAATATAAAAAAGTTACGGAAATCAAGCTCCACATGAAGGGGATGACGCAATAGTTTTAATGGGCTAATGCCCTTATATGCGGAATTGGTCATTCTCAAATTAACATTCTTAGCTCCCTGGGGATCCTCATACCACTCCTGGCACAGTGGTGCGGCGGTTAAGCAATTCACTACTGTCCTACTGTGTCAGGTGCTTAGACCGGTGGGGTTGTACGACCGAGGTTGCTGTTCCCGAGCAACCTTTTGTGACCAATGATTAATTTAACTGCCACCAGCTACAGTGGGCAGTTTGCTCGGAGTCCGGTGGGCAGGTTGTGATGACACTACAAGGTCACATGACCCAGGTGGGCAACCCACGTTGTTTCTCTGAGCTTTTTTGTGGATTTTTCTGTCATGGTCGACTGAGTCGCCGGCTTTTCTGAGACACCGGCTCCTTAATGATATCGCGAGAAAAAGTCTCGCGGAGGAGTTTGGGTTTCTTAGCTCGAAGCTGGATTATCCTTGTATTACTGTGCTGGGGAATTCTTTATCGCAGCAACGCATAATTTATATAATTAAAGACAAGAGTTTGTGGCACAGTTCTATGCTCTGCCAAACACTATCATCTCATGATAGGACAGGCAGCACAGGTCATTTGGCATTCTTGAGGAAAGTCATGGGAGAAACTGTAGCACACAGTAGTACACAGTAGTACACAGAGGCAGTAGTACACATCCAAGAATAACCACAAGTTTAGTACAATGGGTCGAAAGACAGGAAAGTGCGATATGTGCTGAACATATAATGAGAAGAGATGAACCGGCAGTTTACTTAAGTGCCGTGGATGCCAAATCATAGAAACCTGATCAGCATTTGCTCAAAATTATGAGGCCTCTTATGGGTAAGTATAATTGCAATTAAAGCGTTGCCGTCGCATGAGACATGGCTAACTAGGGACCACTGCCAGACGCCTTTGCCTTGCACACTGCACGTGCGGTGGCTTTCCAGGTACAACTTTCCTGTTGTTCAGCTGCTGCAAGGGTCCAAAAAGTGCGCATTTTATTTCGCCCCTTGAACTCAGTGGGCGATTAATGCTGAGATAACGGTCGTTCTATGAGAAGAAGTAAGAAGAAACCTAGCGAAAAGAATGACCAGCAGGGCAGAAAATTGAGCAAGTTGGTAAACGCTCGTTGTGGGAAATTCAAGCGCTAGCGAAAAACGGCCCAAAATGGGGGGAGGGTGGGGGGGGAAGGGACACAGCGCTTAAGAGCTAGTGTTTCTCCTTCTTAAGTTCGGCACATGGCGCGTGATTGCTATGGATTGTTGTTGGTTTTTGTGTACGTACTGCAGTCTCTGAATAAAAATTTTCAGTTGCGAGTGAGCGCTGGAGTAGTCTGAATTGGAGTAGTCTAGGCTTGCGACAACCTCTATAATTCTAGCACGAACACTCTGGCTAGCCGCGGTATCTAAAAAGTTTATTCATATATTTCAACTCATTATGGGCCTGACGATGACAATTATGCACTCATTTTGTGTCCACTTGGCAGCATAAATCGTGTTCAAACATAGATTTCGCGTATAACTCAGTGCCTAATTTTAAAAAGCATGTAAAGCTTAATTTTGACCAACCTGCTATGTCAGCCTACTATTTTCTTGGCGCCAACGAAGACCAGAAGGTGAGCAAATGCGATCACATGTTTATAAAACGTCTGAGCAGCTGCCGGAATTTTGTAAACACGCTTTCTCTCTTCCCATCTTGCAAACGCAGTTGCCCTTTGTGCTTTGACGTCGAAACGTATGTCGCCGTGTACAGGCATCAACATAGAACTTATTTTTATGTTCCCACCACCACGCTTTACCGTATAACCTAGGAGTGTAAGCGAAACTACACGTTCCACCAGCACAAAACCCCGAGTGCGGAGCAGTGGGAGAGCCGGCTCACCAGCTGCGAGCTCGCCGCCCAAAGGGCATTGGTGCAGCACGCAAGTGAAGCAGCGCGACTCAGTGGAGCCCTGGACTAGGGGCCCAACCCTGCTTTGAAGGTCAAGAGACTGCAGCGATGCAGACGAAGACCGAACGCTAAACACTTAATGGACCAAATAAAGTTTTTCTCTCTCTCTCTTTCTTTCTTTCTATTAGAAAACAAAACAAGTTCACCTTAGCTGAAGGTATGAGTGTTCATTGCATAATGGACATAGAGGACAAGCCATTATTTGATCTTTGATTCAAGGTAGAGACATCGACCAGTGCAGATTCCTATAGCATTGTTGTTTCCAATGAGAAAAGACGCGCGGACAGAAGGCGGCTCATGATGCCAGCAAATGACTGACGGACTATAGGCACCAATAGCGCACAGAACACAAGGCAAGCGGAGCTGTTCCCAATTACGAGTCAGACCTTGTACAGCGTATAACTTTATCAACGTCTTAACAGACCTAAAAATTCAATCGAGCACTACCTGCTCCGAAAACCCTGTACAAACCTTCGTGCCTCTATGCCGCCTGGTGCCAAATTGCCGCGAATCCACCCACCCAGTTCTCAGACTTGGAACAATTTCTTTCAGTTCGAGCCGCCTGCTAGCTCTAAACAACATTTAAACATATGCATGGTAATAACAAAAAACACTGGCTCACTCTTTCTCTATGTTTCCTCAGAAGGCCTCCTTCCAGCCCACGTGCCAAAGTTCTTTGGCAGCGATGTGTAGCATTCCACTCCCTGTCAGGATAATATATTACCGCTGCTCAAAGATTAGGTGAAAAAAACTCCTTCCTCTATCAGGGCAACGAAAAATAAGAGAGCAGACCTGCTTCGCCTTTAGCCGGGCTGCACCAGCGAAGCGAGCGCGTCGGCTTATCGAGCTTAGAGACCTTTCGCTCTAACGTAGACGCCCAACGTGGAGCCTCCAGGGATGATTATTAGCACTCGCGGAAGACCGGAACAAATGAAAAAATCCAGTAATGAGGCTTCGTTGCCCGACCTGATTAATGAACCTTAATAACCATATTGCGGGCCGCAGGTGTCCCCGGTCGCTGTCGACGACAATCACCTTTCAGCCAACGTTGATTGGTTTAGGGCACGAAGACAAAGCGGGTGTTATTAAAAAGAGAACGTTTGCTAGGCAGGAGCAGCTGGCAGGAACTTTCCGCCTCCTTCTTTTCCTTTGCTCAAAGCTTAACCCAATAACAATCTGAAGCTTCATTCACTAGAAAAAAATATATATACAATATGCTCCACGCAAGGCACTGTTGCTCCAGCTTCGAACGCCCAAAGAGCCCTTCCCATGTTTGTTTAGGCCCTAAAAGGGCGACCAGCTCGCACCTATTGCCGTGTTGGTTGAGAGTAGAACACCAAAAATCTACGCCCGCAATATAGCCATGAACAGGTTTATAAACAAGACGCGGTCTTTTTATTTCAAATCCTTAAGAGGAAAAAATTTCCCTATTTCCTTGTTTACTAAAATTAAAAGAAAAACAACCTTCCAGTTAGTTAACGAAAAATGCGGACACATAACACTGTCAGGCAGAATGCGTCACTGGGACTCATGAGCATTAGTTTTGCTGATCTTTTTTTTTTATGCAAGCACCGTGCGCTGCAGATCGCGCATTAATTAAGACGCCGGCGCAAGCGCAATTTCCGCACTGCAGGAGCATTTATCTGTTTCGAGATCGCTCTTCCCAGTGCGTGATAGAGATCAGGGCTGGCACTAGATATCGGCAAAACGTTATAACTGCAGCACACTCAGATGAAGAGATTTTAGTCGCCTATACGAAAATAAATAGTTTGAAGGACTGTCGCTCATTCAGTGTTTTTGTTTGTTTAATTCAATGCTCAAAATCCGCTACAACGTCCGCTGATAAAGCTTAGATCTTTTAAAAGAAATGTTCAGAATAGAGTACCTTTTAATTTTCCTTCGAAATCACGTACAGTAAACAGAAGCTTCAATTTCGAAACGTCATTGTCAACGCTAAAGGTATGATTAATAGGAGTCGGACGCCACAATTACCCGACGAGAAGAAAAAATTGCACGCACTCTTTAATCTACTTCCGGACAGTTGTAAGGTTGGTCGCGCAGTTTCAAAGCGCGTCATACTGAGACACAAAAGAATTTCCACGTTAAAAGCGATATGCCGTAGCCTGTAAGTCATCGAGTCATCCATGAGAGCTCCCGATGTAGCAAATAATTTCAAGATAACCGACCGGATGTGGTAGCCATCATCGCAGCAGTAACAAATTTTCTTTTATTCCGCATGATTTGCGAATATCTGCTTGCGTTTTGAGTTCCTAACGCAAGCACAGCAAACACTAAGAATTAGTCCCGGCGACTTTCCGCTCTCTGAGCTCTCGTGAGTACCCTGTTGTTCACCTTGTGGACGTGAGAATAGCGCAATATTTTCGAACAAATATAAGAAATATTCTATCAGCGAGCTCACGTTCCTGTCATTTTCTGCTTTGCATGATTCGATACAAATTGCACCAAACCAGCAATGCGTTTTTCCGGAAGAATACACATATCCCATGTAGCGCTATCAAACCGTCCCAAGCAAAATATTGTTAGTTTGCCTCTACGCCTAAACGAACGAAAGCTCCCGCCCAGGGTGTTGTGCTCCAGTAGCCCAGCAACCTGGACATTCTCAATGGGCCTTTTCTTCACTGGATCTGCAGAAAAACGCGTGCTACAGAGGTTCCCTTTGTTCTTCATTTCCTGTTCATGTGATATAAGACAATCTCCAAGTGTTACTGGAAGAACAGCGTAACGTTACAGACACAACTTCCTTCCGGCGCAGTAGTTGTGTGGGTACATGCGCAACCGTAACCAAAGCGCACTGTACTCAAGCCAAAATGGGTGCAGTATATTGCATAGGGAAACAGGCGGGAGTACAGAAGGGGAAGAGTGGCGCAGAGTGTAATGCGCTGATCTCGGGGAAACAGGCGTCAATGCACCCAAGGGCGAAGACAGCGCGGTAAGCTCAAAAAGCTGCCCCCCCCCCCACCCTCCCGAAAAAAATAAGACAGTAAAAAGGCTGACACACGGGCACCTAAGCCATCCCAGATATTCCCCGAGGGGATGATGGCGGGTCTCCCGCAAGCCCGATAACCAAACAATGGCAGTGGCGTGAATCCGGCAAACATTGTCATCGAAGGTTGCGGCGACGGCGGGAGAACTCGTTACCTGCATACTGATGAGGAGACCGCAATTCGCTGGCGCCAGCGAATAAGGCCCGCCAGAGTGTCGCATTCGGCCACACGACACCGTCAGTTCCCCACTTCCCCATTTCATCTGTCGTTCTCCTCCCTAACGTCTCGCTCGCACTACCCTCAATACGCAGCAGGTTACGGAAGTTGCGCTGCGTTCGATTTCGGATCGCCGTTATCTCTCCATCTGTCTCTGTCGCGCAAATGAGGAGATGACGATGGAATACCGGGTTGAGATGGCGGCGTATTGTATTCCTCCAGCATATCTATACACTGTGCGAATGGGGTCTGACTGCAAGGATCCTTGCTGTTTTTGCACGCACGAAAGGCTGTTACAACCGACCCTGGTTGAGGCAGGCGGATAGAGAAATGAAGCTGGATATTCCATGAATACTCATGCAAAGAGCTCCGGCCGCACGTGAAATCCGGCTGCGTGCCTACGCATACATCATTCGCGAAAACATGCGAGAGATTCTATTTGTTTCTTTCGATTCTTCGTGTTTTGTGATTTAGATGTTCACTTCAGGAGAAACTAACGCTACAGCTTGGAAAACAAGATGATTACAATTGCAAATTTTCGAGGCTGGATTAGGATAAGTCGGTGGCGTTCAGAATACGCCACGCATGCACCTTCGGATTTATCTGGCCAGAGTAATATTTTGTTCCATATGTCTCAAAAAACTATGACAAATAACAAAAAACGAATACAAAACCAATAATCAACACCGATTACTGTAAGAAAACGAAATGCATTGCGTTTCATAGAGGTCCCAAATTTTGCATCAGGATTATGGTAAGCATGCAGAGTCGCTAACATGTTTTGGGATTCATAAATTTCAAATCTTCCGTAATCCCTAAGCTGTCAAACCCAGCAAAAAATAAAGTCTAATTCAATGCACTTCAACTTCAGTGATCAGCCTGTTTTTAGAATGAAAATAAGGCCATAAATCAAACGGGTATCCAAACTTTGCTGTTGTAACTACTGTTCTTAGGTAATGAGAGCCTCTACCATTTCTGGGCGTTTCTTTTGTTCTTATTTTAATCCCTTTGTGTCATGTTTCGCTCATTCCGAAAGAGCAAGAATAAACGCATCTGATTACTTCTGCTTAGTCACTTTTCTAAGAAACTCATGAGTGATGGGCATTCGCTTTCTTGTACGGATGAAGAGGATGCTATAATTATGATCACAATATCGAACAGACTCGTGGAAAAGCCGGAATCCTATCATAATTGACTGGGATGGCAAAGGCAGCAGGACAGGTACCGGGCCTTGTGCGCAGCTATGCCCTCCGTAAAATACAAATAACATATTTGCACAATATTAAAGAAAAAACAAAACAAAAGCCTTGTAGTGCTGAAAAGTGCTTCATGGTTCATTTAAGTGACGCTAGCACGAAGTTGAATGTAAACATTAAATGATAAATGCTTGGCGCAGAGTGCAGCGATCTAGAGCGCTGATCACCGAGTTTACATATTTAGCTCGGAGGTCTTCTTTACATTACGGACGGAATTACGGCGCAAGAAATATTCGATTTTGCTCATTATGTCTATTAGTTCGTGTTACAAAACTGCATTGTTATATACACAGTGTGAATTTGCCGAGTTTATAAAATGGTTGTAGAAATTGCAGCCAATTATTATTGCTGTATCAACTATGAAAACATACATAGGTTACGAGCAAAAATGGCGGGATCACTTATGTTCGCAGCTGACGCAAGAGCGCAGTGGTGGTCGAGTCTCGAGGGCAGACCGCCCTGTTTCACTCAATGAAAGTGTGTATAAAATGGCCAAATAAAAATTGACAAGACGATAATGGAACATATTTGAGGAAGCTGCGGTAGTAGATAGATTTCTCCTCGATGATAACTTTGATTGTTTTACTACAATGATTGCTTTTCCTCTATACCGAGGCTTCGCGCCCGCGGCAATCCTGTTCTGAAACTGTTCTGAAGGTTTGATATGGTTTACGGGGGTTTAACGTCCCAAAGCGACTCAGGCTATGAGAGACGCCGTAGTGAAGGGCTCCGGCAATTTCTACCACCTGGGGTTCTTTAACGAGCACTGACATCACAGAGTACACGGGCGTCTAGAATTTCGCCTCCATCGAAATTCGACCGCCAAGGCCGCGATCGAGCCGGCGTCCTTCGGGCCAGCAGCCGAGCGCCATAACCACTGGGCCACCGCAGCGGCTTATTGTTCTGAACGATGATGGTGGAGGAGGTGGTTGCTGGTTGTAGATGGTGTGGCTTGAGGGCGGCGTTGGGTTCATGGGCATCTCGTAGTTAGGGAGGAGGGGCGGGGAGGTGGCTAGTGGTGTGCTTTAGGAGCAAACCTCGCTTTGCCACTGCGTGTTTCAATTTTATTTCATGGCCGCTTTTTCGTTGCGCTCCCGGGTCGGCTCCTATGGGGTGGAGGGCCTTATGGAGGGCGGAGATAGGTGAGCTTTTGGTCTGTGACAATTCTGGAGGGTGCCGTGAGGTGGCAGCGGTGGTGATGGTGTAAATATGCATGTAGAAGTAGCCTTACTGAGGCCTGTAGGCAACTGCTCCGCCTGCACCGATTTAAGAGATTGCGTCCATACCACTGACCCATAAGCGCAGTGTCCTCTAGAAACTTCACTGGTGATCGTTACTCTAAGCGTCGCTCAGTTCGGGAGCCCTGAGGGTACACGATGCTTGGGACGTCGTCCATGCAAAGTGTGCTCTTCTCAGGCTTACCAGGATTGTCTCACGCTCTGCCCAAAAATGCGGGGCATGGTGAAACGAAATGGTTCACATCACCCAAACCATCACTCTGTACACACATAGGTGACGCGGCGCGCTGAATTTTGTGCATCATACCGGCATAAAGAGTTGGGTCGGTTGGTGGTGGACGGCGTTTTTGGAGGGTTAGGTAAGTGGGGAGGTGACATCGAGGGTGGCGGTGGATGGATGCACAAACTCCTAGCTAGTGTAGTGTTGTGTGGTGGGAAGGTGGACAATGGGTGTTGATTCCGGAACGGGGAGGATTCACTCAGAGGGTTTTAGACAGACAACGCCGGCATTTTCGTCAAGAGCCATTACCGCTGCTATCAGAGTAAAACGCAAAGAAAACCTGAATAAAACGGGGGGCAAACAGAAATTGTAAGCCCACTCGTGATATCGGCGATGTTTTAACGCCGGCCAGTTTCTCTACCGGGCATTAAAGAACCTTCTTCTCTATCTCTCTGTCGAGTACTTTGTTTTCATCACAGGTGCATTCGAACGCGAAAGAATGTCAATGGAGTGCTCATTTAAGCGTTACAAATAAAAGGCACTAGCGGAGAGTGTTCCGAAAAAGTGCGGCGATTGCTTAGCTAACACCGCTCATTCGAGGATTACTTGGCGAATAGTTTCGAGGGGCCGCCAGAGAAGAAAAATGATTCTTGCAAGTATTGCTTGGGGTCTTGGGAAAGCGCTTTTCTTTTTCATCGACGACAAGTAAACCTGTATGAGAGAAGACGCCATCTTTTATGTAGCGATCGGGACTTCGCGAATATGCCGAGTTTCAGATTTTATTCTGGGGCTTCAACAAAACAGTCAAGGAGGAGCTGCAGCCGAGCTTGCCTCTCCGGAAGATTGGCACGCAAGTTTTCTAGGCTCCGCTGTGTGTTTCGGTAAGCCTAGATGAACTGGCATGGCAAACTCAGCATCACAAGAATGGCAGCTCGGCAACAGTAGAACTGAGTCGTCAGCTTACCCGGCACACTGGACGCGTTCGAACCTCAAGGCTTCTAGAAAGCCATTCGGTGAGAGGGTATTCTAGTTGTACGATGCGCCTTTACTGAGCGGCTCGATAACTGCGGCAACCATAGTCCGCCCACGCCAACTTATTAGTACTCTCCGCAAGTAAGCTACATTAAAGGCTATCAGCGGCTCGTAAAGACTAAATAAACACAACGCCTGTTAGTAATACGTACTTACCCACAAATAAAGAGCCGTTAATTTATTGAAAGCGGTGACTTTTCTTCGTTCCTATTTTATGATGGCCTGTATATCACGTGAACAACGAATAGAGTAAATGTCTAATCCTACGGCGAAAGGACTTCGCACTGAAGAATTTTAGCAGCGCGTAGGAAGACAGCCGTCATTTGTAAGCCGTGGAGATTTTTTTGATTGTTTGTTTGTTTTGTTTGGTTTTTCCTTCTGCGCTTTCTTCTCAAAAGCGGTTTAGGCTTGAATAAAACCCTCCAGTCACAGTTGTGTTATTATCGCGCTTCTTTGATTGATCCTTTTAAAGCAATTTCCTTCCCACAGCGGGGCGTTTCCTCTTGTTTCCTCTGCACGGAAATCGATGTGAAGCCGAGAAGCGAGGGTGTCAGGGAAGAATAGACTGCAGTCGTGCCTTCCGGTCTTCCTCAACGTTCAGACGTGTGTCGCGGCCAGCAAAGACAAAATTGCCTGTAATTATTTTTTACTTAGAATTGTTAATTAAGGCAACGAAATCACTATAAAGGCCGTTGGCCTCAAGCGGAGATAAAATAGGCAGGTCCAAATGCAGACCAACGGTTGAAATATACCCCGAAGCTTCCTTTTTTCCCCGAGGGACATGAGATCGTCATATCCTGGACAATACACGCATACAAAGCGTCGATGTGGCATCAGTGAAAGTAAATTTGTTCCATTCAACCATTTCCGCCTCTCTATCCCCTTCTGTGTTGAACTTTATGAGCGGGCAAGTCCCTCGGTGCTCTTCTGCAGCGTCGCTTGCCCCCCCCCCCCCCCCCCCAAAAAAAAAAAAAAATCTGCTGTGCGACGAGATCTTTCTTGGTGGGTGCAAGGGACCGATACATTCCCATTCTCTTTTGACATGCGCAGATCTCCGTCGACGTATTCTTATATTTGCTCCCGGCTTGTGTGCTCTCGTTGTGGCTCCCGCCCCCGGAAACATCGCCCGAGGGCCAAGTCTCCTTTGTGGGCTTCTTGTGCGGCGAAAAAAGAAAGGTCGTCGAGCAAAGATTCAAAGAACGCACTTACTCTGAGCGTAATAGGGCGGTGGAGTTCAGCTCGTCAACCATCTGTAATTTAGATGGGGACGTAACTGCAACACACACTCTTCTCATCCGGAACGACCTCGGCTGTGGCCAGTGCACAAATCTATTGTGGCTTCATATTTGACCACACGAACAGCCGGCGGGTGGATATGAATCAAACAGCGCAGAACTCTCTGATGCATAATTTCTGTTAGCCCCTGGCAGCCCCTCGCCGATGCGTCTATTCCATGCGGACAAATAGCGATATAGATGAGATGGCGGTGAAACTATATATGCGTTGTGTTGGCCGGGAGGGCGCGTCCACTGCCGGCCACAAGGGGGAAGCTACATCGTACAGGCCGCCCCTTCGACAGAAAGCAGTCGCAGAGGCCGACGGCTCCGCTGCGGCGAATATTTGCGATGCAGGAGAAGACGGGGAAAGGGACCCGAAGCCCCACTTTCTTGCCACCCGCTCTTTCGTGTTCTCACCATAGCGCGCACACCGAGGAAGTGATGCAGGTCGGCCGGGCGAGATGAGGCGTCCGTGCCGACTTGAGTGTCGGCCTCAAATAGCCGTTCGTCGATGCGGTGGAGCGCGCTTCCGACGTTCTTGTCGTTGCTGATCGCCAACTGAAGGAGACGCTATGCTACACGCGTTTGCTTGGCTGCGCTAGCGGTCGCCTCCTGGCGGAGAAGGCGTTTTGCGATGTGCGAAGAGTAGGTTTTAGGAAGAGGGGCTGCGATGAGGGAGGGTCACATTCGAGGAACGCCGTAGGCTAGTACTTCTGGATGGAATGGTCTCAATCAGGGCTGATCACAGGGACCTGGTGGCTAAGGTACGAACATTTACGAATTATTTTTATAGCTACCAGCTGATGTTACTTGTTTGTTTCTTTCCAAGAATTTGTTTCCACCTTCTTCGTCTGATGTCACAGAACTTCCTCGTCATATTCTATTTCCCTCTCTGGCGCTTTTTCGGTAACTGGCTGACATATGACTTACTGCGTTTGGTAAAGCTTGAACTTTCTCTGCGCTGAGTAAGTCTCAGTGAACGTCAGTGATAGCAGTGATAGCGGGAGCTCAAAGAGAAATAACATTGGGGCTTTCTCTCTAAAGGGGCACAGCGAAAAAATTTTTCAGCAGTGTCTCCCAAGATAGCGGGTCTGGAAAGGCCTAGAAGAAAAAATAAAAACCGCGAAGAATGCGCAGCAGAGCCAGAATCACAGGAGAAAGAATATTCGAAATTCGCAAAAATTCATTGAAGCCTAGCGACTGACACAACCCGCTGGGATGGGAAAGAATGGGACAAAGAAGAACCAGATAGTACCAGGCAAAATTAAGACAATACCCTAGCCATGAAAAAGCTTCAAAGGACAAGATGTTGCCAAAGTAGGGAGGCAGCCTCTTACTGCAAACTGAAATGAATTGCCCGTTGAAGGCATGGCAAGAAAAAAGGATTTCTTCACGAATTTCACACCATCAAGGCCTCTAATAATAATAATATTATAATAATAATAATAATAATAATAATAATAATAATAATAATAATAAATTTTATTTGCTCTTTCCAGTGCAAATACGGGCCTGCCAAAGCCTCAGAAGGCTTGTGTGGCAGTGTCCGGCAGCAGACAGCATATAAATCATGCACTGAGCAAACAAGTTGCCAAGGAAAAGAAAAAAAAAGATGAGAGAAGAAAAATGGATTCAAAAAGGGCGGGCGCAAAATACATACAAACGGGGAAAAAACAAAAACAGGTAAAAGCATAACATCAAAACATAATATTGGAACTAAAAACGTAATTTAACAAGAGAAGCTTTCACTATCCTTTTGGAATTAGCAGAGAATATTTCTTTGGGTAACCACTTAAGAACAGAAGAAACAATGTTTTCGAAGACGCTCGCCATAAGTGTTCGCACTATAGGCACGAGAAAACGATAGCGAGTTCGCAGATCTTTAACAGGAACATATGGTGTACAAAATCGCTTGTCCAGATATGTGTTTAAAGACTACTGTTGCAGAAAAAAGACGAGAAAAGTCAGGCATATGTAAAAGTTCAGAAACGCTACTATCTTCATTTAGTGCCCTATCATACAATATTGATTTAAGGGTAGATTTGAGTATGCTGTTACCCTTCGTTCGCCGAAAGGCATAGCAGAAATAAAAGCAGCAAATACCATAGCGTAACACACTGTAGGCTAAGGCGCATACTATTTGCTTGCGTACATGCATAGGGCAAAGGGTCTTAACAGAGTGCAGAAAACATGCAACTTTCCGAAGCTGAGAACTGACAAAGGACAAATGGATATTCCAAGACATGTCGGAATCGAAGAACACACCTAAGTGTTTGACCGTTGACACCTGCAGGCATGATTAATGGGCTATTGCAAAGAGCACAATTTGGTCTGTGCAAACGAATTGACACATCATTAGGAATTCCCTTTAAATAATTGTGAAAAAATACTGATTGTGTTTTGTTTTATTGTTAACATGAATTAAGTTATTGCTAAATCATTCCATAACTAACTCGCTGCCGTGTTGGATAAGAGAGAATGCTGTCCTATAATCCTTATGTCTAGCAACTAAGAGCGTATCATCAGCGTATTGAAAAACACGGAACGATATGCAGACAGAGCTCAAGTCATTGAAATATAAATTTTAAAAAAATAGGTGCAAGTATAAGATCTTTGAGGAACACCGGATTAAATCTGCAGCAGGCCACTTCTATATTTACCTAATACAACGAGCTGTGAACGATTGGATAGATGGTTAACAACAAGAGACAGAAAAGGACCCCTAAACCCATAATTGTGGAGTTTAGCTGACAACACAACATGATTAACCGAGTCAAACGCCTTGGACACATCCAAAAATAAAGCAAAAGCAAATTCATTTTCTTCAATACAGCTGTTTAAAAGATCACAAAGTTCATCAAGCGTGTTGAGCGTACCACGACACTTAATAAACCCGAACTGATTACCAGAGAACACATCATGAGCTTCAATAAAACTGATCATGACCGTCGAGGTGTGTATTCCTAAAGCAAGCGCAATGCATGGTAGGATCGAAATACCACGATAATTGTCAACTTTATTTTTTACTCCATATAAATAGGAATAACCATCGCCTTCTTCAAGCCCTCAGGTACTATTTGGGTGGAAATTATGCCACTGATAATCGCAAGCAGAACATGCTTGATTCATTCAGAATTTCTGAAAAGGGTATCGACTGAGATACCGTCCCACCCTGGAGAGTTTCGCTTGCTAAAGCCAGAAAGAATGCAACGTCGATCGTCTTGAGTGAAAGGTGGCAGAAATGCTAATTCAATCACAGACTGCATACTGCGAGATGGTAGACTGGAAACATTTGAATGCTCAGCCAGACCAGCAGCCGAAAAAAAAAATCATTGAACTCATCAGCAAGTGTCAGAGATAACGCCCTAAAGTTACGGGAAATGGAATCAGCTACATCTCTAAGTGCACAGCCAGGTAAGCGATTAACAACATCCCAGCACTTAGCTGGCTTCCCTTTCGACGCCGCAAACCTTGCTTGGAAATATTCACGTCTTTTTGACCGGAGTAATGCATTAGCCCTGTTGCGGGCAGACCTGTACAGTGCCCTCAATTGAGTGTTCTTGGGCGAACGCCTACAACGAGCCCAAGCCATTTCCCTTTCTGCAATAGCCGATAAAACGTCGTTGTTAACCCACGGAAAACCAGTCTTTCTTCGCTTCATGATTATGTTTTTTTTACAGGACTCCAACAACTGCGTGAAGGTTTCAACAAAATATTCGTAAGGAGAGCTTTCAGAAGTGCGAGTTAGGAACAGATCCCAGCTGTATTTTTTCATTGCAGTCAAGTCGAAGTCTGTCAACGACTTCGATTGTGTCCAGTTTATCTTGCTTCATAGTCCTTATTCCAGCTACTGGAAAAACACGACAGCCAACTAAGAAATGGTTTTATGGATTATAGGGGATTTGACGTCCCAAAGCGACTCAGGCATGAGGGACTCCGTAGTGAAGGGCTCCGGAAATTTCGACCACCTGAGGTTCATTTACGTGCACTGACATCGCACAGCACACGGGCCTCTAGAATTTCGCCTCCATAGAAATTCCACCGCCGCGGCCGGGATCAAACCCGCGTCTTTCGGGCCGGCAGCCGAGCGCCATAACCACTAAGCCACCGCGGCGGCTGTAAAACGAAGAAATGGTCCGACATTGTTTGTTCTACGATAAATGAACTGGATTCATTGTGATCAAGGCGAACGTTCACGTGGTCAAGGCATGACGATACTAATTTAAGACCAAACATTTCAATCCGTGTCCGAAGGTTGATTGTGGCATCAATGCTGGCATCGGCAAGAATGTTTAAGTAATCGAGAACCAAATGTTTTTCAGTTTTAAGAAGGTCAATATTGATGTCGCCAAACATGCAAATACGACCCTGTGGAAAGTTAGTCTTGCTCAGCTCTTCGATGAAATAGACAATACTTTGCTTCGGCGGACGATAAATAGCAACCACAGTTATTTCAAAATGTCCCTTGTGAATGCAGACAGCTAATGATTCCGCAGTAGTGAAAGAGATGGAAGTAGTCATCGAAACCCAACTGTCCTTGACAAAAGTCGCTATACCTCCCCCTAGCCCGGAGTCACGAGTGAAGAAAAAGCTAGAGTATCCCAAAACCAAAAATTGCTGCGAATGGTTGTGTGAAATGCTAATCTCGGTCAAAACGAAAGCATCAATGGGATAATTTAATACACTGACTCTAAAGCAAAATTCGTCCCAGTGCTTCCGAAGGCTTCGAATGTTCACATGAAGAACAGTAAAACAACCTTCAGTAATAGTAAAGAATGTGTCACGAAAAGCGGAAAAATCTCGAAATGAAAGCAAATCAGAAGACATGACAAGAAAGGGGGCGATTAAGATAGCCTAAGTCAACACCGATAAGTCCGACAAATGCCTAACACGAACGAATGGGTCCCCTTCCTTCTTACGCAAAAAAAAAGTGACCGTTTATAACCTACGCAAAATTGTAAGCCTTTGCATTGGCTGCAGTGCGTGAACCCAAAAAAAGTTTTCTGTTGCTTTTTGAAAGGTTCTCGGCGAAGAACAACTTGGAGTGTTTATTGCTTTGATCCAAGGATCGGAGTTTTGACCGAGAAAGCAGCCACATATCTCGAATTCCGACGGCTGAAAATCTTACTGGAACGGGAGCAGGACCATTCCTACGAGGGGCAAGCCTATGCACAACCACCACCTGATCCTGCGAGAAGAAATCAATTGCAAGCTCAACACTGAAATCCTTCAGAACTTCCATCAGAGTCTCATCAGGGTTTGTGGCAAGGCGATGTATCTCTAGGTTGGACAACCTGCTGTATTGTTCAGATTAATTTAAATCGGATTGTAGTTGCAGGATAGTTGAGGCCTGGGAAGTGACCCACGTTTCTAGGGACTGCACATCAGTGGTCGGCGTATCAATGGTCTCATCTCGAGCTAGAGAACGAGCCAGGAGCGAGTAATAGTTTTAGAAAGACTATCAAGAGATGACTGAAGTTCATTCACCACAAATTTCAGAGATTCGACTTCAGATTTCAATGAAAAAAGTTCATCCAATTTTAGGTCTGACGTGGAAATAGAGTCTACACATTCGTTGATCGACAGCAATACCTCAAGCCTTTCGTTGATAGTAGCCAATTGCTCAGATGTGCTGGCGGAATCAACCTGAGAAGAAGTGCCAGCACGGCACTGCTTGCACCGCCATTTAACACGTTTGCTCCCATAGAACAATAAGAGTATCTACAACCCCAGAACAGTCCTGACCCAAATGATAGTGGCTAAAACAACTACAACATATCAGATATCTACGATCAGAGACAAAGGGCTTTAAGCAATGAGTACACTCTCCCTCTGACATGATAAAGCACTACAAAGTTTGCAGTTGGCCGCAGAAATATAGTATAAAATGCCGTGTGTGACCTGTTCGTAAAGCGCCTTTAGTAAAATAGACGCAAAATAATAAATTTTAAGCGTATTTAACCCCGTTGCGTGTCCTTGTAACTCTTGAACTACTTAACTAGTGTTTACTAGCAGCAATGTAGGAAAGAAGGAACAAGTGTCATCTGGGTTTCACTCTG
This sequence comes from Amblyomma americanum, assembly GCF_052857255.1. NCBI lineage: Eukaryota > Metazoa > Arthropoda > Arachnida > Ixodida > Ixodidae > Amblyomma > Amblyomma americanum. Next base: position 124,885,330 of record NC_135500.1, read on the forward strand.
CGAAGAGGCAACTCCTTCGCCATCATGAATAGGAGCACAAATGAAAAAGGGCTTTCTTTAGCCCTATAATTTTTCATGATGAATTCCCCACTCTCCAACACTAAGATGTTTGTCTCCTTTGTTTTTATATTGTGACCAGAGGTGTTTGCCATTGGTGGTGACATGTTTTGACTGCGCCCTGAATGTGAACCTTTTAAGTCACTGACAAATGCATTCTGCGATAAAAGGACTCTCCAGAGTGATCCTTTTTCCGAATCCATTAAGTTGATCATGAAGCACATTTTGAGTCGGCGAAAACCTGAAAGCTGTGGAAACTGCATGCGCCTATCAAGAAAATTCGCCTCGCGAAGTGGCATAAATAAAATAACAGCGATGCCACTGTGTCGCACATGTGTTTACGTAGACTTGGGAAATCACAAAGTTCCTGAGAAAAGTTTGAAAAGCGTGGTTCTTTTGACACAAGGCCCTTAAGTTGTTTTTTTTCCCACGACTACATTAAGCAAAGCATAAAAGCTGTGATGATAGCTGTTTCCCTACAAGCGGCCGCGAGTCGCGAAGCCCGGAAGTTGGGCTATTTGCAACAGAGAGCAATCATTTTTGAGCAATCATTTTTTATTAGAAGTTTTGACTTTGAACTGCTGCGTATGTTATGATTTTTTCAGCACATGCAAACTATCTGTCTGTGCCTCTCATCCTAAGTAAAACGACCACGTTAAATCGTCTGCGCTTAGTTATATATTACAAGCCAGGCATATCGTAGAAATTCGATTCGAGAAATGTGATTGACGCCGAGAGGAATGCGTAAGCATGGCAGCCCCGATTTCGAGAGACCACATCCTCGTGGCTCCCTCTTTGTGTACTGACGCAAACTAACACATTAGCAGCGCATCTGTGGCGCCATCTGTGGGCAGCTGCGAAAACTAGTCCTTAAACACCAGAGACTGGTAGTTCAACACGCAAGGAGGAAGACTGCTTGGAATATTTTCGGATTCTTTGAAATCTGTTGTTATATTGACCATTTGGTTCAAATGAGACGTCAAGTTTAATAAAGCAATTGATCAAGTGCTATCAAGCGTATAATTCAAAGCAGCCACACGTTGAAACTTCGCATGGCACATACGAGTGCCTAAGCGCTCTGGCGTTTGGGCTGCGTCGCACGCGGATGAAAGTTGATGAAAACGACAATTTCACTCCTAGCGCCACAAGCTACAAGTTAAACAAGCTGGGAAAAAGGCTGCGGCGATTGGCTATGGCCATTTAAGGTATACGTGGCTTATGTTTTACACAGCGTGGTAGTAATATCATATAAAAATAAATAGGCATCTCCTCCATGTTTCCGGACTGCAACCTTGGTTCCTATACCTAAAATACGTGATCCTGAGAAACAGTTGTCATCGTAAGCCTACCACGCAGTAAGTCTCACGAATATTGAATACAAAATGTTTATGAAAGTGCTGGATAGGAGGCTCCAAACAGTAATAAAGAGCGTTTTAGGGGACCGTCAGACTTGAGGAATAAAAGGTCGCACAATATTCGTTCATGATGCACAAAGTGTACAAGAATGATGTGACGCTTTCGCGGCCTGTATGGCACTGTTGACGTAAGACCTAGAGCCGACATTTTATCCACTTTCACATCATATTCTTTTCACTTTTCTAGAATTTACAACCGTTGGTTATATAAATCGGGATGCAACAAAGATGGCCTATACTCACTGCACCATATATTTACTTGTAAACTAAAGCATTACTGACGACATTCCTGTAATATATTTCGTGACACAAGGCTGCCCGCTGCCACCTTTGCTTTTTGCGATTTACCTGTCTATACTTGCTGTGTAATAAGAAAATCTCCGCTGTTAGCTAAGGTATTGTGATGTGATAGTATTGTCGTAAGCTGATGAAGTCGTGTTTTTTTTTTAATATAACAATAGCATTGCCAAAGTTGGCGTACTGCAGTAAAAATTGAAGTATAATAAATTGAGGCAAATGCGCAAGAGTTTGGCATGGTGAGTGGGATAGCACAGCTGTCTTTTTGCGAATATTGAATGTACAACTGCGCAACGAAATACTTGGGAGTGCCGCTTGAACCTTGCCGCGAAAACATACTAATGTGAGAACGAGAAACGTAGGCTGTTAGAGAGAGATGAAAAGGCTTGCAAGTTAGAGAACTTGCAATGTTCACTTGCGCTAGAGTCTGTAATGTACTTTTTGAAGTCAAAGCATAGTACATGCTGTAAGTGTTGTTCATGTCGCGTGTTAACTTCACTGTCTCCATTTTGGTAGAAGCTGGGACAAGAGTAGTCGCACGAACCTATTCTCATAGGTGTGTAGAGGGGGTCTCAGTCTCTCTTAATTGTTTTTCTGTCAATTTATTACTGGTTTTATGTTTTTGAGAGCTCAGAAGAACCCGTGCTTGTGCAGTGTTTGTGCAGGAATGATTTGTGTGATTTTTATATGTTCTCTTTTAATTTTGCGCCCGGTACCTTGAAAGAGTGTTTGCGTGAAGTGGTGACCTCTTGCGGGAAGTGGTAAAATCACCTTACTCTTAACCTTGAGCGCTATTCGAACCCGCAGCGCCACCATGAGATCAGCTTCGCTTCCGTTTTCATTTGACCAGTGGGCGATCTCTTCTACGCAGCCATTCTCACTGCGTGTCAACTGCCAGCGTCTCGCCTGTGCTTTGAATATCGCTGTGTTCATCAACTTTCATCCGTGAGCATGAACACGCGGGCACTTGCACGTGTGAGCCCAGGGTGGAACGCGTGGCCGTTTTTGTACGACCGCTGCGAAACAAAAGAGCACGCGGGCACTTGGACCCCCCTCCCCCCCAAAAGAAAAGAAAAGGAGCAAGGAAGCGTCATCTGTCGAGCATGAAGAAGGTGACACAAAACGGCAGGACATTGGAACCACCGCAGCAGGGTAAAGAAATTGGCGGTGGTTTAGCTCTGGGTAAACCTGGAGTGACGCGATAGCTACAGCTGGCCGAGTGGAACTTGGTCACGTGACCAACCACGTGATCAGACATGGGTCGCGCCGCCGGCAGCTGCTTCGCACCACGTGACCAACCGCGTGACAGTGGGGCGGCGCAGCCACGGCGTGGCCACAGGGTGGCGGCGCCGCCATCGCCACGGCGCCGCCACGCAAGAGGCTCGAAATGCTACCATAATGTAGCTATCTCTACAAAAATGCTTACATTGTCATCGGAGGAATTGCGTTCATCAAAGACAATCGCACACGAAATCGAAGCCCACATGCTAACGCATTCCCATCGGCATGAATCATACTAATCGCCCATGAATTTTTTTCTTTGCTCCGTCTACCTCAGCTATAAGATAGCTGGTTTTCGATGATCGTACAGAGAACAAGGATCTACCTCAGCTATAAGATAGCTGGTTTTCGATGATCGTACAGAGAACAAGGACTACGAATGTGCAGGCTAGATTCATCTCTATATTCGGATATTTAAATCAGTGCGGGCATCTTTAGTGAAATCCACTCTGTGCAGCCGGGGACGCAGTAGAGACATTCTCATGGAAGAAAACTCATCACATGCGGCAAGAACCAAAGAATTAAAGCTATATCCCCTCCGCTCTGCCCCCGTTACTCTCAGTGTGAACCTTCTTACCGCACTACTCTAGGCATTAGAGGAATTATTCCTCTTATCCTTCCTTATTGACGAGCATAGTGCACTTTTAAGTTTTTTTGGCTCACAACGGATGCTGCGGTGTTATGCGTAATATCTATATCTACGTTTCTGCAGATCTCCAGCTCTTCTCTATCTTGCCTCACCCCTAGTCTCCTTTTTTTCTTTCTATTATTTGACACCGTGGACTGTACGGCGATGGGCAAGATCTCTCCAGGCTTAGAATCTGATGTCCCGCTGTGACTCCGAGCAGCTCAACACAATGGGCCACGCGTAACGTTTTCGAAATGAGCCCGCGACTTCCTGCGGCGGCCAACCGAGTCACGGTTTGAAAACTGCATCAGCGAAGCCACTGACCACTGCACCTATCGGCCCTCGCCCCACCGCCTCCTTTTCTTTCTCTCACTACAAGGCGTGATGGGTTTGCTGGCGCGTGGTGATTGGTGTCTGAACACAACTCGGGAAAGTTTCGGCCAAGTTTTCTTCTTTATCTTTTTCTCTCTTGCTTTCGGTCGCCAAGGAAAAGCGAGTCTGATTTCGTTATTCTCATTTTTTTCATCATTTTTCTCTCTGTAGCTGCTTACCGATCTTTTGAAATGTGTCCCCGAAACAGAAGCCTATACAAGGACATGGGGACCCAAATTTGGCCCCGAAAACTTGTACAGGCATGTGATCGGGTTTGGCACTCCATAATCAGTTTTTCCAAAAGTCAGAGAATTTTATTTCGTGAAAATATAGGTTTTTGTTTCCTAATTGTTTCGAAATCACACACACTACTACTGCGCAAGCTAACTCGAATTGAAATTGTTATAGCAAATCTTCAATCCTTTATTTCTGTTTTCGGCTTTGTTTTGAAGCGACGTGAGAAGCAAACTAGCAGTTGATCTAAACTGTGTGAAAAAGTCTATCTTCTATGGTAAACCGATGTGTGCCCCCGAAACAGAAGCCTATACAAGCGCATGGGGACCCACATTTGGCCCCGAAAACCTGTACAGGCATGTGATCTCATTTGACACTCCATAATCAGTTTTTTCAAAAGTCATATAATTTTATTTCATGCAAATATAGGTTTTTGTTTCCGAATTGTTTTGAAATCACACACACTACTACTGCGCAAGCTAACTCGAATTGAAATTGTTACAGCAAATCTTCAATCCTTTATTTCTGTTTTCAGCTATTTGTTTTCAAGCGACGTGAGAAGCAAACTAGCAGTTGATCTAAACTGTGTGAAAAAGTCTGTCTTCTATGGTAATCCGAGATATCAAGCAAGCAGAGCACGCATAATGTCCGTGCTTGATTTCTCACAGGATCCTCCGCTTACTTCACAGCTAATGATCAAAAACTGAAAGCTGTGGACCCCAGGTGATGTCAATAAAATAATTGTTCAACATCGGTCAACACGTTATATAATAATTCGTTTAATTTGTATTGTATCCTTCCTCATGCCGGTAAATGCATCTAAACCTAACTCAGGAGTGTCGGGCCTAACCTAGATATTTTCGGTGTAAACACAGCCTAAACTTTTTTTGCTTACTAAGAAAGCAGCGACTGTTAAGATAGAAGTAAACCACTCAGAATGGTTCAGTCACACGAGAAAGGAGTGCGAATTCTCCTTTGTCAGGCATGTTTTCTGCGGAAGAATCATGTGCGCGCTCATAAAAGGCGACTCTTCTAATGGCTTTACTTTGGTTGTCTGTGAAGAATCAAGGTTTTCATATAACAGAACGATACGTGTAAACATAGTTAATTATGCTGCACGTGGAGAGAGAGAGAAAGCACTTTAATGAATGGAAAGGTGGAAAGGTCGGCTGGTGGTAAGGTGACCATGACCTGCTACTCCCCAATGGGGAAGGGGGAAAAGGAAAGTAATAAATGTGTTAGGGTGCGAATGGAGGGTGATGATGTCATAATACAACAAATTGATTGGAGTGGTCTCGGTTACAGGAGTCTACGCACACACTCGTCTCGAGAGACATGTAGCACATGGAGCGCATGTCTTCCGGATGCATGTGCAGCATGCTGCACATGCATCACGCTCCAATAAAGTCTCATTGTTTACACCGGTGAGAGATGCATTCAAAATTCGTGCATCTCCATTGGATTTCCCGTTGTTTACTTGCTTTTGTGACCGTAGTCATGGGTCACACTTCGTAAACGTCAGCCACTCATTACCTTCTGACGGATAGAAATCACTTTGTTAGTTATTCGATGCGGGCATTGTGGGACGGCGTGATTCCTGGTAGATGTTGTACATTTTTTAACTGCGCAGAGGGCAGGAAGCCCACTGTTACTCCATGGAACTTGTGCCCACTTTCATAAACAAGCTTTCATATTTTGTACCCTGAAGAACAGGTCTGTCTATCAGCCTGTCTACAACGTCGTAAAGCAAATTTCCTAGACGGTCCGTGGATCTATATTGCTTTCGCAAAAAACTTCTCATTTCTCACTGGCCTAGACGACCGCACGGTCTGTGGCACTTGTGCCTATGATGAAACAGTAGAACGTCTACTTCGGTAATAAATGGTAATTAGCGATCATTGGCTGAGTCCTACCCTAGATGATCTTTATCTTTGAACGCTGGCGCAGAGCGAAATACCCAAGCTTTTGCAGCATAAATCACCGATCTAAAGGCTTGTTGCGCATTGTTCCATTTCATGAGGGTATCGTGCTTTTGCAACAGGGATTGACTTAGACGAATGCATGTCCTTAATAGACGACGTCTACGATTAACCATGAGTCTCGCCCCTTCATAAGCCCTCTTTCGTCCTCTCTTGAGTGCTGGCCAACCGGAATCTTATTCACGTTAACTTCCTGCCATCCTTCTTTCTTTCTGTCTTACTTGGATCGAAAGCATTCTCTTCAAACAATTTTTTATTCCGAGCAGTGCATCATACCTTACGTCTCAACGATGAAATAACGTATTTCAGTGGTTTGCGTAACCAAAGAAAGCTAGCCGACAAAATATTTCCTATCTTGATATCTTAGTTCCACTTTCGTCATTTCTATTTTTTCCGCGCGCTTGTATATCAGCGCACTGATCTGAAGCGCAGAAGTCGATTCCGGGATATATCGCCGACCCTGATCTCCAACCATGATCCTGAGTTGGCGGGTTCTCCCGAGTACTCCATACGAAGCAATCGAATGAAGCTCGCGTGCCCAGCTTTTTTTCTCCTGCTTTTTTTTTATTCGTCTCTCGCACTTTCTTTTTTTTGTTCGAAATCGAACACCATTTTCTCCACTGCCTCATGTCGAGATTATTTGAGATCTCCTCTTTCTTTCGCAGAGTATCAAACATTGTATCCCCCTTGCGACGATGGAGTGGCTTCTCTGCAGCGCCAATGAAAAAAAAAAAAAACAGCCGTGAATGCTGATGATGCGACCGCCTTCGCGCCCTGCTGCCTCAAGTCTGGAATTTCAATTACCGGACGGCATTTGTCAGGAAGGCTATGCAAGAGGAGCGCTTTTCAGCTGCTGCAAAGAGCTAAGGCGCGTGTTGGAAGATCCTTTAATGCACGAAACGAGCTACCGTAGAAAAATATGCCGCCGGTTCTAAAAAAAAAGGAAGTTCCCAAATCCCTCCTAGCTGTATCGGAGCACTGCCTGCCGTCCTTTCGTTTTGCTGTCGGATGTCGCTGCTCAACGCGTCAAAAGCCTTGCACTGCAATTTGATTAGATTTACGGGAGTCTGATCATCTCTTGCTGCATTTGTATGCTAAAAATGAGTAGTTTCGTAGATAACCACTGAACTTCCAAATAAAGCTCGGAAAGCCTTTTGTTAGGAAAACTCATCGTTTTGACAACAGTAGGCTTTCTTTTTAGCCGACCCTCTATAAAGTGACATTTCACCTGACTCCTCGGGTATGCAGTCGTTTTGAAGGTGCTGCAAATCAAGTCTCATCTAGAAGCGTTTTAACTTAGTTTTTTTCCAGTGCACTGTGTAACCCTTCTAAGGGAATTCGCATAAAGAAAGCGGCTGTCTTGACACTTTGACAAGGTTTTGTGGAGCAATAAACATGAACAAAAGGAGCCACTTGAGCAAAAGAGCTCAGTTTTATTCACAGATGAGTCATTCGAACCGATGATGCCATATTAATCGTCACGTATATTTATGGGACAGCTGTGAAACCTTTACACTTCGCGGCGCTTCCTAACTACAGGGCCGCGAAAGACCGGGCGCGGAAGAGCGGAGGCCTGCCGACCAGCACACTTTTGGTCAGTATATCTCTTCCTACTGACAAACAGGGTTAAGACAAAGTAACAAATAAATGAAGAGGAAAAAAAATAGCACGCTCTTAAACAACCCATGCACCAAAACGATGATGATGATGATGATTTGGTATAAGTTACCTGAACCATTCTTTGAGCGTGCCTGGACGTTTCCAATGATTATATGCTGTCGTGTACAACGCCATTATGTTGTAGTAGTTCCTTGTAAAAGGTAGGAAACGCTTGCTCCCATTTGTTTCCGAACACAATGCACGGCAAACTGACGCTTACTTCACCAACTGCGCTTGTCTGTAAGTTTACCGCGGAAATGAGGATGTTGTGAACTAAAAAAAAAATAGAGTGCCACGTGGTTGCTTGCTTCTTCAAAAATTGGCCGGCGGCATCAATACCACTTTGGAGGAGTGGAGGAATAAGGTACTCTGTACATTTTCAAAAAATTGCAGGACAAATGAGCTACGTGCCCGTATCGAAGTCACGGGGTGGGTCACGGGTTGGAGGAGGGGAGGTTACAGCTCCTTTATTCTCTCTCAAAGAAGTTGCAAAGCAACTTCCAAAGCTGGAAAAAAAGGCGGTCCGGTAGCTGTCCCCATAGAGATGGCAGCAATTTTATATGCCTAGCCATTGCCTCTAAAAGGCCGTGTGTCCTCAACAGATCAGTTTCCATTTGACGCTCCATAGGTCTTGATCATGTAAAGGGGGTCTTCTGCTCTGTGTACCATCAATTCCTCTAGCCCTGTAAATGAAGCAATCTTGATAGCAAGTTGAAAGCTGGAAATAGAGTACACATCCATGTTTTCTAGTTATGTAACATGACTCAACTAAGAAAATTGTTTCAGCAAAAGGTAATCTATTCTAGACTGTGTGAACTTTCTGATCATATACATGGTCTAGGACTCTTGACACTACCTAGAGCTAGTAATGTCCGCTTGGACCAATTACATCTGAGAAAAAGGACATCAATACAGCGTTTGATAGTTTTGTTTTTTGATGCCGGAGAGGGCGGCGAGGTTATTTACGCTCTTTGCAGCGAAACTTCGGGGCTCCTTTCTAGCTCTTACTAACCCTAGCTGCCACGTGTCAAAACAGGGCGCAGGGAGTAGCGTTTATTGCCGAGGGCTAGTTCAAGGTGCATAAGTTTCGTAGTTGGGACGCGGTGTCTCTTTTCTGAGTGTTAGGTGGTTGGGCAACTGGTCGAGCAGTTGTACTCATGCTCACATTCACAGCGCAAAGACGAACATGGACCCGAGGGGAGACACCACAAAGCGCCACAAAGCTTGTGGAGTCTCCTCTCGTGTCCGTGTTCGTCTTTGCGCTGTGAATGTAAGCATGAAATACCAACTCGCCCAGCAACTGATTTTAAAGTGTACTCAAACTATGCTTTTTCTAAAAATGTTTTGTAAGTAGTTTACACGAAGTCTTCTTTACTGGCGCCAGTAATCAGCGCACTGTGTCATCCTATAAGCAGAGCATCAAATCACGATTAAATAGAGGAACACATCACTTTACTGCTTCCACCCATATATCTAATCCTAACGTATCTTCTTCCAAGTATGGTGTGGGGTTCGATCGCCAGTGTCACAGAGCACCCACTGGTGATACAAAATATCCACGCTTTCTCCTGCCTTGGTGTTACGCCTGTTTTGTGTGAAATGCTAGAGAAATCGGTCTTTGACGCCACCTTGAGTAGACGAAAGACACATTGCGCCATGACGCTCTTTGGCCACAGATGCCCTTCCGCCATAAAAATTCATCGTCATCATTGTTCCTAACATGCCTTTTTCTTCTCTGGCAGTGTGGACCAAAACACTCTAATGAGACTATGGAACACCTGCGAAATATCCTTGCGTAAGGCCAAGTGATGAACCTGCTCTTCCTGTGTACCGAATGCTTCCTAATGGTCCAGAACGTAATCAACATCTTGTGTGTGTCCGTAGGTTAATCCTCGCCTTCTAGGTCGAACTAAAGAAAAACCTGTTTTCGCTGGTACTGGCCTATTCGGTCTCACCATCTCCTGCATTCGCGAGCAATTTCCGGGTCCATACCGGATGTTCGCATCCGCCGGAAACAGTGGCCTCTTCACCCAACAAAGAAGCCCTTTTTTTATGGCCCTCATTTTCACCATTCGATGCTATGGAAAGGTCACCGCCAACCCACCAGGCGAAAACTGGAACAGCTTCCCAGAGCGCAAGCATCTGTAACTACATCTTGTGAAGACAGTTATTGGCTTCTGTATTGATCTGTTCATTACTAATAAATACACAGGACAGAGTGTCATACAGGTTAGTTTCGTGACGTGATTGCTCTTTCGGTGCGGATGTTGCCTGCCGCCGCAAAATTTATGGTGGAAAACTTTGTGTAAAAATTGGTGCAAAACTTTTATGGTGCAAAGCTTGATACAGAACGGAAGCTTTGCCAGGAGCCGTGGTGCGGGAAATGAAGAACAAAGCACAAAAGATTTGCCAGAAACGAGAGTCAGAACTAGGTGAGAGGTATATCAGAATGCTCATGAGCAGTATCGCACACTGGAAAGACTTTCTGCGCAGGCGCATAGTTCATGAAAGACGTTTAAATTGCCGAGAAGAATCCTGCAGGCCCGTCAGTGTGTGGTGTACGTTGCATATGAGCGCACTTTCTCTTATTCTGCTGTTTATATATATATATATATATATATATATATATATATATATATATATATATATATATATATATATATATATATATATATATATATATATATATATATATTGATAAATTGAGTCAGTATAGTATCTCTTCCGTTGCTTTATATTTTATTGATCTTCATAAGAGCACACGTCGTTCTCTTATATAGAGGCGTTGTTTCTGTATTTTATTTTTTGTACCCAAGCTTGCATTTGTGTAATAAACTACATCTATTTATATCAACATGTATTCTGGGGACGACCTCGTATGGTTTTCGTAGCACAAGATTGGCCTTTTATTCTGGGCGCGTCAACATAACTTCACTTTTCATGTGTATAAATCAAGCGAGAATTCCAGTGATTTCCACGGACATAAGCCTAGCTGGTTTTGCTACAGCTGGAATTAACATAAATATGAAGCAACGCGCATGCATTTCCCACGCGTTTTCACAAGCACACACCTACATAAACATACACACACACACACGCACACAGGTCGAAGGCCATGGCAGAACATTTCTTCTGTCCTGTTTTTCTCCCATTTAACCACACTATAAAAGTGGACTGCATCTAAGAATAGTGGTTTTAGTCGTTGCTTTACTCCAAGATGATCGATATTCCAGTACGCGGAAGTGCAATATTTACAACACTGCCATATTGTATGGCGGAGGTAATGCTGGGTTGAAGCCATCGGAATTAACAGTGCGTCTTGCTCACATTTTCAGCACTTCACTCACCAGAATACTTTTGAGGTGAGCCTTACGGAGGGCGCACACAATCAGGGAGAAGATGTAACCAAGCGAAAATTATCTGATTGGTGGCTAAAATCAGGGCAAGAGTAAAATTTCACAAGTCAGGGCTAGGTGGCTTGAACCACCGCCCGATTTAAAGGGTTCAGCCTTATCCATCCATCCAGCCATCTATCCAAGAAGGAAAAGAGTGGACAAGAGCTCACGCTTTCACGTGTCCCCCCCCCCCCCCCCCCCCCCGTGCCGTCAAGAAGTTTTATTTGCGGCCATGAAAGTAAGTTTGGGGCACTATCAGGAAACTAATGTAAACTCGCGCAACAAACGAATTTAGCGAAGTTCTTTATTAGGAATACCACCTACGGATTACCAACTTTATTATGCGGGAATAAAAAATAAAAAATTTGCCGCGAAACCTCCACACGGGTCCTAAAACACAATGCCACGCTGCTGACTTTCTGCCGGCGCCACCTGGAGGTCGAACTGTGTTCCCGAGCGCGTGGCCGAACGTCTTCTTTGTCCAGAACGAGCGCGGCGGTGTAGGCAAACCTCGCCCGAGTGAACAGCTTTGTTCACTGTATTTTCGCCGGTGACATTTTTGGTGGAGGTGCGGGGAAGAGGGTACACATCTTTTTTTCGTGACGGTATTCAGGCGCCTGTAATCGACGCAGAACCTGAGGGTGCCATCTTTCTTCGTGACGAGAACAACAGGCGATTCCCAGGGGCTCGTGGAAGGTTGGATGACGTCGTCCTGGAGCATCTGTGTAACTTGGCGGCGGATGGCATCGCGTTCTTTGGAAGACACGCGATAAGGGCGCTGGCAAATTGGTCTTTGGTCGTCAGCAACGACAATTCGATGCTTGGTAAGCGGCGTCTGTCGGACATTGGAAGTTTCCGCAAAACAGTCGCGGAAGGAATAGATTAGGCTTTGCACGCAGTTTTTCTGACTGGCCGAGAGGTGCGGGTTCACGTCAGTCGGAATGGCTGTAGCCGTCGCGTCGGCGAGGTCTGACGTGGTGGATAAAGAGCACTGCCTCGTACACTCTCCAAGCTCGTCAAAATAAGCGATGACTTCTGACTTCGTCAAATGTTGCGGTTCACGAGTAAAGTTCGTGACTAAGATTTCGGTACGACCATTGGCAAGGTCTACTAGGCCTCGGGCGACACAAACTTGCCGAGCGAGTAGCAGGGACATGTTCGCTTCAGCAATGCCAAGAGCGCCGGTGCTGTCAGTACACTCGACTGTGACGAACTTGCTGGCTCGCGGAGGGATTGTTATGTGGTCGTCACATATGCGCAACATTACTTTACAGGGCTCGGTGGTTGTGTTAACGGCTCGCTGGGCGGAAAAAAATACCATGAGTTCCTGAAGGTTTATGATCGCACCATACTCGTGAAGGAAATCCATGCCCAGTATGAGGTCCTTTGAACAGTCAGCTAACACGGCAAAGGAGCCGGTGAAAGTAAGACCACGGATTTGGATGCGGCAAGTGCAGACGCCGATTGGTGTCACGACATGGCCACCGGCAGTGCGGATCACGGGTCCACACCAAGGCGTCAGAACCTTACGGAGTGTCATGGCTAGCTCCCTGCTCATCACAGAAAAATCAGCGCCGGTATCGACGAGTGCGGTCAGTTCATAACTGTCGACGGTTACTAAAATTTCAGCGGAAACTAATCGTTCGCAGCACGTCGGTGAGGTCGTCGGATCGGGTCGTTGACGCTCGGGCCGTCGCGTCCAATCGTCGGGTGGAGGCTGTTGACTTCGTGCAGCGGCGGCGGCCCTACCCCCGGAGGACGCCGTCTTCAGTTTTCCCGCCGAGGGGACGTGCCTCCGAACTGACCGGAGGTTGAGGGCCGACTGGGCGTAGCAAAGCGCCTCGGGGATGGCGATCGCGACTGTCGCCGCTGTGAGGTCGGGGGCGGCACTTGAGAGTTCAGGTATTCCTCTATGTCCCGCGGTCTTTCACCATAGCGCGGTCGAGGCGCGTCCGGTGGGAATCCTCTCAGACCCATCCGCCGGTACGGGCAATTCCGCAGAACATGGCCGGGCTCCCCGCAGTGGTAGCAGAGCGGACGATCGTTGGACGTTCGCCACACGTACGCTTTGCGGAATGGAGGGCACGGGTCCTGCTGCTGCTCGATGGGACGCACGTAACGATGGGGTGGTGGTTGTTCGGCAACGGGGCGAAACGCTTGCGGCGCCGAGGCAGGTCGGCGCAGGGCATCGCTGTAGGACATTACGTGCGGCTCCGAAAGGGGTGCTGGGGGTGGCTGCACCGCTCGCCGGATTTCGTCACGGAGAACATCGCCTGTCGAAGGTACGCTTTCTGACGGAGCACTCAAGTGGAGGTGTCGCAGTTCTTCGCGGACAATGCTCCACACAAGCGCTCGCAGCGCCTCATCCCCGGGGCCTGGCAAGGACGTGCAGTACTGAGCGGCCGCTACATTTGCCTGACGGCCGTATTGGGCACTCCGTTCCTGCAAGGAACGTTCTATAGTCGTCGCTTCCTTGGCAAAGGCGGCGACAGTTCTCGGAGGGTCGCGCATGAGGTCAGCGAACAGCTGCTCCTTTACCCCACGCATAAGGTGCCTCACCTTTGTAGCTTCGGGCATGGCTGGGTCGGCCCGATTGAAGAGGCGGGTCATGTCCTCAATAAACATGGCCACGCTCTCGTTGGACTGCTGTGACCTGGAGCGAAGGGCAAGTTCGGCATTCTCCTTTCGCTCGCTCGAACTGAACGTGGCGAGCACCTCGCGGCGAAAAGCTGCCCAGTTAGAGAAGGACGCCTCGTGATTCTCGAACCACGTTTTCGCCGAGTCTTGCAGTGCGAAGTACACGTTCAGCAGCTTTCGCTCGTCGTCCCATTGGTTGAACGCGGCCACACGGTCAAAACCGGCCAACCAATCTTCTACATCCTCGAACCGGTCGCCGTGGAAGGATGGTGGCGACCGAGGTGCAAGAAAGACGAACGGCGGGGCACTGCCGAATGACTGACCTGTCTGGCTGCCAGTGGCGGAAGTCATGGCCCGAGCAGGAATCGTGAGTGGCTCAAATTCGGGTTGCAGGCCTCGCAGGCGACGGCTCGCTTTGTGGACAGGTGTGGCGTCTGCTCGTCGGGGAGAAGCGTCAGGGCTATCGTCCCGGTCAGCGTACATGGGATGATACCCAGCACGGCTCCACCAAAAATGTCACCGGCGAAAATACAGAGAACAAAGCTGTTCACTCGGGCGAGGTTTGCCTACACCGCCGCGCTCGTTCTGGACAAAGAAGACGTTCGGCCACGCGCTCGGGAACACAGTTCGACCTCCAGGTGGCGCCGGCAGAAAGTCAGCAGCGTGGCAATATAATGTTCGAGTCTGCAGTCATGCGATTTTATGTTTCAAGCAGATAGCATGCTGGTGCGTTCACAAGCAATTTTTTTCTTCTGTTTCCACCGTGTCATCCCAAGAAAGAGAAGTTGCATGCACGAAACTGCACAGAATCATGCATGCAGAGAATCCACAAGGCTAACCCCACCAGTAGATTGCAACAACGTGGACCTAAACCTCAACCACTAAAATCTCCCGTAGTGCAAGCGGTAGAGCTGTAGTAGGAGGTGTAAGCTCTGGCAACTACTTTGTGAATTGTAAAACAGACGCAGCGATATAAGGTTAAACAAAAATTTTTGCACTGGAAATTTAAATAATATTTGGGAGCTTACATGAATTCTACATTATGCCGCAAACTCCTTTGCGAGAAACTTAATCTTTCTGTAAAAGTGTAGAGGCAGCATCACAGAACCCAAAGTTAGGGTCACAGTTCCTAGAATATCACTAATATCGGTCATTCCTCTGTTTTATTCAAACCGGGCTCTTTCGCGAAGATTATAAACCACTCTCATTTCGCATTCTGTACCTTCCGCTCCTTCCCACAAGGAAAACTCCACAAGAAAAAAAATACTCACAAGTTGGGATCGCATGCATGCATGATAAACGGTAGTTTCCACAAGTTCACACTGAAAACATCCACGTGCGCAGGCCAAGCAGACCACTGAGAAACTACGCAGTCAGACATCATTTCACTCCACGCTTCACTATTTTCTTATTTCGTCTGCAAACGTCCTTGCAGCACCGATAAAACTAAACCCGCATGTGCATTATAGAAAGCTAGTCTCCCTACACACCCCATCCGCGTTATTCTTGTGTTTATCTCTCTCCTCGTTTAATCTTTTATTAAGGCTCCGCAGGCATTGCCGTGGCCAGCGCATCTCATTTCTGGCCGCCGAATCTCCACAGGTGAATTCATTTCTTCGCAATTCGCCCGCTGCCATGTCATTCGCTGAAATATTTAAAGAAACCTCTCTCGCGGCCGCCGCGCTGCTGTGCGGCTCCCGAAGATAGAAAATGGTGCGGTAACCCAGCAAGCCAGAGATCTGGGCTGTTTCAAGAGAGCCCTCCTAGCGGAGGCTGTTCCGCGCCGGAGGTCCGGCGATAAATCCTGGAAGAGGCGTTTAAGACGCAAGTATTTTCAGTTCCCGTTGCCGCGAAACAGTTACGCCGGGTATGCAGAATAGGCTGGAGCACGCGTCGTATTGCCAGCGGTCATAAACAGAGCTCGCGGTTTCAGGTCTGCGATATGAATACGTGAGGCCGTCGTTGGTAATGTTTAATGAGAGATCGCACCTCGACGCTCCTGGGCCGCCATCTGAACTAGCAAACGACATGCTCATAGTCTTGTTTTTCGGTGGGAATATCTCCTGTTCTGTATGTGAGGGCCCAAACCGAGTCACGGCAGCGGTAGGCACTTCCTGCTATCAATGCACTCATTTGGGCGTCGAGAGTCTGTGAAACACAGATAATGTACAGGGTTTTTAGCGAGTTTCGCCATTAATAAATGAAAATATGCTTTCTCAATATGAAGATAGATAGCTTTTACTTCATAGTGTTATCAATGTTGGCGGACAGGTGAATCATAATAATAATAATCATTGGTTTTTCTGGAAATGAAATGCCGCAGTATCTGTCTCATATATCATTGGACACCTGAACCGCGCCGTAAGGGAAGGGCTAAAGGAGGGAGTGAAAGAAGAAAGGAAGAGAGAGGTGCCGTAGTGGAGGGCTCCGGAATAATTTCGACCACTTGGGGATCTTTAACGTGCACTACATCGCACAGCACACGGGCGCCTTAGCGTTTCGCCTCCAAAAAAACGCAGCCGCAGGTGAATCATGTACTCAATCACTAATTAATATACCAGCAGTACTGCCGGCAGATTGCTAATGCAGTAGATCTCAAATACTTTCACATATTTCTAAATCAGTGTTTTAAGTTAACAACCACAGCTTAGTCAAGTAGAGGAGGTGGCGTTAAAACAT
This sequence comes from Amblyomma americanum, assembly GCF_052857255.1. Lineage (NCBI taxonomy): Eukaryota > Metazoa > Arthropoda > Arachnida > Ixodida > Ixodidae > Amblyomma > Amblyomma americanum. The sequence continues at coordinate 124,901,963 of NC_135500.1, forward strand.
GGTAGAAGCGTACGCGGATGTGCTCGCCGAGTGGAATTTTATTTTTATTTAGTCTTCAGCTAGCGTCTCACTTACGCTAAATAGAACGGTGACGGCCACAACTCTATCTATTCACTGTCATTTACTACGAAGCGCCTAGCCACGTAAACCAAGTATGCAATCTATCCAATCTAAATCACTGCATTCTGCACTGAGTCGGCAACTTCATGCCCTCTATTTGATTTTATGCATGCGTGCCCTTTTTGGTTACAACTATTTTCTGCACGAAAATACGTAGTACAGCTGTGAAAAAAATCCGCCCTTTCATTGTCACAGTAGCCTCCCACTGTCATGTACGAGCGTGAAAACCTCAAATCTAATAGCACGCTTCTTAGAGCTGTTCATAAAAGGCGCGTAACACACTCATTCGCGCTATATAACCTTGCTGCCATGTAGTCTTACATGTCTTTTTTTTTCGGTCCTGGTAGCTGCAAGATTCCTCTTGCGTAGACTCATCTCGCAGTCCAAAATCTTGTTTAACAGGATATTAAAAGATACGACCAAAAGCCCCGCTATAGAGACAAGAGGACGAGAAAGTCATTTTTAAAACGAGGGGCTCATCTTTTACCAATCTTATATTCCTTCCCCGACAAACATTTCATTACATGGTTCTCAAATTCCGCCCTAATAACTGAAAGACGAGACGTGAAGTGCCCACGCAGCTGCCTCAATTTTCTCTGAAGATTACAACCCTCGTTCAGACATCTTTGCTCTTGTGGAGGCAAAAATAGCGTAGGCCGCGTCGCTATAACGAACGTCGACAACGAAAGGCAACTGGACTCTGCCACCGGTCGCCTCTGGATTGGTGGTGCTCCTCCGCAACCGTATCCACGCGCAAAGGCACATAACCTCCAACTGACCCGACGCAAGACTAGCCATGGAGTCCGTCCAGCCGCTTATACACGAACGCAGTGGGGTACCGGTGACGCACAGACGCACACAGGTTGCTTGCGTACTCGTAACACGACGCCTCGTTTCGGCAAACTGCGGCTCGGATCAGCTTCGAAGCCGAACCTTGGGTACGGCCGTGGTCTCTCCTTCTGCCTCCCATTTTCCCTCCCGGGCTTCCATTTCCCACCATGCTTTTTTCCCGTCCCTGTCCCTCGTTTTCGGTCAGCGTGACGAGCATGCGCCGTTGGCTGCTTCCCTGTTTCCCTGTTAGCCTTTGAAACAGGAGACGCACCGCCGCTCGCCGAAAACGAGTTGGGCGGATGGGCCAGTACTTCACTGGAAGCGGTGGCCACCGAGTAAGCGTGCCCATCTACGCTGCGAGCGTGCGCGCATACAAACACTGTGGCTGAACGGTGCGGGGAAGAAGGCGACAGTCACCATGGATAAGTGGAGAACGGAGAGAAGCATGCGAGAGAACAAAAAAAAAAGAGAAAGAAGCCGACGACGATCATTTCAATGTGGCTCATTTCGTCATTATCATCATCGTTGTAGCTGAAATAAACCAACGGAGATGGTTACTCGGAGAGCAGCGTTTAGTCTTCGTGGATGAGGTAAAGATATGGCCACGTAGCAAAAGCAGCTAGGAAGGAGATGGCGGCGATGAACGACGAGTAGGAGGCTCCAGTAAGGCACAAAATTCCTGATAAATGAAGGATGGTAGCCGCTGCATATCCGTGAGTATGAACAGCACCACACTAATCTTTTGCGCCGACTCGTTTTTTCGGTCTTACATGACCGCACTCCCAGCGGAAAGCTGGCCCTAGAAAGCGCGCTGTCGAGAACAAGCGCGAAAATGAAAGAAGCTTGAAAGTAAGGTGGATAAAAAGCGAGCAGCAGAGTCATGCCAAGTTGAGTATCGTGTCACGTAATGTCGAATAGTGGCGCTGTTAAGCGTCCCTGAGCAGTTTTCATTGGGCGGCTAGTCAAATGCTGCGCACGAAGGACAATGCTGAATTGTCTTCTGGTTCGAGGGACGGCATTTCGCAGATGCTTGGGTTTGAACGAACCAAGTCCAAGTGTATTGGTGTAGTTCGGAATGGAATGGTGGAGGAAACAAGTGGGCAGGAGATTTGTGGAGAAGTACGAGCTAAAAGAATACACAGGGAGGAAAAGTAGAATAACAGTATAAAAGACACCGGCCATGGTTGATCACTCCCCGCAAACTGACAGGAATCAGGGCTCCTGTAAGAATAGAACGTTAGTAGGCACGGTGACGATCATGACAGTCAGCCACTGCTATACCACTGGGTAAAGGTAGTTCGAGAGGACGCCAGAGAAATTTCTTACAGTATGCGTTTGAACGACTTTGCTTGTGCCTTTCTTTATTGCTTCTTTTATTTTCCATAGCATGTGTAGTTGAGGGCACATTTTTAATAGAGAGACAACAGGAGCCACCGCTCGCTACTTTATATCCTTTTCATTAAAACAGCGGAGTGGACTTCCCTAACTTAGGTTTCGTCCCGTAGAGTGAATGTGCACTCTAGAGAAAAAACAGTTAAATTTCCTTGCACGGATGAAGCTTGTCGCATGAAGGCTTCTCAACTGCAACGGCCGAGTACTGGTCGCTTGGTCACACCAAGAAGTTTCTTGGCTGTCTTTTATAAATAAAACACCTGCAGCTTATCGATGTTGTCATTATCTGCTAGAGCTCTATTGGAGAATTTCCATAAGCAACCATGTACTAAAACGTCGTTCAGTCTTCAACGACCTTAATCGACGCCATTGTTGATACTGTGCCAGAGCTGTGATATGTTCTATAAAAGCAGCCTGTTTCAATCACGAGAGCACTCGCGTTTGCTTTGTGGTCGCCATTCTCTCCTAGATAGGACGCGAACCGCTAAGGAAGGCTATTGAAACACTGGTTACGTCCAGTCGTTTCAGCGATATTACAGAAATATTAGTTTGAAAGATTTCCTTCTGGCTGAGCGGCGTGTGATCGGAATTCGTGGCAACCCAACACTTTCTCAGTGACCTCTTTGTCAATGAGAATAATATACAGAGATTATGGGAAGATACGTGCCCCGGGCAGAAAAGTGCCTTTGGTCACGGTATCAAAGACGACCCTTCACGGAAGCTATAATTACATGGCAGGGATACAGAACTATTCGCTGCCACTTCCTTGCGCCTGCAGAGGTCGAACACTTTTGCAGTGATTTCTGTGTGTGGCACTTTAGGGGATTTCTTGCTGTATCATTTTCTATTTATCCTTCTTTCCGTGGTCTTCCATTATTTCCGCTTTTATGTTTTATCTCTATCTTCAATTCCTCATTTTGTTCTTCTAGTGGGGTATCTAATATTACCTCTTTTACGTTTTGTGTCTGCCTATCTCCTTTTATTTTTTCTTTCAGCCTGTATTTATGATTTGATTTGATTCCCATATTTGTTTTTTTTCTGACGTCCTTCCATTTCCTCTTCGTGTCTTGAAGCCTTTCTTTCTTCACCACCTGGTTTATATGTTACTTTATTCGGACCTTTTCCTCCTGCGTTTGCACTAAGAGAGCATTTCGTACAATATGCGGTGGGAAGGAGAGCGTCAAGTTCGTTCTGTCTGGAACACGCATCAAGGGACAAATTTATTTTTGTCCTCAAGCACATCACACCGCACACACTGAAACTGTCTGAAAGGGTGACAAAGTTGACTAAACAAGTACGAAGCTCAAGAGCGTGAAGGCGTAAAAGGTTTTAGCTCGTGTATGAACTAAACTATAGTTTAAACCACTCTTGAGGAGCATCCCTAACTTTTGACACAAAAAAAAGAATAGCTAAAGAACTCGGCACTTCAGTTGAAGTCTGTGCACAAAGCGAAGTTCATATGGTGATAGTGAGAGGAAAATGCGATTGACGTGCTTGGTAGTGATGCCCAGGGGCATCCGCGATAGACTCACTGGTAATGGCCTCTGCAAGTTTTAAAATGAACAACAAAAAACGTTTCTACGCAGTACTTAAATCCCGAACCCAACGGCTGACGAGCAGAGAAGCTGGAAGCAGTCTCAACTGAGTTCATCACTGGGAACCAGGATGTGGAAACAGAGAAAGAAATGAAACCCTAGGGATAAGAGTATAAATAGGAACGTTGGCGCCAAAAGGGGTAAAAGTCGCCTGCTGCCCTCTTACCACCCAGTGATTCCTTTTCCCCAGCACCTTTTCCCAGAGGGGCTTTATTCTTCCCGGTAGAAGTGAGGCCTCAGGACCATGCCTGCAGTGTATATAACACACACTGCGTATATACGGAGCCGGGCGCTCGCACTTTGCTCCGTTATAGATGGCTCTCCGGCCGCGTTCCTTGGACCGTTCATCAATAAAGCTTCTCCGCCAGAAACAGCACACAGAAACAAACAGCGGTGAGGAGGAGGAGGAGGATTGCCAGGATAAAGTAGGCGAGAAAAGAGGAGAGGGAAAGAGCCGAAACTTTGTCCCCATCGGCCATGGCCAGCGGCGGCATCACCCTGGGAGCTGGATCCGCCACCACGCCGCAATCGACGACGTCGCCGACAATGGTGCGCATTCTGTGTCGCCGCCACTGAAAGCCCCCCCCCCCCCCCCCCCCCGAGCTGAAGAGGCATGGCGGGCGATGGGCCACGTGGGATTTCGAGTCGGAAGCAGAACAAAACACAGTAACGAGGAAAGCACGGAGATAGAAGAGTGAGTGTGAACGAGGGCCACTACGAAGACAGAGGCCACGGCCGAGGAGGCCTAAGGAGAGCAGCAGGGATTGCGAAGCGTTGGCGCTATCCACGGAATTCCTTTGCTCGCAGTTTATCCCTGGCCCAAGGTTCTTTCACGCCACCGCTGCTTCCCGCTGTTGCTGCTGCTTGCTCTGCATTGCAGGCGTCTCAGGCAACTGGCTCCACCAGCTGGTAGCTGCCGCTGGACCCGAGGGTTTTCACCTTTATGCTCTGTTTCGTTCGCGCCCACGGGTGCTTGCGTGTGCGTGTGCTATACATCGCCGAGAAACAAATGTGACAGAGTGCGCTGGGCCTCATTTTTCTCCGTTATGCTTTAAGCAGGCGCTGAAGAAAGAAGGTAAGCAGGAGTAAAAAGGAAACTGGCAGACGCTGGATAGAGTTTCTGCAGTCCTCGTGCATTCATATAGAAAACTTCGGATGTCCGACAATATCTTAGCTCTCCGGTGGACCCCGATGGAGACCTCTCAGTATGACGAACGTTGCATCAAAATATGACGCTGCGAGGCTTCAATGAAGCCTGTTCCCGCATCAGAACGAGCGGTTCTAAATCGACGGGAGGCGCGAAAGGCCTTCTTTTGGATGTGTTAGAAATGGATGGTTTAGTGACTTTTTTAACAGCACCTGACATAAGTGACATAACTCTCGCGCAATATCATATCTGATAACTTTTCGCTTTTGATAGATCATGATAAGAAGTCAAAGTGATTGAATTCGGATTCCTATCGTTCTTCGCTATAAAGACCTAACGCAGCTCAGTTCTCTTTAGTCACTGACGAACCGCGCAAAACTGTACGTCCTCAACCTTACGTCAATCTGTTCAAATGTTTAGAGGAATCTCCCAAGGTGGAGCAAATTTTTACGCCATTGTGCAGAAGTTCAACTGTTTCCTTTATTTGGTGTTCTCAAATATGGCTAGTTGGTAGTAATCATGGCTTTTCACTTTTGCGCTTTTTATAATACATAAACACAACACGGAAACAACACATAAAACGGATGCGCAAACTGAAATTTCAGTTGACTGCTTGCGCAATCCTGTTATGTGTTGCTTCCTTCTTGTGTTTAAATGTTCTCATAAGCGCAATAATGAAGAGTCAATTGCCTTACCTCCGCTCTACGAAGACTCCGCGTGTTGTCTGAGTTGTAGATGATGTCAGGACGGCGCGAAAAGAACAAGGACGAGAGAGGTACAAGAACACAACAGGACAGGCGCCTTGTGCCTCTCTCTCTCTTGTGCCTTTCTCGTTCTTGTACTTTTCGCGCCGTCCTGACATCATCTACAGCTATGAACCAACTAGCCCAAACCAAAGTACTTGTTGTCTGAGTGCTGCACGTGGTACAAAATGGCACAGTGAGTAATCGCTCTTACATGCCTGGATTCAAAAAAGAGATGCTATCATTGTATCAGAGAACTAGAAGTTAATTTTCTGGGATAGGTTGAAATTCCTGCGTTGCTGCAAAGAATTAGTGTTTCAACAGATGATGAAATTGGGCCTTGGTGCTTTTAACACGCGACAACCGCTGCCCCTGTTTACTCCGGAAACTAGACATTCTTTTCGATGTCTCACGATAGGTAACCCGACACAGAGAGGCCCTCTGTATTCCCTCCGCCAAGCAATAACATATCACGAAATATATCATATGTTAGCAAAATACTGACATAACAGAATTGTTGTCCACTGATTTTAATACTTATAAACGGCCACACCCAGCAGTGAGTCTCGGCGACAGGAGGGACGTTTCTTTATTTAAGCCGAAGAAAATGGGCAAAAAGAATTAGAATACCAAAGATTCTAAGCATTATCGTCAGATTATTTCCTCTCATAGCTCTCGCTTCCCATGTTACGGTACAAGCGATTTCCCCGTGATGAGACAGCTGCCGCTCTCTTGTTCCGTCTTCGTTGCAAATCGTGGCAGGCTCAGCTTCTCTACGAGAGCTTCCGAAGTCAGCGGGGACGAAAGATCGTTCCCCGTCAAGGATTATTCCTTCGCGGAACCTGCCGGTGACGTCTCCCGCTCATCGGAGCCCTTCGAGCAAGACACGTATCAAGATCCGGCAGTTCCCGTCACAGGACAGTGCCCGGCATAGCGGAACGCCATCAGCAAGCGCTGCTCAAGACAGCACCGAACGGAGAGGGCTTACGGCACCGTGACACATGCCCCTATACGCGACAGAGCCGCCGGACGAGCAAACGTATATAAATGTATGTGTTCCTCTCGAGCGACCAACTGGGCAGGGAGGCGAAGGAGTTGAGAGCATCGTTGGATTCGACCAACGGTTCCCACGGGAGCGCGGCTGCCTCTGTGTATACTTTTGTGCGTTTGTTCCCGTTTGTCCGTCCGTGCACGCGCATGGAAGCGCACGAACCGACAGCAAACTAACTCTCGAGAGTTCGCCGCGCCTGTTTACATCTAGGCACACATCCTCCTCCCCCTCCTCTTCGTTTCTCGTGTCTTCTCCGTGCTCCAGTCTCGTTCTGTTGACGTCCGGCCGCTTACAGCTGGCTATATTTACTCCCTTTTCTCGCGCTGCTTGCTGGGACACACGTCTTTCGTTTCCTTATTCTCCTGAATTTCCTATTCCTTCCCTCACCCTTCCCGGGTGCACTCACGCGCATTGGGCTTTCGTTACTCGTCTCTATGAGGCCTCGCCTAACGTCGTTGTCAGCGGGGTCTTTGCGAGAGACGCTGGTGTCCGGGGCTCTTCCCGTCTTAGCAACGCTCATTGCTTCTTCCTATCTGCCGCGCCTTCGTGTGTCTCGGCAGCTTTAAGGCCTTGTCTTGTCTTCCTGGGCCTAGTCGCTCCTGCTCCGTTTCCTCCGAGCTGCCTTGTCAGGCGCTCTTCCGTTTTTGTTTCCTGCTGCTTCACTTTTTCTTTACCTGTGCGCGGACACTGATGCGCCTGACAGAATATCTAGACCGGTAAGGAATTCTCGTCGGGTTTCTTTCTGCTCAAGGAGTGTGTGTTTGAGACAGCTTTACTAAACCATTATTCACGTGCTCTGTTTTGTTGTCACTGTTTTTGGTTTTTAATGACCCGAGAGAGAAGTTTTTCTGCCGTCAAGCATGACTGCTTGGAACGCGTTAATGAAAGCGAGACGTTCAAAGTTGAAAATGAAAGGGAAGAAACTAGCGAGGACAGAAGCTGTTGGGCACATTTCACCGCCAAGTAAGATTAATGGACGAATTTGGACAGAAACAAACTCCCCTGAAAAAGATCTTCGCTTTAAAGACAGAATATCCTTGTGAAAGTGTTAAACGCGCACTCGCCGACAGAATTAGAGGACTAAAGATTTCTGCACTGTCTTAATAATGAGCATAATGATAGGAAATATTTGCAGGACTGAATTCCAGCCAGGGCGGCCATATTTCGGTGCAAGTGGAATACCGAAAACGTCTGCGTGCTGTGCGATGTCAGCGCAGGTCAAAGAACCCAAAGTGGTCGAAATTAATCCCGAACCATGCACTACAGTGTCCCACATAGCCTCGTATGTCGCTTTTGGACGTTAAAACTTACACACCAATAAAGATCGTAAAAAATACGTAACTGCTTTTATGAACAGAGACCTCCCCTGAGCTCGAAGCTTGCTTTCTCTTGGAATCCAGCCCGCTTCCCATAACGACCATCGGTTATCTTGCCTTCGCTATTGTCGTTGATAGCATTCGTAGACCGGCTTTTTTCTCTTTTTTTGGCTTAGCTGAGATAGGCGACTTAAAGCGATCACGGCAGCTTAGAAATGTAGCTTTTAGGAAGCACTCATCAGCACTATAGGAAAACTTTGTAACGCGAGAGAAAATGAAGAAGAAAAAAAGTTTAATTATTACTTGATGCTTGCAGAGAAACTACGCCCGTTATTCTTGTTTTGTTGGTTTAATCTTGGCGTAGTTGTATCGCTTGTTGTATGCATTTAACCGAAATCCGCTGGTTTGTCGAAGTCGATGCGAAAGTCAGTACAGAGATACGATGGTGGAAAGAGATTTTTTTCTTCCTGATTTTGTTAACGCCATTTATTATTCGGGCTTAATTTGTCACATAAATTTTGAGATCACAACGGTGGCACATTGCAAATGTACATCTTCGGGAAGTTTTGCGTGGGAGCATACATTGTAAGCTATCTGGGTAATGTTTAAAGGGTTCTAGTTTGTGCCTGTAGGTGTAGTGATTCTTGTTCCCTCGGGGATGATTTGAGCAAATCGGATGCGCAGTTAAAATACCGCTGCGCTTTGAGTGGGCTGCGTTACTTCTCTTGTTGTGTAGGATTCCGTTATCCAGCGTCTTTATCTATAGACAGCTAGTGTATATATTTATAAGATTCCACTCTAGCTACTACTTTGGCTTCATCTAGCTTTTGTACCACGTTCGTGTCATTGAACTCGTTCGTGATTGGTTTGTTTCTCTTGTGTACTATAGATGAGAAATAAAGAAAGCGAGGGACAATTAACATTATGGTTACACAAAGGCAAAACAAAATTTGGCAGAACATTTTGTCATGGATAACTTACACAAACATGCTCCAAGGCGCTGCTTTCGTACACCTTTTCACACGAAACGTGTGAATGCAACATATTGTTGTATACTTTATTATTTCAGTATAACTTTAATATTTCAGAAGCATGATGACAAAAATACTATACATCGCAACAAAAGACATATCCATGCCCGTAAAAAATGGACACCTGTTTACGCAGTGACCATTTTTGGCCAATGTGTAGCAATTTCGTTTCTCCAGCCGGAAATCAGTTCTTGACAGAAAGACACGACGGAGAGATGATTTGCGATGATTGTTTCGTTGAGAACTGCATTTCCAAAGAAAATTGAATCATGACTGAAAATGCTTACAAGATTGCATTTTAGTATTTAAAATTGGCACTCATATCGCTGACTGCTTAATTTTCTTCCTTTCAAGTAAGCCCAAGTGCCAGATTGCGCAGTTTACGCTTCAGGCGAAAGTTTCCGCGCCTCTACTGACGATCTCTCAGACTTCCTCGTGACGCTCAGCCAATAGGTGATTTTACAGAGAAAGGACTCCGCGCAGGATAGGTGCTTAGAAATTGGACGTTAAATACATTTCCACAGTATTATATCTCGCACAGTTGTGGTGTAAATTTACACCAACTATTAGTAAAGCCCACGATCTCCCGAAACACTGGCGCCGGTCAGTCTTAGTAGTTGCATTGCGTTGAATGAAACTAAAAGGAATAAGGCACCGATTCAGGGAAGGCGCAGACGTATTAAACAGCGTGCTCAGCACATGAAGCCGCCACTACCACTTTAAGCTGAGCCGAATTGCATAGGGAGGAAGAAGACGAAGACCTAGTGGGTGGATACGTGTCTGCTTCTAGGTCTGTGTTTTCGCTTTTCGCTGTCTTCTCGTGTGTGGCGTGGGTCGGACAGTGCCCTCCGTGCGACCGAATGCTGACGACGCCCCTACGGAGAAATTCCCGGCACGGCGGGCGCATTCTCAAGTGAGAAAACCCAACCGGAACCCTCAGGGGCAAGCTAGGCTTAGCTCGGCGCTGCCGAGCGAGGCCGCGCTACGCGTCTGCATGGATTCTGCGTTGTCGACGACGGCTACGCGGATGCCCGCTGTGTTGCCACCTGACGCAGCCTCCACGTCCACGCAATCGTCAGCGCCTCTAGGCCTCCAGCCTGCGCCGTCTTCCGATGCTACGACTTTGGCCTGTGACATGGACTGCTCTACCGCCTCCGTGCTCGTGGCACTCCCTCAAGAAACTGTGCCCGTCGCGCCAGTTCAGTATTCCCACCAAGGGCCGTCACCAGCGTCTGAGCCTCCTCCACAGATGCCTCCCGTGAGTAAAGGCTCTCTTCCGCCTGCTGCGAACTCGTTCCGCGTTACCATCAAGCCTACATTGCGCTTCGATATGACTGCCATCCCTGCCCGGAATGTTCAAGCCACAATTGACCATGCCCTTGGCTCTTCGAAGTACTGCGGGTTTGTCGTCCATCGCCCATCGAACACCATCACGGTAAACTTGTCATCCTTGATGGACGCCCAGAAACTTTGCGCAGTTACGCGGATCCCCCTGGATGACAGCAAGCATGTCCCGGTGCAAATATATTTTGCATCTGGTCCTGACACACTCCGCTGCATGGTTTATCATGTCGACAGCACGAGCCCTCCCGAAGAGGTGCGCGCAAATATTCGCTGCTCAACTCATGTTGTACTGCAAGCACGGCCTATGGGTCGCCGGGGCTCATACCTGCTCATCCTGCAAGGCCCGTTGACTCTCCCGAAGTACCTTACCTACTACGGTGCGATCGTCAAACCACAGCCCTTCCGACCTCGTCGTATTTTTTGCTATCACTGCCACAAAGAAGGACATATGCAAAATACCTGCCCTAATCCAGCAGCTGTGGCCGACATGAATGAACCAACAGCTCATTGTGCCCTGTGCAAATCGCCGGACCATGACATTCGCTCCCCCGCTTGTCCAAAGAAGAAGCAAGCGAAGAAGTTTCACAAGTCGCCTGCAAAAATGGATGTTCCTACAAGTAATCGCTTTGCAGCTCTCGCATGTGACGACAACGACTTCCCTGAACTTCCTTTATCTGAGCCTGCTGCTCACCATATGTCTCCTCGCCAGCGTACATATGCACAAGCGGCTCACCTTCCCGGATCAAATGGTACGCCCAAACGTCCAGTGCATCCATCACATGTGGATACTACAGATGAAGACACAGCTTTAGACAATGCAATCGCGGAGGCTCGCCGCCGACTAGACGAACTCACCCAGCGCCGGGAACAGCGTCGTTCTCAATCCTCTCGAAGAATTCTCATAACTCGGGAGCAATCATCAGAGGAATCACCTAGGGTAAGCACTGGCCCACAATCAGGTGCCGACCACCTGTTAGCCGTGACTACCCCGACAGTGGACAAGATATTAGCGCTGATGAAGCAGGTGACATCCCTCATCGTGGAAGCTCTTCGGCCTCGTCATGGATAGCGCATCATCATCGGTGGTGGTGCAGTGGAACTGTCGCGGTTTCGCTAATAAGGCCTCTGAAGTGAACATCCGCCTTCGCGACGGAAAGCTGAGGGCATGGGCGTTCCTACTGCAAGAGCATAATGCACTCCCACGCCTTTCAGGTTTCTGCGCATACCATTCACCATCTATCCCTGATCGCCGTTGCACCGCCTCCTCCCTCAGCCCAGGTAAATCTGCAATTTATATTCACAGTTCAGTTCCGCACACACCGCTCGACCTTTCACGGTGGTGCAACACACGTCAAGAGGTTGTCGCCCTTCTCGTAAAACCTGCACGCACACCCCTTATTCTAGTTTCTTTTTATAGTCGTCCTGGCTCCGCATCTCCCAATCTGGGATGGGTTCGTTTTCTACGTTCTACCAACTCGGGTATCCCTATTCTAGTTGGCGGTGACTTCAACGGCGCACACACTGCATGGGGTTACCCATCGGATTCCTCAAGGGGTTCACACATCCAAGGGAGCTTTTCAGATCATTCCTTTCAACTTTTAAACCACCCGAATACTTCTACCCGCCCACGAGGTGGCCCGTATTCACCTGATTTGACTTGGTGGTTAGGCCCCGGTAACCCTCGTTGGGCTGTTGATTCTGATACTTGGGGTAGCGATCACAGCCCTATTTTTATCTCCCTCACGCCTACGCGTCTACGGAAAATACGCCGCACTGTACGAATAACATCATGGGATTCTGTACGCGCAGACAATCATTTATCTACATTCAACCCCTCTTCAGCATTGTCTACTCTATCTGATGTTCTCGCTACTCACACTATTACCACTACTGTAAATGAAGATGACCCAAACCCGGACATACATCTCTTGAATCTGTGGGCTCTTCGTCGCCAGGCGGATCTTTACGCTACTCGTCACCCCGATGACCCTTCGGCTCTTCCTACTCTTCAGCGCGCTACCGCACGGGCGCGGCGCTATGCAAAGCGGCTAGGCAGGCAACGCTGGGCTGCATGGTGTGCCCGCCTGTCCTCTACGCAGGGCAATCGACATCTTTGGAGAGTGTTTCACGCCATGGAGCGCCCTTCTCAGGTTGCAGATTACACAGAGAGCATTCGCCTCGCGCTAAATGTGGATGAGGACACATTTGCACAACAAGCGGCCCGTCAATTTTTTCCAAACCATGACTGCACCGCTACGTCTCCACCTGACTTATCGGTAACAGAGCCCCCCGATGGGATTACTTCTGACCTCACCATGGCAGAGCTGCTGGCCTCCATTGACCGTTTAAAAACTACTACTACTCCCGGGCACGACGGCATACCTAACTCCTTATTCCGTAACTTGGAAGGGAGGGCTTTGGAAACCCTACTTGATACTTTTAACGAAGTGTGGCTTTCTGGCGTCATGCCGGGAGACTGGAAGCATTCTATTGTGGTTCCAATCCCCAAGTCAGGTCAGCTTCCAGTATCTCTCTCGGCCCTTCGTCCAATTTCCCTTACCCCTACCATCTGCAAGCTTTATGAAAACATTCTAGCCGCACGCTTATCATGGTGGCTGGAATCCCATGATTGTTACCCAGATTCCCAAATTGGTTTCCGCCCACATATTGGAACGGAGGACGGCCTTGCTACTTTGGCTGCTGACGTGCTTGACCACTCTCCACAGAGTCACCTTGTACGAACCGTAATCGCTACAGACATAACAAAGGCATATGATAACATCCTTCACTCTGCCATTCTTGCCTCCCTTCAAACTCTTGGTCTCCCTCACCGGTTCCTCCTCTCCATTCACGCCTTTTTAGCAAATCGAACCTTCAGCGTGCGTGTCCACGGAAAGCCCTTTGGTAATTTCACTTCCAATAGAGGAGTGCCGCAGGGCTCCGTTCTCGCCCCCACATTATTTAATGTGGCTTTAATTCCTCTGGTTCGAGCCCTAGAGACCATCCCTTCTATCCGCGTGCTTGCATATGCCGATGATATCACCTTGTGGTGCTGTCATCCAGATGCGTCTATTCATCAGTCGGTCCTTCAACACGCGCTGGATGTATTGACATCTCGCCTCCCACCTTTGGGTCTAACACTCTCTCCTACTAAATCATGTTTCATTCGAATTGGAAATAAAGCCGCCTTGCGGAAAGCTCCCCCTTTAAATTTGACGGTACATAATTCTCTGATTCCTGAGGTAGAAACTGTTCGTATTCTTGGTCTTCTCCTCCATACATCTGGGACTGGCACCCCGTGGCTGACAGCCACCCGTAAATCGGCTCACGCTACTCTAGGTCTGATTCGTCGCATAGCTATACGCTCTGGTGGCGCACGTGCTCATACGGCCCGCCAGCTTGTGCGCTCTATCCTTCAGCCACGGATAGTATATCAGGCTCAATTTCAACGTCTCACCCGCAGACAGTGGGACTCCCTTGAAGCTATCAATCGTGAGGCTATGCGCGTCATAACATATCTGCCTCGTTTAACACCCATACCTGTGCTACAGGAGTTCGCCCAACTTAATACACTCAGTGAGATCATCGACCAACGGGTGGCAAATAGAGCTCGAAAACAGTCTCTCAAACTTCATCGTTTAAAGACACTTCCACCGTGGTCCTATTGCCAGCTCACTGATAATCGCCCCACTGTTTCCCCGTCGGTATCAGCAGCGTATCTGCCTGAAGGGTGCATATTATACACGGATGCATCTCATTCTGCTGAGAGGGGAGTTACTGCTGTGTATAGTCCATCTCATCCGCATCTCAACTCTCGCGCGACGTATACTGCGGATACGTGCACTCCCCTGGCATTGGAACTTCAAGCCATTTACAATGCCATTGCTTCCCTTCCGCTCGTTCCAACATTCAATACAGTTCACATTTACACCGACTCCCGCGCCGCCCTTAAACAGCTGAAGGCTGTTCGACGAACGTTCCAGATTTCACAATCTATTCATGTGCTCTGCGCAAAGTATCCATGTCCTGTGCGCATACACTGGATTCGCGGCCATGCCCAGGATCCACATAACATTCAAGCGGATGCTATGACTCATCTTCATACATTAGACGATCCGCCACCTTCCCCTCTTCCCCCAGATCCGTTCCTGTCCCACGTTTCCGATTCCGAAGTTCTGCGCCAGCGAACACGCGCTCTAATTCCTCCGTGTTCGCACCCTCTCCCCCGTAGTCTTACTCGGCAGGAGGAGGTATCCGTGCGCCGGATTCGGGCAGGGGCGGCTCTGACACCATCTGTCCGTCATCGGTGGCGTGCCAAAGATCTGCCACTACCCGACAGGTGCCCTCACTGTGGCGCTGCACCGGACATATGTGATGTGCGGCACTTGTTGTGGACGTGCCCAGCGACGGCTGCTATCAGAAAACGGCTCCTCAGGGAGGTGGGCCTGCGGTGGAACCGCGAAAGTGACTTCGTGAAGTGGACAATGGACAACCGTTTCATTAACAACCTCTGCGACTACCTCAGCGCAACGGTTCTTCACTCCTTCTTTTAACTTTAAATCCCGTGCATTCCTTCCCCCCTTTCCTTTTTCAACTTATGCCTCATGGCACACTTCTCGAATAAAAAAAAAATTGCATAGCATCTTTCAGCCATTACTCCATTATTACGCACTGACACGCACTCAATCAGTTACAATGTTTCAAACACGCAATGTGAGTTGCCCGCGCACGTAAGAAAGAGTACGCACGAAATAAAAGGAAACAGAACAAATCGATCGGAATGAGCCTGCAGAACCCGACAGCCCATTAAGTGATGATGATGATGATGATGATGATGACAGGCCGGTGGATGGAGCTACTCGAACAGTGGCGTCAAAGAGCGAGGCTGCATCGTGAAACGAGAGCCGAGCAAGATCCGGGTCATGACAGGCGCTGTGATGCGCCAAAAGCAAAATCAAAAATGGCCCCTGAGGAAAGCTGGCGATCGCAGGCAGCCATCCAGGAGAAGGGATGCAGCGGTGCGCGGCTCTGACGTCACGATAGGAAGAGAGTGCGAGGAAAAATATTGGAAGGGGTTAGGCGGGGGGCCCGAGAGAGATGGGATGAAATAAGAGCGTATCTCCGCCCGGCTCGGCATCTAACGACAGCGGGTGTCTCCCACGGGATGCACCTCCAAGAGAAGATACGGACGCTCCCGCTGCCCGAGTAACGAGGAACCCGCCGGATGTAAACAGGTCATCGGGAAGAGAGAAAATAAGGGGAGGTCGCTAGGAATGCCTGCGAAGGAAACTTACATTGATGCGTGTCACACCGCCATTTAGGGACCGAGCCTTGCATTGAGACGCCAATGTTTGCCGAAGAAGAGCAAGAACGTGTACGAAGAACGGAAAAATTAGAATCACCAAAAGTTGCCAAGGCAACGAAAAGAGGGATGAAAAATGGCATGCGGAGAACTCGGACGTAACAAGGGTGCTGAAAGCCCCATCGTTAAAAACTTCTGCCATTCGTATGGAATCTGTGGCTCTCTTCTCTGCTCGTGGCATAGTATTGCAAGGAATATCGTCCTGAGAATTTTGACTTTCTCTTCCGGCCAAAATTCTTATTGTTGTTTATTCTTCGTTGCCTTCGCAAGAAAACGTGTCTCATTTGTGGAGCAGCACAAGCCATGTTATCAACATTATTCGTAAACGAGTAAGAAGGAATAAACGGTAAAATAATTAGAAGAAACTTTCATCGCAGCTTTAAACGGGGCAAAATAACGTTAACTGTAGGCCTTATTTCGAGGCTACCGAAAGCTACTACAACCATAAAGACACAAACCCGACCGGCTGGTGAATGTAATGAAACTATCAGTTATTGTTATAGGACGCAGGAAAAAATTTTCAAAGAAAACAAGACCAAAACTTTCGTTATTGAGGCAGACGTACCAGAAACTGCACTATCAAACTATTGTCGCCTAATTTTAAACTTAGCTCACTGAAAAGCTGAATCAGCGTCTAAAGCTAAGCGCTCGTGACTACACTGCAAAAAAAGCACGCGTATCACGTTGTTACACACCCGCAGTAAACAATAAGCGCTCATTTTTTGAACTAAACTGAGGACGACTACTCAAAGTAGTTGAGAACTCAAGTCGGCTGCAGCGTCACGGGAATAATTTTAAACGCGCATCTACAGCAACTATTAATAGCAGCAGGAAATCCACTATCTCAGCATGCAAAACAAAAAATGACAAAAATAACCCTGTCAGTGCATAGATGTTTCAAGTAGTGCAAATGTTGGAACGATGGCATATCTTCACAAAATCGTTATATGACAATGCATTAGTGGAAATATGGCGCAATGTCAACTGTACGTAACCTGCTTGAAATAACAAACCGCTCTCTCCTGCCGGCTGTTTCAGTCGATATATGTGCTGCGTAGCCCGCCGAGGGGCCACTGAAAGCCCCTAGCGGCAATATTTGCAATTACTATCCGGATAGCAGTTTCCGCCTTTCATTAGTCGCTATGAGAATGGATGACGTTTTGGATCTGATTTATGGCTGTTTCGGGTTCCTGCCTATTAACTATACTATGGCAGTGGCAGAAGAGGCTGGTGGAGGCTGGTTCAAAAATTCTGCACGTTAATCACGATGCAACCTTGTGGTATAATATGGCATACGTTACGTCCCAGGTAGCCCTGTGACAGGTGTAAGAATGAGGAGCTTGACTCCACTGGGTCTGTTTGGCTGACTCAATCAAACGTATCAACAGACCGATTCTCTGTTCCGTCTTTATAGTCATACCGTTCTTTTGCAATCATATGTCATGTATGCATAATTTTTGTCGCGTCTGCACCCTATGCGTAATACTTTGCCTCCTGGCATAATATCAACCACATCCATAAATTCTCTCAACTAGGAAATTCGACTACATGATCCTTTGCGATACGTTACTCTGCCGAAAAACCGCCACGACACCAGCCGCTTGGGCATAAACCAGGATGCGCTCGTGCAGATTCCGCATTGCAACGCATGCACCGACAGAGGACGAAATGCCCTAACGCGGACGCTTTGCGGAGGCTTCGAGAGTCAACCAAAAATATCTGACGAGAACTCACTCGGTAAGCATCACACTATGTCAAATACATCTACCCCTGTGCGTTCAAATATCTTTTTTCATCCCTTCGTCACTTTACCATACGCCCTAGGAGTGCATCGCTACTTTGCAGCCGAGACCAATCAAATGTTCCTTGCAAACTGTCACAAAAAATGTGCGGAGCTTCACTAGAGAATCAGAGAGTTAGATGTGGTGAGTGGCAATTAACTAATTTTCTTACTGGCCAACCTGTCGTGAGTGGTAATCAACTGATTTTCTTACTGGCCTGAACGGGAGTGGTAACGGAGGATGAGCGATTTACAATTGAAACATTGCTCCCAATACTTCCCGAAGTAAATTATTGGATGGGGATAAAGAAACGAAGCACTAAACCGCAAATTGATCGAACCGCCCACTCTTGATCGTGTTGGAGGTGTGGCCGGGCACAAGTATTGCTGCGTTTCCCTTGAGTTTTCCAACTTTTGCATTTTTATCTAAACTGAAATTGCTGCTCACACGCCTCGAAGTTTTGTGCCACAGTTGCACCTGCAACGCACTTTGCTTATATAGACGTTACGTATGTAGAGTTTTAAAAAAACTGGCTTAAATCAATACACAATGAGGCAGCGACGTAGACATGCATCGCTAAGGATTGATGCAGCTGGCTCCCCTTCCGAGCCAACTTAGCAAGTCCGCCACTGCCAGCCTCTATACCAAGAGCGGGGCGCGCCTGAAACCTGTTCGCTAACTCCGTCCGCTTTATTCACCACTGAGAGTGTATCCACAGCAGGCGCATACATGAGCACGGTTCAAACACTGACACTGAGAGGCGCAATCTTCCGCTCGTATGTTTCCGCGCGTACCTACAACAAACTATTTACTCAAAAGATGAGAAAAAGTAAGGAAATATAAGGAAAGGGTTTGAATGCACTTTCTTAGCGCCGTTGCTTTTTAAGCGTTAAAACAAAAACGTTGAAGAACCCCCGATGCCCATTTAAGCTGTTTGCTTTTCTACGCCCCTTCATTAGAGCTGCTTTTGAGCCATAAGCGGCGAAAAGTTTGAGAGCCAGCCGAAGCGAGTCATCAAGAGCAATTGCCAAACGCTGGTGACGGCGCCGTATGGCGACGTTTGTGCGGCGCAGCTAGCCTCCATGTGCTGAGAGAAGAGAGGTAAACAAAATAAACTAAAGAAAACAGAAAGCAGTAACACACTGACGTTTGACTCATTGCCTTCGGGTAAATATCTCTGGAGGTCGTCAACAGCAGCGGTGACGATAAGGACTCGGACGGCGCCAGAGGGTCTGCACCGAGACTGAAAAGACAAGTAGAAAGAACAGCTGCGAAATGGGAGGGGGGGGGGGGGGGGATTCAGGAGCACGCAACACGAACGTTGAGAGAAGGCCGTTCAAGTGCTCTCGGAGGCAACGCATTCGCCACAGTAACGGCGCTGAAGCATCAATCCTCTCCAAGCACGATGAGCCAATCAGAACGACGTCGAAAGCCATTGGTGCAAGGTCCAATCAAGCAGCTGTTTCTTTCACCATAGCTGAACAGTTAAGGTTTTTTTTTCCCTTCTCCAGCAATGGGTCCCACTCGCCTTCCCTTTTGTCCCCACTCGATGAGGGAATCTTCAATGTCGGGGCATCTTTTGTTTCATCGGACAGTCGGGGACCGTGTTTATATGTGAATACTTTCCTGCGTTAGGTGTCAAGCGCCGATCGTATATATCTCGGTGAACAAGCTCAACTTATGGATACTAAAAACCGAAAGAAAAGGACAAAGCACGTAAAACTGACGACGAAGAGTCCCGCGTAATTTATTGCCCGTAGGCCAAGACTGCCCTTTTCCGGTAAGTTCGTTTTTTACCGGACCTTTCGCGTCCCGCTTTTTATTTTCACCTATGCTCTCCCCATCCCGTTCGAAGCAACGTTTGCTCTCTCCGGCAGCTGGAGATGAAGCTGCGATATGACGAGTAGCCACGCAGGCTGACCTGCCTCGGGACAGCGGCAAGGCGCTGTGTGGAAGAAAGGAAGAGGCAGTGCAGAGGAAAGGTATAAGGGAGGGCGAAAGTATGGGCGAAATAAAAGGCGGTAGGGGCTGAAAGCGGCCGCCGCCAATATTGGAGCCATGGGCGCGCACACTGTTCCCAAGCCCCTAACTAAAGTAAGACGGATAGTCGTTTTCTTTTTCCTTTCTTTCTCTTCGCCGGTCTTGTAGCCCAGTTTGTTTTTTTCTTATTTACTCTTCTCCGGCCACGTCTTATTGGGAAAGCGCCGGCGCCTTCGGCGAAGCATTGCACTTACGGTCAGCCAGAGGTCATGACTCGGCACCCCCTCACCGACGCGAACGGTCGACATTATTGGGTCTGCTTGGCGTCGTGCCAGCAGTAAAGACAGACGAACCTAAAGGGAAGAGGAAGAGCGAGAGGAAGCAGAAACATTGAATCGGGAAAAGCGGCAGGGGGGAAAGGGGGCACACAAGGAAGGGACAGGTGAAGAAAGGAATGGTCCAAGAAATTCTCGATTGGCGGCCGAAAGAAGTCGCAGGGACGACTCTGCAGTGTCAACGCTGTCGTGCAGAAAGCCGAAAGCGGAGATGGAAGGGCAGCATGGTGAGGAAGGACGGGAGACCGGGGAAACGGAGAAACGTATATACGGGAAATGGGGAAGAGGCTCCAGCAGTAGAGCGTAAATGATGATGGCGACGATTTCCGGAGGGCGCCAACACTGAAAAGGCGGAAACGAAGACGGCTTTATTGAGTAAAATGATGAAATGGGATAGTTTCTATTTTTTTGTTCAATCGTAATTCTATTTGCCGTTCTCATTTTCTTGAGGTACCGTAGACGGAGACGACAGTGCTGCTAGTCTTGCTGCTTCCTTCAGGGGTCGGTTGTAAACTAAAGCAGGAAAACGAAAAGGAAGCACGCTGTTGAAACTGAGGCTGTCGAAAACCTGAAAAAATGGATTCAGAGAGGAACGACTCACCTGGAAAGATGGACTGAAGAGCTCAAATCGCCGTTCATGATGTGATACCGTACGCGGACAATGCTCCTAAAAATGTATTGAAGGAAACTGAAAGAAGATAACACACCTTCTCGCTTCTTCTAATAAAATGATACAAGGCTAAATTTAGACCGATTCGAAACATTCCTCGTTAGAGCGGAGCGATACACGACAGCTTCTGTATCGTCTTTTTACATGGATGCTGCACTTACACTGAATGATGGGACCAGCGGATCAATTAGAGAAATACTTTTCAAATTCCTCCTTCAATGAATCGTATCTTGCGTGCGTTATCTTATCAGGGATGGATAGTTCGGGGTGTCCTGGCAAAGTTAATGTTACAAAAATAAAGAAATCAAATCGTGCTCCTGAGGAGGTTCTGTATCCTCTGATTATGGTATATTGGTTTTTACAACCGTTACCTTACTTTCTGACTGCGGAATTATTTATCTAGTGAAATTCTGAAAGTATTATTAACAAACCATAGGAAACACGAGCAGCGACACCGCGCTGGGGGATAGTAATAACACGAGCATTGAAATAGCACCAATATTTTCAAAAGAAGTTAAAGTCGCTTATATTCTCCCAAGAGCGCTCACGTAACCTCAAAAACACACTCTCTATTTACTTATTCAGGAGACTGTATGCTTTATATTGAAAGAAATAAAACTAGTAGAGTTTAACGTAGTTAACCCAAGCAGTCGTGCAAAAACCCGTACTCAATCTCCAGTTGGATGGGACACTTAAACCCCACCTGAAGGATATGACGCGATATCTTTAGTAAGTCAGTGCCCATATATGCGTAATTGGTCCTTTTCGTCATAATTGGTATGCATAATTGCTCTACTTACCATTGATATATGGCGGCGATTCCTCATGACACTACCAGTGCAGTGTCCCTGCGGTTAAGAGATGCGCCATCGCACTGACAGGTGGCTATTTCTATTACAGCCGCCGGTGTGGATTGTGCGACCCGAGAAACCTCTCGCACAGCTGGCGCGATACTGCTCTGAACTTACCCAAGCTAACCCTAGTTATTACCAGAGTTTACCCGAGTAACTCGAGTAAGCACGGGTAGTAACTCGAGTTGCTAGGCAACGACACAAGACGGAACGAATGTATGATTGTTCGCACTCAATAAAACATCACGCTTCCTTCTTGGCATACAAGTGTCATCCACGTATATCTGAGACGCACAACACGTTAACAGAGAACAGCACGTCGCAATCATGTGAGCATGCAGAGCACATTCTCTAGAACGTCCGCCCGCCGGGTCGCCTGGAAAACATACTGTTTGGCAAGCAGATGAATGTGAACGTCATTCGTGACGATATAAGACGCCGCACTTCGGCACCGTCACGCACCTCTGGATGCAAGATTGGAGCAAGCGGAATTGCTTTCTTTGCTGTGTAGCGCAAGTGGTTTGCAAACATTTGGACGTGATTGTTAGGGTTAGCAGATAAACACAAACTCATAAAGCGCCACTGCATTGATGCTTGAACAATGACGAGATAAAACAGCAGCTACAAATTGTCGCTATGCGGGTTCTCTTGCGTCCGCGGAAATAGAAAATTTCGACGCTGTCTGCAATAAAACGCAAGCGAGATTTCATCGACGGGAGATGGCGGGCCCCAGATTACTTCAGTGTGAAGTGTGTTGCCCGGAAAGACAGTGAAACTTCAGGGAAAAGTCTTCAGCAAAAAAATTCGCTAAAAAAAGATTGAAGAATCATATCAACTCCTAACCTCATTTGAAAACTATCACCTTGCCTACTCGTTTGCTTTGCTTACTTGCAGGTCATGATTTGTAAGAAATGGAAGAAAATAACGACGGGGTAGGTAGCGATGCCAAGAAAACTCACACAAAACGAAGAATGGGATAAAAGAGAACAAAAATAAGCACCAACTAAAAGAGCCACTCCTTGTTTTCTCACACGTCCAAGCATAGCCGCGAGAGGCATCTCGGATTCTAAAAACATAACACAGCATGATATTCAAATCAAACACCCGATTGCATCTTCGATTTCACAGACAATTTTATCGGTGCTCATTATCTTCAGAAATGCGCACGGATTGTTGAGAAGCGTTCTTTTCCACTTAGTCGTCGTACAGCCGATCTGTTTGTTCGATGTCGCTTGGCTTATGGCTTATGGGGTTTAACGTCCCAAAGCAACTCAGGCTATGAGGGACTGTAGTAAAGAGCTCCATAAATTTCGACCACCTGGGGTTTTTTAACGCGCACTGACATCGCACTGTGCAACGGCCCTCTAGAATTTTGCCTCAATCTGAATTCGACCGCCGCGGCCTGGATCAAACGCGCGTCTTTCGGGTCAGCAGCCGAGCGCCATAACTGAGCCACCGCGGTGGTGCCTGTTCGATATCATCGATGATATCGTTTCAGTAAAACGTCCCAAGGAAGAGCCGAGGGGGCGGTTCCGCCGAAGATTGAATAGCCTCGACTGCAGGGATTTTCGCTGCGCTGTCGCTGGTATAGTCGCTAGCTGCAGGACCGGTGCTTTGTTGGCGCAGTCTCTACCTAGCCATATGGCGTCGCTTCTCGGCTAGGATCGAACAGTCTTCATTGCAAGAGGGGAATTGAAGGCGTTGCGGTCATCAGACGCCACGCTAAGAAGCACCCCTGCATCAGGCGCAACGTTCAGATTAGTGCAAAAAAATGACGTCTATTTCATTTGATTGTTCGCCGCTAAAATATTTTCCGCGCTAACTTCTGGGCGTTGCCATTAGAAAAGGAAGGCAGTTTCCTTGTCTGTGTGTTACGCCACATCTCTAAAACTAGGAGGCATGGAGTCCAAATTTGGAACCATCGTGTAGTGACTAATAATCCTAATCTATCTGGCCTCTAGATCTCGACACCTGCAAACCGTCTTACAATACATCCTGTATCACTGAAAGTTCACATGAGTCGTGCGTAATGCAAGTTTGTCAGGAGTGGTTATAAGCCGTACGAAAACAGGCGATTACTGGCGGAGAGCTGATGCCACGCAAACGGTGCTACCTGAAACCACTCGAAGACTGGACTCCGTCGGACGGCCTGCCTTTTTGCCTGGTTCGGGAGTGCGTTTCATAGCAACAGGCAAAGAGCCCCAAAATAAGCGGATGCATTTCGCGTTCAAGTGTTGTTTAAACAATCCGGTTGATGGCGGTTTCCACGCAGCACTTGAGATAACGGCTTAGATGACTCGCTTTGGTTCAAGAGTAGGGCA
Source organism: Amblyomma americanum (assembly GCF_052857255.1). Taxonomy (NCBI): domain Eukaryota; kingdom Metazoa; phylum Arthropoda; class Arachnida; order Ixodida; family Ixodidae; genus Amblyomma; species Amblyomma americanum. Next base: position 124,925,833 of record NC_135500.1, read on the forward strand.
AGCCAATGGCAGCGACCAAGACGAAGTCAGCGAACGTTGCCAATGACGTTGGTTACACAGCGAAGATAAAAGAAACGCTTCAGTCTCCAAACAACTTTGGGGACGAGTCTAGCAGAGAAAGACCCTGGAGAGTACCCGCTTCTCCCATCTTCAAGTGCTTCTCTCCTATTGGGAAGCCGCATACAACAATGGAGTCCATATCCTTTCAAAAGTGCTGCTACACTGACCGCGTTTGGAGGGAAAGCACTGCGCCGATATCAATTTTACTTAGGCGAGAGCGTCTCAACGCGCTCTTACGAGAGATACGCCGGGAGGAAAAAGAAATGTTTAAAGGACAGGAACTGAGTGCCGGGATGGGGAGTCTTCTTTGTGCAGCGAGGGAAGAGAAACACACCCAACTCTGTCCGAAATCCTGTTTTTCCTAAGGATGGCGCGCAGTGCTATGGAAGAGATAAAGCTCGGGCAGCGGCTTTTTATGACCTCGCTTGGAAAAGTAGCGGGATCGATTTTTTCCGGTTCTTCTCTTGTCTATTAGTTCGGCTGCTTCGGGCTGCGGTCGCATTGTCTGATAGGACTCTACGCTTAGTGAGATACTCGCCTTCGCCTAGGTCCATTTTGTTCTTATTTACTTCTTGAGACCTGCCCATCGGTTCTCCATTCCTGTTCGAGAGGTCCTGCAGTCTGACCAAAGCGCATTTAAAGGAATTGGTTTAATGCCGAAACCAAAAATCGCTTGGTCAGCGCTTCGGTCGCAGAGCCTGTTTATGGTGTATATAATCTTAAGGAACTTTCTCTTTTCTCGAACGTCGTTTTGTTTATGCTTGTTTTTTCTCTCCCAGCTTTCTTCCCCTCTTACATGCTTGGCAGGTGGCGCCTGCGTCGATGTTGATTGCAGAGCAACAGTTCAAAAGTTATGAATTCCTGAGGACACATTTTGGGGTGCACCGTCCTGGGAATAAATGCTCAATGTGGCAGGTTCCAGAATGCGCTGGGTTCAGCCGAACGATCTTTTCAAGACGGTGAGTTCCTGCGACACGAGAATGCATTCTGATCCGGAGTTCCCGGGTTCGAACCCGACCGCAAAGGCGCCCGTGTGCTGTGCGATGTCAGTGCACGTTAAAGATCCCCAGGTGGTCGAAATTATTCCGGAGTCCTCCACTACGGCACCTCTTTCTTCCTTTCTTCTTTCACTCCTTCCTTTATCCCTTCCTTCCCTTACGGCGCGGTTCAGGTGTCCAACGATATATGAGACAGATACTGCGCCATTTCCTTTCCCCCAAAACCAATTATTATTATTATTATTATTATTATTATTATTATTATTATTATTATTATTATTATTATTATTATTATTATTATTATTATTATTATTATTAGCCTCGTCACATTATTACCTCTGTATTAGGGCTACGGATGTGTAGTAATAATCCGATTATCTTGAAAAACCTTTAACTTGGGCGATGGTGTCAATGTTGGCCAGAGGAACTTTCTTGTAATAAAACTTAAAAGGAGGACGCCGACCAAAAGTAAAAAACAAAAAAACAACAACAAAATGACGTTTCGGCTCCCGTACGGGAGCCTTGTTCACAATGAGAAGGATTAGAAAGAGCATCAGGATTAAATACGTTTGAAAAGAGGGCGCAGGGAGCGTGCGTATACAGGAGTTAGATTTCCAGTGTTGCGATTGAGGGTGCGATTAGTCGTTTGAATGAATAATGATTCGAGGTGAAGGCGACGGTACAGATTCTTTTCAGTTGTCAGCACGTGTAACCTACCACAGTCAATATCGTGGCCAGTTGATACGGAGTGTTCGGCGATAGCATTAGAGTTCACTTTTTGTTTTTAACCTCATTACAATGTTCTTTTAGGCGTCTATTAAAATCACCAGTCTCGCCGATGTAGACGCTGTCACAATCAGAGCAGGGGACGCTGTAAATTTCTAGATTTCTGCCCCACGCAATATGAAAGTAAAGGGGAAGTGACTGAGAGAAAAGTTAAGGTGTGGGATGATAATGTGGGGTATCTTAAGATACAGATGTGGTGTGCAGAGTGAATTGACGCACTTTGCGCACACTCACACATGCGGTCGTTGAAAGCATTAAAAACAGGTATCTCGGCCGGCTTCAGTCATCTTGAAAACACAATTTCAGTGCCGGCTCCATCCACCCATGCATTTTCACATCAGACACACTAATTTTGTGCTTAAAGACTCATTAGTCGGCTTTCAAAATGAACCTTACCCTTCGCAAATAACCATAAATTGAAGACAATCATAAAACTTCCGCAAAGAATGGCAGTTTCATTTCAATGTCTTCGAACAAAAAGCTCCCTCCGAAAGATAAAAATCCAATACGTTCAACACCGTCTAAAGAAGAAAGCGATCGAGCAATGAATTTGAAATCAATGGCGCCCGACGTCCAATTAGTCACTGTTCGTGTGCGACAAAGAAGCTACATTTCCTTTTTGCTTTGTAAGCCTATAAGCCTCTTCAGGTTTATGAGGTTTTAAAGTCCCAAAGCGACTCAGGCTATGAGGGACGCCGTAGTGAAGGGCTCCGGAAATTTCGACCACCTGGCCTTTAACGTGCACTGACCGCACAGTACACGGGCCTCTTGAATTTCGCCTCCATCGAAATTTGACCACCGCGGCCGGGATCATAAGCCTCTTCAATGAGCCTGAATACGTATAGCTTGTACATGAACAGAAAAATTTGTCCTCTCTGTTTTTTTACTCCGTCTGGAAACATCAATTTGTTCTCTCTGCACTGGGACTACTTGCACGCGAATTCGACTGCACACAAGCAAACCCCGGTAACCAGCGTATTTCCCTTACACAAAAGCTAAGCCCTCCCAAGCATTGACTCCGAGTGGAACCACCCGAAGCAAGAAGTTTAATCTGCGCGTTTTTCGTTATCGATTCCGCAGAAAAATAAAATAAAGGTTCATCATTAGCGAAGAAGAAGTCTTTCCTGGACTTTAATCACTCTGAAGTCCGGATGTCCCCTTTGAAGCGGTTACAGTCATTACAACACACACAAGCGGATCTTTCATTATGAAATCGGTAATAAACCCGAAAGGTCAAAGGCCTTGACTTATTTGTTTTAAGTACTTATTCGGTGAGCTTACGGCTTGCTGCATTAAAACGCAGCTGCATTTCTTTATCCGCGTGATAACAAATGATCCTGGCAGCTATTCTACTGCTCAGAGTGGCATTCTGTGCATACTGGAAACACGTGCCTTTCTAGAACACATTTGGCGATATTAATTTCTATTGATCTTGCAGAGCCATGGAAAGAAATGCGTTGTGATCACTGCAAATAAAAGCAGTTGTGACGCAATAGCTTGCATTAGGTTCCAAGATCCTAAAGCTCGTGCGACTTTACAAGTGGCACTGGCTTATTCTTGAAAAATTAGTCTTATTCTTTCACACATATATATATATATATATATATATATATATATATATATATATATATATATATATATATATATATATATATATATATATATATATATATATATATATATATATATATATTGCCCTTCCACCGGTAAATACAACGAATTCTCGGTGTTAAAAGATTTGGACAACTTTGCACGAATGTTGCGAATCCGGGAATACTTTTTTGATCGGACACAGGTTACCACGGATAGCAGAGAATTCTTTGTTACTAACCACCACTAGACTCCTAATATAGGAAAGGACAAACACTTAGACATGTACATTAACGCCGTCCAGAAGGACATAATTTACGCCTACAAGAGCCACACTCCAGGGAGGCAGAACTTGTCTAAAAACGAACGGGCTGCATTGGAGGCTCTCCAGAAGGACAGATATAATCATAAAGCCAGCGGATATGGGAGGTGGTATAGTTTTCATGGACAGTGAAAAATACATTGAGGAAGGCTTGAGACAACTCTCTAACATTTGTTTCTATCAACGTCTTGAAGCAGACCCAACTCCGCAATACCAACATTTTGTAGCACAGACTCTGGATCAACTTGTCCTCACCGTACCATGCCCGTCGCCAGGCCGATTCTACATATTACCGAAAATCCACAAAAAGAATAATCCTAGCCACCCTACAGTATCCGGCATCGGCACAATTACGGAAACAATTTTTAGTTACATTGACACACTAATTAGACATATTACAACAACACACTCATCCTACATACGTGACACAAACCATTTCCTTCGCGGAATAGCATGTCTCAAACGGCCGGAAGGAGCCTTGCTGGCAACACTAGATGTAGTCTCTCTCTACACAAACATTCCTCATTCCGATGGGATCAAATCTCTGATCGAAGAGAATGAACAAAACAGAAAGGAGGAATCCCCTGCTCCACGTGTTTTAGAAATACTGGCGAAAATCGTACTCGAATATAAAAACTTCATATTCAACAATCAACACTATTTGCAAATTAACGGCGCAGCCATGAATACAAGGATGGCCCCCGCCTACGCCAACATCTTCATGCATAGCATTGAAACTAAATTTTTGAAAGATTGGCCCATTAAGCTCACCCTATACAAACGCAACCTGGATGACACCTTTTTAATATGGACTGACACCGAGTAAGAACTCATACGTTTTATTGAAAACTTCAACCTCGTCCACCGCAACATATCTTTCATTACACGTACTCCAATACCACAATTAAATTCCTAGATGTTGAGATTTCGGTAAACGAAGGATCACTTACCACCGGTGCATAAAGAAAACTGACGGACCGTCAACAATACCTACACTTCCAAAGCTGCCTTCCTCGTCACTCTAAAACAAGCATCCTATACTCTCAGGCACATCGATTTAAAAGAATATGTTCCCAAGATGAAGACTTCGTAAAAAATTCCAAACGCATGCGAGAAGTCCTCATTAAGCAACGATACCCCCCTGCCCGCCATTGTCGACGATGCCATTGAAAGGGCATCTAAACTCAACCGAGAGCAAATACAGGAGGGACGTCGATACAGCGAGCGAACAGATCACCGGGCAAATCATGTACCTACCTTCACCAGTAACCCGTCTAACGTAAACAATATCTTTAGAAAACATTTAAACATTCTCGAACATAGCGAGCGCCTCGCCAAAATTTACACTGCTCCCCCTCATGCAGTCTACAGACAATGATGATGATGATGATGATGGCCTCTGGCTGAATGGCATGACGGCCGAAAAACATTCGAAACATTCTAAAACATTCAAAAACAAATAACCAGCCGGTTTTGGGGTACCGGCTCTGTGGAAAAAGTAGATGCCAGGTCTGCAAACACACACAAACATCAAGCTGTGCAGTAAGCACAACTTCAAGCTTCAAATAGAAAATCAATGGCAACTTTGATTGTGATTCCTGCAACGTAATATACCTCCTAAAATGCAGTGTGTGCAGTATGCAGTACATTGGGCAGACCGTCACCACTCTACGGATTTGCTTTATTAACCACCGCGCACATATCCCTACCCAACCTCCCCTTGTCAAAACACATTAATGAGAAAAACCACCAATTTGATGCAACTAAGTAAACAGCCCTACAGGGTGGGTTCCATAACACCCGGGAAAGAGAGCAATGCGAGTCTTACTTTATTTACAAATTTAGAACAATTCCTCACGGCAGTAATGAAAGTCCAGGCGTATTGGCCTCCATCCGCCCCTTGCAGAGCCAGCGCTGACCTTACGAGTGCCAGCTTGACATACCTAGATCGTTTCTCGCCAGCGGCATCTTTTCCAAATTTCGCCCATACGCTTACACAAATTTCTTCATCACCCACTCCATCCCACCCCTATCTTCCCAGTTCAACCACCTTGCCGAGCGGGGTGCAATTCAGAACCCTCGCTTAAATGCTCCCGCCATTCACATTTACCCCCCCCCACGACACTTTCCCAAACTCGGATGTTTTGCCGCCTTTTTTCTTTTTCTTTTGTGTGTGTCTGGGTGTTTTCACGCACAATGCACGTGCGTCTGGTTAAGCTCAGGGCGCCGCTGATTCGGCCTTGACTCTGGGTACCGAAGAGGTTCCAGATGACGGAAGTCTCCTACCCTGTCTGCATTTGATTCTGTTTACTTGTTTACTCTTTATGGCCGTGGCAAGCGAGTGCACGCATCTCTAATTTTTATCTGTTGGACGATTCCGAAACCGTCTGTTTCTGTGCACCTTACTGGCCCCCGCTCTGTTGTAGCCTTGAGGGGTGTCTAGTATCCTCTCCTGCTCCTTGTTTTTCTTTTTATTTTCCCGGGCCGGCTCCCCGCGGCTGCTCGGTGGGCGGCGGGGGACAGCGCGTTTTTCTTTTTCCCTGTTTTTTTTTACTCTCTTTCTTCGTTTTCTAGTATTTTTTCTTTTGTGCCCATCTTCTTTCCAGCATCCGTTTGCTTGTTGTTTTGTTCATGCGTCGTATATGTGTGGCAATGCCAACTCCTTAAGAAGAGGAGGAAGATCGCTGACTTCAGCCTTGAGAAAGGACAGGCTCTGTCCGAAACGTCGACTCAAAATAAATCTATGGCTAAATGAAGCGTTTCTCAACTTTTATATATATATATATATATATATATATATATATATATATATATATATATATATATATATATATATATATATATATATATATATATATATATATATATATATATAGCGCAATAGCTGCATCACTGTTCTGAAATCTTGACACGCATGGTCTAAGTAAAGTTACATTTATAAAAATTATAATGGCTTTTTTTCTGACCCTCATAACAAATGGATATTCCGCACAGCTGACATCTTTGACACTCCAGTACAAAGTGAACTCAACCTTTTTCGCTGAGTGAAGTGCACCCAACAGTGATTTCTTTGTTTCAGATGAATTTCGCATCCTTCGTCTCGCAAATAAGATCTTTTTTATGCCATATGGCGACCGCAGTAAATAATATTTCGCGAAGCACTGTCGGGGTAGCACGCCGTCAGCTATTTTTGCGCAGGCACCTTTCGACACCGGCAATAACTTCATTACTTTTCGCAATTTAAAACGTAATATGCACCTCGAAATAGAAATTATTTCCACAATCCTTCGGGTGTTTACTTGGTAAGTCACGCACTATCGACTTTGCCATTTTCTTGAGTTAACATACTTTGCACGAAGCTCCGCCCAGCCCTACAAAACTTCGACCGCTAGTATTTTGGGCTCTAAGACTAACAAATGGCCTTCCTTAGGGCCCGAATAGAGTACTCATGCAGTGAAATATTTTATTTCAATGGAAACAAAAAAATTACGTGACAAAGAGTTCAGCACTTTTGTTCTTGTCAGCGGCGCTGGAAGCCGGTAAAGTGCACCGTTCTTACTGTACCTTCCATACAATGAAATCTTCCGCATCAGAATGTTGGCGTGCTATTTGTTATGCTTGATAGTTTATTTATTCGTAACTCCACCGGCACAGGGGTTTATCAACTTGAGAGGCGATATGAGACCATTTTTATATCGAATGACCACAGCCACACGCAACTGTTTCTACATTGTTCAATACCATTGTAGATTCTCTTCGTGCCTTATTTCGGAAGCTCTGTCCGAGATTTAAATTGACGGCCACCGAGCTTGTTTCTTGTTATTTCCGCCACCGTATTGTTTAGCTCTTGGTGGACGGAAGTCAGCCCAATAGTTTCTTTTGGAACCCTGTCGGTGCATTCCTGAGCACCGCACTGCTGTCAGGTCAGCGTGAGAGCATTACGAACCGTGCTGTTAATAACTAACAGTGTAATATTTCATTCATCACTCTGGAAACGGGGGAGTGGGGGGGGGGGGATTCCATCAACGAGGAAATAATGCAAACCTGCTGCAGGCTTGTGAACAAAACGCATGTAGCCTATCATGAGGAGATGTGAACAGGCCCGCATTTTTCAGGAAAACATCATTTCGACTTGTTTCATCTTTTCATTTAAGCGAGGTTAACATCGTCATAGCCAATACTTCTTTTTAGTGGGTACGTGTTCAGGTCTTTATCGTATTCCGTGACTTGGGTGAACTTTCCGGACACTGAAGTGTTTCGTTGTCCATACTGTAAACGTTCTTTTAGCCTTCGCATATTTAAAACTATTACTCTAATAGTATGTCGTATGTATTATAGGTTGTCACGGAATTCCACGTTTATTCGCAAGTCTGTTGCCTTAATTATTTACTTCTCTTTATTTCTATAAATAAACTATGCAGTATATTTTGGGTGCATTTAGAAATTACCTGGATAATTTTCTTTTCCAGTGTTTCTTAAGAAAATTCCCAATTGTGCTGTCACACCGTAACTAAGATTCCCCTACTGCTTGGTATGCCATTCTTCTGATATTGCTAGTTGTGCAGCTTTGGATGTCATAAATGTGCGCAGCTGCAACTCGAAGACTTTTGCATAGAAAATACACACGGTCACTTCAATACAAGCTAGAATGAAATCTAATGCCTATACACACAATATTAGTGCTGTGTACAAGTGAAACGCATCGATAGGTATAGGATCTATGAGTACATCAAAACGCAGGTCTAGGCAAAAAGTTTTTGTGAGGATTCTGAAAGCATATGAAGCTTATAAATTAAGTTTTTGATACTCAGAATTATGTTAATGCTTCTGTACAGCTGCATAGTTTCAGATATATTCCTCTAAAGACATATACATAGATGCCCTTTCATAATTGAGACGCGCTATGACCAGAGTCATCTCGTCTACAAATGGGTACAACGTGAAGATTAAATTTATAAACCTTAGGGCGTCCTCATAAAGGATGAATAATATTTCTTCTTGTGAGGAACTTGACACACACCAGAATTTGTCACTCTGAGTTCACAATATTAATTCCTAATCTTCACCGTTAATTGCAGTTTAAGAAGTAGTTTTAAAGTTATAGAGTAAAAGGCCGTCAGAATCCCAAACTTTGTAGTTTACACGTCAGAATCTTGTGATCGATTGTATGAAACGATCTGGTGAGGTCAAAAAGTCAGCTTAGCACTATGTCATTTCGGTCAATTTTTGAACAAATCAGGTTACTAAAATCTCCTAGTAGGACGATAATACTTCGACCTTTTCTAAATCTACATTGGCCTGATGTCAACAATCACTTTTTTGTTTTTAAATTTCTTGGTGATTACCTTTGTGGGTTTATTTGAAATATCTAGCAATACCTGTATCGCCATCGAATTGTTGCAATCATTTTCGTGGTCTTTCTTGAATAATCGTACAAACAACAAACATTTTAGGTTTTTTATGTGTAGTTGCAAAAATTAAGACACTAATTATTATAGCTAGGTTAGCTTTCTACACCTCTTCAAAGTTCTTATGAATATTTCGTAGTCTTAGGCCATCTACTCCTGCTGGTTTATTGGCTAGTGTTGAAGTGTAACAATTTTCCACAGGTCATTCCCTGACAAGATAGGTAAATACGCTAACTTCAGGCTTGAAGCAGTCCTATTTTTTTTCCGGTTGTGAATCCCCGCACTTACATCGATTTTATGGACGATCATCAAATCTATCTGCGAGTCTCTTAACATCCCTTTTTTATCTAAAGTTCGCTTAAATTGTCTCGTCAATACGTTGTTTTCGTTTATTTTTTTCCACAAGACTTGATTTTATAGCTTCCATGTGCCATTTGTGTTCCCTTTGCTATCTGAAATTTTGTTCAGAAAATAGCACTTTGTGGGTAATTTTAGTTTTGTCGCTACTTATTGTGAATTCTTCTCTACTTTTCTTTTAACAGCGGTAGTCTGGATCATGTTTAAAGCTGGTACAGATCTTGTTTTCTCAATGCATTGCTGTAATACTTCCCCGTGTATTCATTTGTTGTTACGATTACTTTTCTTCAAGATCTTTTGATCAGAGGCTATAAAATAAATATGTGAGATCTCTTTATTAAGCCTGTCATATATCTCCTATGAGAGCTTAGTTAAGGAGCATAAATTGCCAGTTTAAATTAGCAGACATTGCCTCATATATTGCTCTATTTATTTGCTGATAGACACTTTATGTGCTACTGTGCAGCCTGAGACAAATTTTCTTTAGTAACACGTCTAAAATAGGTCTACGTTTGCAAGCATAAAATTCCCCGTACTACTGCTTCTTAAAAAATAAAAGGAAATAATTGACCTTTGCGGCTAAAGAAGTTCCGTTCTGTCGCGTAGTTCTCAAGACCTTCTCAAAGTGCTATCTTACAGATGAATGTCTAGAGGATTGTGACAAATTTAATAAATGATTCTGCAATCCATCACTCGCAACACGTTTTACCTTGTGCCAGACCCTGAGTTAATTGAAGACCATTCCATCGAGGTCTCGCCGCGCAAACAACTAAAGGCAAACGCAAGAAGAGCAGAGGAGACGACGCATTATTTCTTGTTTTCACTTCTTTGCATTGCCATACTTCGGAGCAATCATGAACCATCTAGCCCCAACTTCAATTTTTTTAAGTACGCAATGAGGCAACAGGACACTTTGCTCATAACAAAGGTACCCTTTCCATAATGGTATACCATGAGCAAAGCCGGTCGGTCCCAAAGAAAACTAAAAAACCACTCTTCTTTGCGGAAACACGATTGCATATTTCGCTCCGTCTTTCTGTATTCTCCAATTTCATATTGCAGCGGTCCCAAATACTCAGATTTCGTCCCTCATTTTACAATCCCTAAGAAGCTGGAAAAGCCACTCATACGCAGAGTCGGCTGGCGTAAGACTTTCAATATATGCGCGTGCCCACAGCAGGAAAAGGGACGCAAGCCTTCAGAGGAGGGTCATTCGAGACGCGCTTTTAAGGCCGATTGCATCGTAATGACGCATACAACATACCGTCGTTCGTTGCTTTAAGCACGCAATATGCTTACGCAGTGGGGCTTATCGAAGCGGAAATCGCCTCTCTCCTTTGGCTTTGTAGGCAAGCGCTTCCTTTTTTTCCTGTTCTGCCTATCTCTCTTCGTTCGATCGTGCTTCGCTCCCATGTCGATGACAAACGCGGCTCCAGTACGCACCGACGCTTTAATATAGGCCGCCTCTTGGTGTGAGATGAAAGGGAAAGCGTGTGTGGCAATGCAAAGACGCAGCCGCTATTGCTTTCTTCATATCAGCGCAGCGCCTTCTCAGCTCTCTAAGCTTGTTTTCGTTCTCCCTCTTCCAATTGCCTTCGCCTGTATTTATTTCGTATAGTCTCTTGATTATTTCCCTTCATTGCCTCATTTTTTCTTGCTTCCCATTTCATCCAGTCCACATTTCTTTTTTTTCCTTCTCTCGCATTCACGAGAATATTTGTTAGGCAGCGAGCAGTGGTCCTCTCATAGCGCTTTGCAGAGGTCGATAGCGCCATCAATATATGAGTGCTTCGTGAGGAGAAATAGAGCGGAAGAATTGAAAGCACGCGCGAGAGGCAAACGGTCGGTGTGGAAGGATGGGAAAGAGGAAGGTCTTGTGGAAACAGTAAACGCAGCGGGCTATGTGCTTGTATGGCGGCGTGCATTGTCCGTGCGTGCGTGAGTGTCCGCTTCGGCGCTTTGATGCGCACACGGAAACGTGAGAACTGTCGAGCTTGGATTTGCGGAAGCCAGAAGAAGGATTCCAAGACATGAAGCTGGCATCTTTGCACACTCCTCCTCCGCGTCTTCTGAAGCTTCCTTTCTTTCCTTCTTTCGTGTTCTTCATTTTGTGTCGCTCATGTAGCTGCTTTCTGCATGGGCTTCAGGAGGGGCGAGAAAGCTCCTCCGTAGGCAAGACGGAAAATAAAAAGAAAAACAAGGGTGGCACAGAGGTTGAGGAGGGGGGAGGTGCGCTGGGATAAAGATCGCTCGAAGGAGCGGAGACCAGAACGCCGAGAATTTCAGAGGCTTTCTCTCCTCTCCTAGAACTCCGCCTTCGGAATTCGCGATGCAGCGTTCGACACCACGGGTTTTCCTTTCTCCTCCAGTTCATCGCTCTTATAGTCTCTCTTCTGCTCTGGCTGCCTCTCAGTGAGCAATATTCGTGCTTTTCTTGCGATGCATCCCGCTCGAAAAGTTTCCTGCCTCTGTCTCTCTCTCTCTCTCTCTGTTCTCTCTTCATCCGTTCTTTTTTTTTTATCCTCGGCCGTTCGCCATCGTGTGTTTAACTCGTGAGAATGCCAGGCGCGTCTCCCCTTGCAGCTATCGGTTCGAGACTTTCATCGCATCCGCCTTCTTCAGAAGCACCAGCCGTCCATCTAGGGAGCAAGGAAGAAGGGGGTAGATGAGGGGCGTGGAGGGATGAGATAGGAATGTGCCAAGCTGCGAAACGCCTGTGCGCGAGCAGGCTTCGAAAGAAGTCGGCTATTCGAGTTCTAATTTCAATCGTCGGGCATCGACCCCGCTGAGAGAGACTAGCGAAAGGGCGTCACGTAGAAGAGGCGGCAGAGGAGTAGGACTAGCCAGAAGGCGTGTTGCTACGTAAACACAACCGACTGCACTTCACCACTCTAGGCAGAAAAAGAAAGTGGTGGGATTGTAATGTAGTTAAACGCAGTAGACATGCGAAAGCAACGGGCGCGATAGCGCCCTTTGCTTCAAAGGTAAGAAAGCGAGGAACCTTGAGGGTGCTTTGAAGGGCCCCGTCGAGGTCGCGCCAGCTGTAGCCACCGGAAGGGTGACCTTCAAGGTCATCCTCTCTTTGGCTGCAGCTGGCGCGACGCTCCTCCAAACTAACTCGAGCTCAGCCGAGTTACTCCGAGGCTTCAGACAAGATTTTTGGGTGGAACTGTGTTAACGATGAAAAATAAAAATGAAGTTGCCAGCTCACTGTACGAAGAGGGCCAGACACATGCAGGAACACTCACTGGCACCAATTTTCGCCCGCACAAAAACGTTTAAAAATAGCTTTTTCGCCAGAACCGCATCCGAAGGTAATGCTTTCCCTCCTGACATTTTTCAGTCATATAAGGCTGCAACAGCATTGGAATGTCACCTACTTATTTGATGAGATTTTTGTTTTGTATGAAGATGCCTGCTTTTGTTTCTTTGCTCTTGTTTCTTTTGTCTTTGTTTTTCTCTTCTATTATTATCGGTATATGCTTGTCATTTCATGTTATGGGATTGATTTTGCCCCTCCTGCTAGGACAACACATGGTCTGTAGTATTTGAAATAATAAAATAAAACCGCAGGACGGTTAGGACTATGTAACGCGAAATCAGCGATAGCTGTTCAGGCGTTTAGTTTTGTTGATATTTTTAGGTAGAAAAGATACAGGGACCTCATATCGCACTGGTGTAGCGGTCAAGTGATGCTCCCCTGCACTGGTGGGCGGCTGTTTCAAACAGAGCCACCCGTAGGCTTATGCGACGCAGGTTGACAGTGATATGATGCGAGTGCGTTAATGACCGCTGGGCGCGTTAGTGACATTCATGTGATTAACGCACCTATCGGTTACACCGACAACGCCTGACGACTACGACGCGCAAGCCAGGAACGGGCGCCTAACAACTGTCGCTGTGAAAGTAGCATTTTCGCACTAAAACAGACATAAAATAAATATAAACATTGGAGGAACAGCTCGGCGTGCGACACTAGTACTGCATACCCAGGAGCAAGGAAGTTTTGATAGCCCACTTTCGGGACGTATTGAACGCATAGCGACAGAGACGGGCACATGTTTCAGACCTTAATGTTTTAGGCAGCGTTCGCTTCTTAATGTCGGTCCTATACTTCCACACAGTACGCAGCTGAATCCGCTTGCACCTTCCTTTATCTCCTTCCCTATCCTCAGGTCTCTCTCTTTCTCTATCATTAAATGGGCACCAAGCTCAGGCTGCACGGCTGAAAGATGAAAAATGCGGCGAACAGAGCGCGCCAATTTCGTGTTGTTTTCGCCGGCGCCGTCGGTGAAGCGAGGAATTCCGTCTCCAGCCCAGTGAGCTGGCGTTCCGCCGAAGCCTACCAGCGAGAGCGCACGCTGGCGCCAAACGAAATGAGCTAGAAGGACCCGCGCGCAGCGCGAATTTGTCGTCGAAAAGGGAGACTCGTATATATTAGCAAGATTTACATCTCCGCTGTCTCTGGGCTTGAAAGGGCCGGACTGCGCTGGCTTGCTCCTTCTCTCATGCTAAGAACTCCCCATTCCTTCGCCTGCCTCTGTATCGAGCACCGGCAGGATACTGTATATCGCACTGCAGAAGAGAGCAGATTCAGCCGAAATCAAACACACGCTTAGCGAGGATCCTTTCACTCTTTTCATATTCCCCCGAAACCTATATATGCACTCTCTAACTCAACCCTCTTCGCCCCCCTACAGTGGCTTACGCCAGCACTGCTACACACTGCCTGCTTCCATTCCCCTTCCCGACCATTCTTTATGCTGTCTTCAATGTGTCTCACCGTACTTGTTGTTTTGTGCCTCCTGGTTTTCCCTCAGGAAGTGAAAAATGGCTCAAATTAATTCCGGCCTCTCCCTGTCTTGCCCATGAAAAATGCAACCGCGCCTTGGGTCACGACAGGCGAAGACCGACTGGCCGAGCTTTATACACGGCATCAAACCATCAGACGAGTGTCTCGTTATTGCTGCGTAGGGCAGCAGTAACCCGGGCGAAATTGTACGTGCGTGTGTACGTGTCCAGCAGCGTCATACAGCCAAAGCTCGCAAAGACGCTTTATGAGTGATACTGAGTTCAAGCCGGCACATCAATAATGCGCCAGATGTACGGCTCAGCGTTCCCTCCCTCGCGCTTCGCAGCCTCTGCTGGACGGACGTACGCAGCTCGGAGGGAGACGTATGGCGCTGCTAGACGTCCTGATTTATTTTCGCCACTCAGTGTGCCGGGTCAGGCAGCGGGCAGCCGGCGACATCTGCGCAGGCCAGCTGTTGGTTGACGGGTTGACGGCTGAAACCGGATTCTGCGTTGGGTGCCCGGGTTTTTCGCTGGCTGGTCCATAGGCGGCGAGGAGAAACGTGATTCGAATAGCTTGAATGATGATGCTGCATCTTTCGAGCCTAATTCGTGGGGATAGAAAGCAGCGGGAGCATGGAATACCAAACTAACAACACGGTGGCTGCGTTTAGTTTGGTAGGTTTTTGTTGTTATCATTAAAAGAGCAGCACAACAAGAAAACACTACCGAAAACTTTCATAAGCATAGTGCTTACAAGCGGTTCTGAAAAGCCGAAAAAAAGTTTACCTACTTCCGCTTCTTGTTAAAACAACATGCGGCAGAAATGCTGTGGAGGCAGAGGTGGCCTGTAGGCAAAGACGTGAAGCAATCGAGGGATCGGCTGCCATGACACTTGCTTCTTTCGGTCTCCTGAATGTATTACTCGATGGAATACTTTTTATCTTTTCTAATAATACTGCACTACTGTATCCTTTTTTTTACCAAAGGAATTTTCTCGTCTCCGTAGCTAAGTCATTCGAATGCCTACCGCTGAGCATGTTTCTAAGTATGATTTCTATATTAAACAGCGACCCACTGTTTGTTGCCAAACATTGCTGATTCCAGTAGGATGTCGGTTGTAGTGCATACTTACCTAGGGCTTCACAAGGAGTGCGTAGTCTCGAGTTGTGCCTTCTAGACTATTATTACATGAACGCTGCACCGCTTGTGCGGATTGTGCGAAAAATTCACGAACGGTTTCACTAATGGCTTAACACGGCTTGTTCTGGTGAAAGCCTGTTTCTGGCTGGGAAGTCACAATTTTTTTTCCATGTCACCGTGTTCAATCTTCATGATCGTGTTTCCATCAGCACCAGTAAAGAAGTGGTAGGACCGCTGTGAATTTCTTTATTGGGCGGCTGCGAGGTCACTTTTATCTCTGCTGTGCTGCTGCTTCTGCTGTAACAGAAGAAGGAAGAAAAAACTGCACTGGCATATTGACCAATCACCCCTACAGCTGCGCGCGCGTGTGTGTGTGTGTGTGTGTGTGTGTGTGTGTGTGTGTGTGTGTGTGTGTGTGTGTGTGTGTGTGTGTGTGTGTGTGTGTGTGTGTGTGTGTGTGTGTGTGTGTGTGTGTGTGTGTGTGTGTGCGTGTGCGTGTGCGTGTGCGTGTGCGTGTGTGTGTGTGTGTGTGTGTGTGTGTGTGTGTGTGTGTGTGTGTGTGTGTGTGTGTGTGTGTGTGTGTGTGTGTGTGAGAGAGAGAGATGGCAAGATGAAAGTCAACATATGCCATCAGGCAAGAGCAAAGATTGAAAGATTGATACGGAACACTGAACAAAGAAGAACCGAGACGTGGTGTGAGCAACAGGGCGTTATTCATATTCTTTGTCGGGTATTCCTTCACTACGCATCCTCTAGAGGAGGTGGGGTTTTTGAATTTGCGAAACTATGTTCCGATGTTTCGGTGTCTTTTACTACTTCAAATTTGGAATCAGGAAAGCCTCGCACTAAGGTTTTCTGCTAGGGAGAACCCTTTACATTAACTGCTGTTTACAGAGCACCTGCTTCCTTACTGCATTTTATGCACGAAATATGCGATTTCATGTCGTTTTTACCATGGCACGGTCTTATTCACTTGTAATTTAAACTTACCGTCAATTAACTGAGAGAAGCCATTTCGTTATCCCGATCATACTGCACGCGAATAACGTGTGGTTAATAATATACTAATTTATGACTTATACCAAGTAGTGAAGAAGCTAACACCACTACACTGCAGCTTGGTATCTACGCTGTACCGTGTCCTTTTAAGGCCTCCTAATGCTGACTCTTGTGTTTCATTTCAGAAAGACATTTCTTATAATATGTCGTATTGTACTTCTTCCTTATTGGCATTCTCTGTAGCAAGCGTGGCCAAACTCTTTTGGGTAAGGAACACCTCGCTTGCCAAGAATTAGAGCGTTTCGGATTATTTATACCTGCATCGGCAGGCTTCGATGATGCAATGATGGAAAGCTTTGGAATGGTTTTGAACGATGTGCACTTTTTGCATTGATAACTTTCTACATTCACAATAAAATGAAGTTGGCAAGCAAGTAATCCGCTTCTTGGATCAAGCATGTGGTTCTGCAGGTGAAAAGTAAAATAAGACGGTTGAAACCAGAAAGCGAAAGTTTCTTCACTATAGCGTCTTATGAAAGAGCCCTTAAGGTAGCTGCGAACGCAGCTATACGTCGCTGAACCGGATACTTGATTGATTTGTTCATTCATTCATTTATGTCCTTTTATAACATACAGAATAGTTTTAGGAAAGGTTATTCTACAAAAACAAGACTAGCATCAGTTATTCATACTAATGCATGGTTGATAAGCCCGGTCAGGTTGACATAATTTTTATCGCTTTCAGTAAAGTATTTGACCTCATTTTTCATTCTAAATGAATTCTCAGGCTTCAGAAATCGTTCTTCGTAACTTTGTCATAAATTTCAGATAACTTCTCAAACTAAATGCAATTTGGTTTTATTAATGGCCATTATTTGAATAAACTTCCTGAGACTTATGTTGTGTTCTAAAGCATGTGAACGACATAACAGCGTAACGACTCTTGCCCGTCAAATCAAGCTGCTTATAGATCCCGGTATTTTTTTATGTGTTCGTTCTTGCGCAGATGATGCTTTACTAAATTCTAACCAATTGAGGATTCTCGTTTTGTATGATCAATCATGTATAAATCTTAAAGATCAGAAAGCGTTTTGAAATTAACCCATAAAAAAGATAGTCTATTGAATCCTTACCGTTTTGAACCTTAGCGTTTACCATTATTTCCACTTTCTGGGGTAGCTGAAATTGAATATTGCGGTGCCGCGAATCCGAAAAATTTAAACTGCAACAAGCATATGAGCAACACAAGCCAATAAGCTTTTCCTAAACTTTGTGTCCTCAAATATAAACTCAAGAAGGCTCCCTCAGACAAACTTTATAGCCTAGTCAGCATTAATCATACCAATGTAAGAATACGTATGTCTAGTCTTTGACCTATTTATAAAATTTCGAGGCATTGAAATATTTGCGAAAGGTTATTTAATTCATCTTTTCGGAGCACCTTTCAACAGGCTGATCAACTGTCATAATGCAGGAAGACAGGGCGGAATCTTCACAAGTAAAAGGAATAATTATAGTTAAAATGTATTGATCTTCTCAAATATAAGGAATTTTAAATGAGCCTGGACCCATACATAAAGCATTTTTCGGCAAAACGACAGACCAGACATTTGTCAGTCTTAGCGACCAACCTCATTCACCACAAGAAATAAAGTGTTTAAGTATTCATTTTTCCCACGCACCATAACTGACTGAAAATCTTTACCTACTACAGCGCAAAATGTAATTGACTTCTTCCACATTGCGCCTTCTTCGGTGAAGTGGCAAACTTATACCACATGGTATGGGCATACCAGAAAAATCCAGGAATTGCGAATATCAATAACCCAACAACTGAGAACTGGGAGACGGCTGGGAGGCGGCGAAAGACCAGCTTTCGCTGGTGAACCGGGACAGAGCGGCGTCAAAAGCCAATGTGCTCCTGGAATGAGGGCACACACAACAAACTGCGATTTTCTCCATGCATTAAGCGTTTTCTCACTCACTCATTGAGAAAACAGGAGAATGATGTCATCAAAGTTTACTTCTTTCAGTTTTATCTTTCAGTGCTTTTTATATTTGTTTTACATTATGTATCTCTTCTGCAAGGTCAGATAATAAAAAAATAAACGTAGCCAGCATTCACCCCGCACAGGTAAAAAAACCACGTGCCAACTACTGTTGTAACTTTTATTTTAGCTCCCAGTGTGCAAAACTACACATTTAAAAGAACCATGAACTGAAGCGCCGCTTGAATACTGTCTCCTTTCTTCCCTGATCCGTGCAGGTCTCACAATGTGCGACTGCGGTCCAGGCCAGTTCGCGTGCACCAGCTTCGCCGAGGAAGGAACCAACTGCAGCTGCATCCCTGCTCGGTGGCACTGCGACTCGGACGACGACTGCGGCAACGGCAGCGACGAGCTCGGATGCGGTGAGAGATGCTAACAAACTGTTGCCTGTTTGTGGCCCATGTGGGTGATGATGCTGTGGCCTTTTGTTATTAATGCGGAAACATTACTAGTCTATGTCGGCTCCTGAAGTGTCCGCAAAATGTCTCCGAAAAATGTGTAAGGAAGAGTCATGTGAAGCATGTAAAGTCAGTGAAACAATATCGTGTCAGAGTCAATAGCCGTTGGTAATGAAAATTAGGCATTATTAATGACCCTAATTAAAAATCACAATCGATTACACTAGATGACACCAATTAATGACATTAACTGTTGTTACTAAGCAATTAGGGTGATTAGGGAGGATAATTAAATATGATAAGTAATGAAGGTAATCAGTGGGGGTAATTAGTGAGACCAAGTGTCGTCATCCCATATGTCTGATGATGTCACGGCGACAACCAATTAGAGTAAAGCAAAAAACGGAGCCCTGAATGTCGGTGTCTGAGAAGTAAGATGATATGCAGGTTTTCAGATAGTTCTAGAGCAATCCACATGACGTCATATGGACAAGAGCTACCAAGGTCGACTAGGAGCCACCAACGTGGCAGCAAGCACTAATGCTTTCGCATTTCTCCAATGCAGTCTCTGCAGTGCTTTCAGAGTTTTTCATGTTATTGACACTGGAGACAACCTAAGGGGTAACAAGATCCCTGAGATGTCTGTGAGGCAGTTTAGCATCGTAAACCTTTATTGAGACGCTCTGGATATAAACAAAAATTGTCACATCTAAAGGAAAGCATTGCCATCGAATAGGAAACCAAACCACTGCAAGCAGCCACCAAGGATATACTGTATAGTGCCACGCTACTGCATTGTTTGGTGAAAGCTTTCCTGTTCTGACTCATCACCATCCTTTATTCCCCATTCATGGCTCTAATTGTGCTATACATAGAGGAGGGGTGGAAAAACGAAACAGATACAATGTAAAGAAACTATTGCAATGCTCATTCATTACTACATAATGTACAACAGCGCCATGGCAAGTGAATGCATTCCAGTCCAGCGTAAAATGATACGGTACAATGCTGATCAATACAGAGTGGCAAAGGGTTATAGGAGTGCAGGAACAACAGCGAAAAGAAAATGCGTTACTATTCAGATCACTGGGTTGGAGACAGATATTCAATATTGTTTCTTCGCTGCAATGATCGTTTAATGCCCGTCTCAATTTAGTACGGTCGCCTTCGTTTACAGTGCAGTGTGGCAGTTGCTTCAAATATTTTCTGTTGCAGTTAATAGAAAGGATTTGTTGAAAGCTATTATTGATCCGTGTAAACGCTGACTGCTGAGGGAATTAAAGAGACGAGGCGGTGTTCTGAAGAAAGCTACAAATTATATGTCATGGAGGTCTGGAAAGTTCTAGTACAATTTATGAAAGAGGCGGAGTCGTGGAATCTTTCGTCGGGGCTGTAGTGGTTGGAAGTTAAGCGAATATTCATTCCTGGTGATAATGTTTTTGTGATAATCTGAGCGGATGTAGCGGGCTACGTTTTTCTGAACGAGTTCTGGTGGGTAAATCAGTACCCTTGATTAGGGTTCTCAATAGCGCCAGATACCTATCTCAGTACGGGTGAATCTTTAATATCCAAATTTTACAACAAAAGGACGGGGCCATGTATGGCGATCTTGAGAAGAGGCTACGTGATTTTAATGCACTCGCTGCTAGTTTCAAAATGTGTTCAGTCTATGCTAATATGTCCGATATAGTGACTCTGAGGTACCGGCTAAATTTACCTTTCGTTACTGCGTTTTTGTGCAAAAAATAAGCCTATTTGAAGTAAGGATGTTTTCTTTTTCTAGACACTTCCAATGTACTACTGGCACTTTTTGATAAGATTAGCTGACCTGAGCACCGCGTTCAAATATGGTTAAGTAAATTTGATGCGGTCACTGGCTATTGTTAGTAACAATGCTGCCAAAAAGAATGCAGTATTGTGCAAAGACGCGAATAATACATAAAATACTCATTTGTGGGCCTTTCACTGCCGCTGGCTACATACTGGCAACAGGAAAGGTTTCGTAACTAGGCAGACACAACACGGAAACCACCCTCCTGGAGCCTAGCTTTCACTGCTCCCTGTAAAATCTCGTTGGCAAAGCTTCTAATTGTTACTGTGCAGAACTTCCTTTGGCTGCCACTCATAGCATTAGAAGGGAAAAAATGTTTATAGATGATGCAGCCATATCAGTGCCATGGTCAAAGGAAACAGCTTCCCGTTCGCATTACGATCCGGGGGATGTTACCTTACCGTATTGCGAAAACTAATTTGTGTTTTGTGATTGCTTGCATCGTTCTTGCTTATAAAAGGCGTTATTTTTTCCATAACCGCATAGACGGGAGGAGACGGTATTTAGCTCTTAGTGAAGTTTTCGAATTGTAGTTATAGCGTATGATGTGTGTTGTCTGCACGACGCGACTTCGTACATTACAGACACGTTCGTGTGAGTTGCGTGAAAAACGGCGAAGTGCAAATAACGTTACTTCAGCCACATGTAGATTAATCACAATTCTGTCTTATTCTGAGCTCTGCGCACAGACAACGTCACATCCTATAATGTCTCTACTCAAGGCTTGTTGGCGCAGAACCCACCTAAGTGCAATTTGTATGGTTCGTTCATGTGATACGGTATCCACGGACCAGGACAAAGGTATGGTCGTCACGCGAATTCTCCTGAAATAAAAGAACAAGCTCGACTGGTGAACATGTTCACAGCTTTTCACTGCAGATGCCTGCATACATATTCTTGAAAGTCGAAGCGAGCGAGGTTTGTAAATATACCCCGTAGTTGGTGCACTGGGGGCAAATGTGCTAATGCTCACACAAACGACAAGCAGCCACTGCATTGCGCCTGGAACAGTGACTGGAGCCGCGGTAGCAACTTTAGGAAACTAGCCAACCATGCCCCACTTATAATCATACTTGGTTCTGCTCTGCAGTTGTCGAGCTCTTTATTAGCTGGTTTTTCTGCATGCCTACCACGTCTAAGTACGTCAAGCCCACGCCGACGGCCCCCCGTGAGAAAAACGAAGCCGACAGCAGAGAGAAAAAACGCGTAGCTAAATCTGTTCATATTTTACTGCCCTGTAGCCTCAAGCTGGCTTGCAGGTTACTTAGCAAATGAAGTACAGCGCTCTCGGAGATCTGTTTCTCTCAACTTTCGCGAAGTGTTTGCATACGGGCGTTTCTATGAACTTCGCTGCCCGGTGGATATTGCGTAGCCAGGCAGAAAATTGGTAATGCGGACCGGTGAGCAGATACACGCAATCATGTACCTGGCTGTACCTTAGCGGCTTGTCTTAGTGTGCTTCAGCGTGGTCGTAGAGACATAAATGCAAAAGATTTTTAGTGGGCTCATTATGACGCTCGCTGTGGCGTGAGCCCCAAGACCAACACACCCGTATCGACGAGCCTAACCTGAATCCTCTTCCCTTGAGCATTTCATTTCGCTGGTACGGCCAGAGCTTTAGCCAGCGTCGAAGCCTCACTAGCCCTGTCGGTCCTGAATTTTTTATTTCGGTCGTAGATTTTTTGCTCCTTGTTTTTACAATGCGTCAGACCCCATAACCACTTAGTTCTAAGTTAAAGCTCATAGTGAAAGTATTAATTAAAATACAGGTATGGTGTCAAAATCGGACACAAGGGCTGAATGGGTGTAAAATGTGAATGAGACCTCTGATTACTTCAATCGACAACAAAGAATTGAACGAAAAAATTCTTATTTTGCAGTACAAAGAACTCTAAAGAAGGTTTTCTTTTTTTAACTCTTCAAGGGATAGATGGATTTTGCAGTTGCCACAAAAGCGCCACTCTCTCCTGCTTACCTTGTGTTTTGTATCACACCTATTCGTTTATGTTTGCTATAGAATAATTCATAAATTGGAAGATAATCTGTCGTGTCCACATCTTGACCAAATGGTGTTCTCTACAGATGGCAAGAAATTCTCTCGCATCCATAGGTTTATGTGGCGCGGATATCTCTCCACCGGGGGAGAAAGCAGAAGCTGTGTATGAGCACAACGAATATGCGTTGTCGAGAAAACGCAGCCAAAGATGCTGCATTGCTTCCAGCGTCGAGGGTGCATCACAAATGCTGCAGGAGCGGTGATGCGCGAGTTGCAGTGTAAATGTCCCGGTCACTTCTTGCAGCTCACAGGAAGAGGAAAGCGGTAAAAAAAAGGGAATAAAAGCGCAAGGTAAGGCGTACATTAATTCTCACTGTTCCTTTGCTCCGGCTGCTGTTCGCCAACATACGCATTGTCATTTTCAGGCTCGATTCGAACATTCACCTTGTACGATAATGAAGATTTCCATTTTCCAGTTCCTCAGAAAGCTAATTTTAATATTTCATCTATTTGCTGCGATGAATATTAATGTCAGCAGTCCAAGAAGCTCACCACTATACGTGCACCAACTAAAATACTAGCAGATATTATTCTACAAATCTCACCTATCATCCCTCAATGCCCAGCGCTGGCAACCATTGAGTCCTGCTTGTGTCCAAAATAGCGCAGGTCAAAAACGTGCTGAAGCGCAGGGTCTGCGCATTCAATAATATTTACGACGGGGATATGAACTTGGATAGGCATTTCTCAAAACATTTAAAAATCTGAGCACAAAAGAACGAATCTTTTGTGAGATTTACTTCTACAAAGTTGCTATACTTCGGCTTCTTCACTCCATACCTACCATGCTGCTGCTTCTTCTTCCTTGGACAGCACAGCTCAATGCAAATGCGTGAACAGCAATGCCGATAGCAGCAGGGATCCCGGAGGAACTTTTTCTTTTAAACATTAATAATATTCTTCCGTTACTAAGGCGCGAGTGCAATGTTTGTGTTGTAGGGTCAATTGACAAAAGCAGGGCCGAAAGAGCTAGATATTGGTAGAGCAAGTGTCGACTTATTCATTCGGCTCTGATACATTGGTTCAGGGCGCATGATTTCAAAGCCTCTCCAATATGTACGTATTCGCGTAGAGGCAAATTACCGAAATCTAAAACTTGAAAGCCCGTCCGATGGGTTTTATACCCATCGGAGGGGCTTTGGACACAGACTGTATTAGAAGCCTTCCGATTTGAATAAATGTTTTTCTTCTTTTTCGTAACCGCTGTTAACTTCCATTCGTTATTGAGTAACTCGCTAGTCACAGCAGGCTACAGCCAAAGAAAGCGTATTTATCCCCCCCCCCCTCCCCCCCCCCCCCCCGATGGCTCAACACCATTTACAAGGAGAAGATAGCCAGGAATATTGCCAATAATGCGTTCCGGTAGCTAAGGCGGATAGATATACCTCCGTTCAATGGCCAATAACTATATTTTCACTGAGGCAGTTGGCAAGGTGATCACTATTACGGTACACGATAGCTGTACCAGGTGAAGTGATCGGTTCGCACGCAGCCAGTCACCTTTTTTCGCCGAGAAGATACGCTGTCCCGTCACGGAACAATGTTGCGTCTGGTAAGCCTAGTGAACTCCGAACTTGCTATCTTATCAGTTTTCAGCACCTGATTGTATGTATAACGTGGCAACTACCACGTATTGGTGGGTGTCTACATTCATGCAATGGATGCCAAAAGCCGCACATCGGCTCGTATACAGGGCCAGGGACGAGAATGTCAGCGTTGCCTTCAATGAATCCGCTTACCCCAAGAGCGCCCAGTCCCAAATTCACCTAGTCCATTTAACCGCGCAATGCGTCATCTCTCCTCTCCCCGGCCAGCATTTGAACCTTTCGTTCCAAGGCCTTCTGGACAACATCCACATGTTTCAGAGGATGAACGCAGGAGTTTTAGGTGACTACATGCAAGTAAAGCGACACTGACACATCTTTACTCCAGGTATAGTCCCTCTCACAGGTGCGCTGAAGAAAGAGTAAAGTTGGCCTGTATCGATAGAGTACATCGCACTAATCGCAAAGGGCCCACTCGACTGAAAACGGAGATCTTATAAGCTAGAAAAGTTCAAGAAACGAAATACCGGTGCCGCCACCACTGGTAAGTTTCGCAAGCAAAGTGTGTGCGTCGACACCAATTTTCCTACAAGAATCCCGAAGGCTATGTAATAATGTCATTCACTTCGAAACTGTGGAAGAAGTTCTATTCGGTAAGGACGTCGAGAGTTTCAATCCGCTGGCGGGAAGATTTTAAAATCAAATTTTCTCAGCCACAAATTTGCTGCCGAACGAACGTCAGCATACTCAGAAAAAGCTAGAGAGTCAATTTTTACCACAGCCAATAACTGCATGAGGTTTACCTCAGTGCCCCTTCAAAGGAAAACTTTCTCTCGCTCGCGTTGTAATGACACTGTTTCAAGGTAAACTACGTCAGCAGCGCTGGGTGTCGAAAGAACACCGTCGCAATTACTCCGCCGATCTAGGCTCTAACGATACCAGCGAAAGTCATTCACTTTGCTGCAGTATAGTGTTGAAAGACTCCGCACCCATTACCCTGCTCACCATGAACTTCCCTCCACAGCGCCCTCTGGTAAGGCTTCAGGTCGCCTGTTGCGGTTCGCGTATTGAGTCAATTTAACAGTGGGTTAAGTCTCGGCTTTCCACGTAGCTGGCGAAAAACTCTGTACGTGGTCTGTGCTCGGTACTAAAAATGATAAAAAAAGTAAAGGGAACGATGGTCGAGCAGCTTCGTTCACACATTGCACAAGAAAACCAGAAGCAAAGATGCGCAAGTCTGAGCAAGTCTCCGCACACCGGAGTCATCCGGTAAGCCGGGCATGGCTGGGCCGTTTTCTGAGGAACCGTCGTCTTCGCGGCCGCCATTTAAGCGGCCAGTGATTTGTGAGTCGTAAAGCAGTTTCTTACCGACTACAGCCAAATCCCTTGCGTGGTCTCACGCCGGCGAGCTGGCTATAACGCGGCCTATACACGGCACCAGTCGTTGCTATGGCAACCACCTTGCTCTCCTCCCCCCACCATACCTCGCCCCACTTGCTGCGCCCGTTGCGTAGGCCTCACGCAGCGCAACACGGTCCCTTCTCCCAAGATACATTACGCTGGGCGCATGCACTGACAGGCAGACCGAGATAAGCCGCGAAAAGTAAAGGCGAAATGGCGGCACCTCAGCGCAGCGCACGTTTGATCTATATATACTAGCACTGCCAGAAGTCTTCTGCGCCGGGCATCGTCCAGAGATAAATCAGTGACAAGAGGAGACCCCCCCGTGAGGTATTCTTTGCAGTAGCTGGTTATGCAAGTGGCGTAAACATAGCCGTCCGCCGCCAAACGTTCCCAGGCATGCTGAATGCGGGTAAAGAAGGAAAACATTTTGGGTCATCGAGGCGGCAGTTCTAAACGAGAGCCGTGGCACACTTTTAAGAAGCGCTCGAATGTGGAAATGATGCATAAGTCTACGAACGACATGACCTGCGGACATTCTCATTGCAGGGCCGCCGCTGTGGCTCAGTGGTTATGGCGCTCGGCTGCTGACCCGAAAGCCGCGGGTTCGATCCCGGCCACGGTGGTCGAATTTCAATGGAGGCCCCTGTGCTGTGCCATGTCAATGCACGTTAAAGAACCCCAGGTGGTCGAAATTTGCGGAGCCCTTCATTACGGCGTCCCTCGATAGTCTGAGCCGCTTTGGGACGTTAAACCCCTATAAACCAATTCTCATTGCAAGGAATAGAAGCACTGCCTAAAATAAACTGAGCTCAAAGTACAAGTACTTCTAGTGTTTTTTGCCGAGTGTACGATAAAAAGACAATTGCAGGAAAGGTCACCCAAAGGAATTCTAAGAGGGACTCAGTCGACACTAGGAGATATGCAAAATAGACCAAAGAACTGCTAGCTGAGAAATATCGTTTGTCTAAATGGCGTGAAAGGGCAGACGCTGGCCAAAGAATAAAAAACAACTTTCTTATTTGCATGGACATTAAAGGAGAGCCTGGTGCCTGAAGTGGCGCTGGTTAATCCTTTTTACGTATTTAAAAAAAATCTCTGCTGCTGACCACCTAAGACTCAATAAAACAACATAGAGAACACGGAGCACACGTCAGCGATGACAAAAATAATGGACGAACATAATTACAGTAAGCCCTATTGAATAATGAAGCAGATTAAATAAACAATACACAATAGGCAAGGGCCTAAGTACGTACCGATACGTAAGCGCAAAAAGCTGCTATAATCAACATCAAAAGAACACAGAAATAAGCAAGGACGTACGGACGCTATCGCAAAATATATGGAAGTGAAACTGAAAAAATGGTTGTCGGCGAATTCGAAATGTCAACACTGAAAACCATTCACTGAAAAAGGGGAGACAGTCACGAGAAGAACTCTTCGCTTGGCTAGTGGGTCCATTCTTATATATGTAAAGCCGCGCGAATTTAGGTGCCCGAAGGCGACACGAAGAAAGGCGGGAAAGAGCGTTGAGATGAAAACTGATTTTTATTTAGTGAAACGCGCGCAATAGATAGGAAAGCAGGCTATGGGAGGGAGGCAGACTAAATATTGGAAGGCGCGCAATATATAGAAAGGCAGTACAGCAGGCTTGTAACAAGGGAGCAATTACTCATTGCCATCCACCCAAGCGCAGCCACACGGCTACAAAGGAAACCTATACAGCTTTCTCAGAAACTTCGCAGTTAAATAAAAGTTCGTCCTGGTCCACAGATTCACCGGAGCAGTCGCTCCACCAACAGAGCTAACCGGGACGGCAAGCTTATGGTATAGCGAGAGCGAAATAATGTTCTCACTCGAAGTTTCCATTGTAGAAGCAAGCCGAGCTGATATCTCGTGCCAATAAGACTGTCTTCGTGTGGCGCTTGTTCTTTTTCGTGCTCTAGTGACGTTTCTTTTCAGATCATGTATCACAAATTAAGCCAGTTTTGGACCGTGTTTAGCAGGGAAATAGTGTCATGTTCGCTTGGCAAATTAGAATGGATAGTACTGAGAAATTATCAAGGTTAGCGCTACGACCATTCATGGAAGGTGCACTGACAGTTTTGCAAAACAGATTTAACTAAATCTAAAAGCAGGTAAAGGTACAGTCTCTTAAGTGCTGTTGTTATTAATGCGACAGTTCGCTTTCCCTATGATAACAGTCAGGACTAGCGGCCGGCGCTGGTGTCAAAGCTTGTTGCTCACCTATCGTAATCTTCCGTTATCATCTCTTTCGCGTCAAACACGGGCAGGCCATCATCGCCATCTGTTTCGGATGCTCATAACTCGAATCGATGAGAGCGTGCCGTGGCTTCCAGTATTTTTCCCGCATTTTCCTTTTTTTTTTGTTCGAGGACATAAATTCGTGCACAGAAGTAAAATAAATTACCCGCTGGAGTTCTTGTGCCGTCAGTTCAGCCCGTGTACGTAGCCGCTTTCCTCTTGCAAATGCTCTGGATTGACTTGTAATTTTACCTTCTTCGTACACTTAATGGCTTCTACGTCAGTCGCTGCACGCCCTAAGTATCCCGACTACAAGCTCTTGAAGCGAATGAACACCCTCCTCCGCCCCCTCCGTGCCACCCGATGACTTCTTTTAATGTGTTGCATTAGAATCCCCCCCCGCCCCCCCCCCCCCCCCCCCCGTGAGGAAAAAGTGTCTGCCGTTGTTCGGCTCAGTATTGCGCACCTTTGCCACCAACTACTACTACTTGGCACATAGATAAAGCGTTTCGCCACCAGCCACCGTTGGTAGTTGGAAAAGTACTTTTAGTGAATAAGAGGAAGAGACTGGAAGGTGGCTGGCTTCCACGGGAAAAACCCAAATCAACTGCAAAAAATGACTAAGCAAAAATAAAGATGACTAAAAACGACTCTGAAAAAAAGGACAAACAGTATAAAGAGAAATCCTCCTCTCCAATTGTAGCGGAAAGCATGGAGAGGCATGGAGGAGGTCCTGACGCGGGCGGAGGAATGGACAACCTGAGCGATGTTGCCACGGGAACAACCCAGCGGGTGTGTACCGTGGAAGGTGGGAGCCATTCAGCCAAGCCACTCAGCTTTCGCTGGTTAATGCGCTAAGGAAAGTTATTTATTCAAGCAAGAGCAAGACCTAATGCTAACGCAATGTCATCACATAATGACGATAAGCGCCCTCGTAATTTTTTCTTCTAGCTGTGCCTGACATTGAATTATTGTTTCGTTTTCTAAGGTATGACCTATTAATGCGTATGGCGCACTTACACTTTACGCCGCATTAGAAAAGAGCCCAGAAGAATGTCAGACTGAGGCATTAAATAGGTTCAAATGAAGTTAACTATCGATGCATTCGTTTTGGGTC
This sequence comes from Amblyomma americanum, assembly GCF_052857255.1. Taxonomy (NCBI): domain Eukaryota; kingdom Metazoa; phylum Arthropoda; class Arachnida; order Ixodida; family Ixodidae; genus Amblyomma; species Amblyomma americanum. The sequence goes on from NC_135500.1 coordinate 124,954,950, forward strand.
TGAGGCAAATAAGGCGCAACTACAGCCCTGTATTCAAATTGTATTCCAAATGCGGCTAAGTGCCAATAAATCAGACGCTCTGTGGTTCTGAAGGTGGTTAGCAGAACATCAAGAGAAACAGCTTCCCGGAGACCTCTGTTTAAATTTCCTCCCTCCCTCCAATTGCCCAGCACACATCGTTTTTTCTCGTGAACGCATGTCCGCTATCGCAGGATTTGATGGCCAGGCGCATGGTGCGCTAAGATTGGGTGGTCTTGGCGGCCACTGTTTGCTTCAAATCCGTTTCTTGTAATAGAATTATTCTATGTAGCGATCTGGTGGTGCGGATTATTCTTTATGCAGGAAAAAGCCGAGTCTAGGTTGCGCGTCGTCTAACAGCTTCGCAGCAACCAGAAGCTATTTTCATGCAGTACAGATATGTGTCGAATGTTCTCCCTCAACAAGAGAAATTTCACCAGTTGCTAGTTGCGAGAACACTGCAGGATAACAACTTCGTTTACCTTCCGCTTTGTGGTCAGCGTTATTTGACCGTGCTGCCTATTTCTTTTTGTTCCGAATGTTGAAAACATTTCTAATCTCGGCTTCCAAAATTATTACAAAAATCAGAAGAAAGTCACGGCTGCATTCGAAGGTGACCCATTGTTAAGGATGGCGTCTGTTAGACTTTGAGAACGAACTGCGGCAACACTGGCAAGTTTTTGCATTTATCCCAATTTATATCATCTCTGTTCACTCTCCTGCCTCGGGCCGAAGTAGTGCCACTGAATAAATGCCCAGCACCAGCTCTTCCGTCCGCAGCTTCCTTAAGTGCCTTAACTGAAAGCTGACCTTTATGGTGATTCCCCCCCTCCGCATTTTAAATATACGCTTTTCTTTGCACTGGCGTTTGTTGCAAAAAAAAAAATACTTTATCACTGAAAACAAGTCTGTAGTATGCAAGAGGAGTTCTTTCTTGTTTTTTTTTTCTGTCGCTTCAGTGACAGCGCAGACACACAAAGGTTACCGCTTTGTGCCTCAACTGAGTATAGAATTACTTCTTCTTGAAGCAGACGACCACATAAAAAGCACTTTAGGCGCCTGCCTCTAACGGCCCAGAGGTTTTTAAAATGACATGACCGCATCTAACCTTCCGGTAATCGTTCATTTTAATCAGAAAACTTTTACTGGTCATCAGCCGCTTCCGGGGACTGAGGTAAAAGTGCTTAACTAAGGGCTCGTAGTTTTATGCAGTCAGCAAGAAAGTTTTAATTATTTACAACGTAAAAATTTTGTTCAAAAGACGCTTCAACTTGAGCGCCAGACGGGGCGGTGTTAAGATGAACTAGCATTAGAAACGAGATCTGGTTACGCGCGCTCAATAAGGAGAGGTGGTCGAAATTTCCGGAGTCCTTCACTACGGCGTCTCTCATAGCCCGAGTCGCTTTGGGACGTTAAACCCCCACAAACCATAAACCTTACTACGTAGTTTTCGCTCACTCAGACGCGCATCATCTTTCCAGCATAACCATGAAAAAGGGCTGTCCAGGAATACTCAGTAAGAAGCAGAATGCGGTGAAAGCACGTCACAACCTATGAAGTCTTTACTGCGAAGAAAAACCGCAACTTTTGTTCCACAGCCCTTTTCCTTCTGACGAATGATCCCTAAAACAGATTGTTAACTGCGATGCAAAACCAATGTGAATTTGATATTCGAGTGCGAACTAACTGTTCCCCTTAATATTGCATGTATTTGTTCACGTGAATGGCGCACGAGTTCATCTTGTGAAGCTGCCTGTATGGAAGCATCAAAGAACCCTCGTGCTCCGTAACTGTGAGCCGCAAATTTTTCTGCGTGGGAACACTTTGCCAGAGAGATTATGACTAATGGGGGCTTATATCAGATGTCAATCAAGAATAATCGCACCAAAAAACAATATTCCAGCACATCGCTGGCGGCGGGATATCGTTTCTGTACTGTCACTGTTAACACTGACTCATTTTGGTAGGCTCTTTGCGCGCTATGATTACGCCATAACCACATGGCCGCAGCTGTTTCCAGAGAAGCAGTCTTATTTTCCTTATTTCAAAGGACGATACATACCCATCAATTCAAGACAAAAGTATTTTTGAGCGGGAAACCGTTTATTAACGCATTTTTTTCATATAAACTAAGATTTCACTTTAACAATCAATATATTCGCAGATCACCTGACGGCAGTCTTCTAGTTTTTTTATATTAACGTTTTTCATATCGTCAAAGGGGTTCTCCATTGGTTTTATATGGCAGTCCTAACTGTTCGATGCGATCGCTCGAACCACTTAAAAAGAAAGATTTTGCTACATATCAGAATAATGGATTATTACCTTCAATATTCCCATACCAGAGCCTTACAATTTTCTACTTTCAAGAATTTTTGCCCGAGAAAGCTTGATTTGCTTGAGGTCCTCTGTTATGTAAAAAGGAGCTATTCTGCCAAAAGTAAACAAAATTAGGTGTCTCAATGTTAGTTCATCTGCTCTTTGTGTTTTGCAAAGCAACCACAGCCTATTATTTTAGTGCACTGCATACCCTTGACGCTGTGTACAACATTTCCTAGTAAACCAATCGCCCATGCATTTTTCATAGGCAGTACATCTCTATGTCTCCAGAGATTAATACATGTCACTGTTTCATGGTATGGAACAAATGAATGTTACCCCATACGCATAGGAAAGCTGAAGAGTATCCCTACTTCTACCCAGCCGTTACCAGCGAAAACTTTAAACTTGAATGCAGCTCACGACATGACCGTGCTTGCATGTATGAGCTTTCTATGAGTGCAAGATCACCTTTTTTTACGCATAAAATATTTGTGAGCACATTTAAGGCTTCTCTTTTCCCCTGATCAATTTGCGTAGATCTACTGTAATCACGATGCCAGTAGGGATCTTTCATCTACCCATTTCATTTATCAACAATTTGCTCTACACACGCTTCACATTTATTGTTACTTTGAAATCCAACTTGGATACCTTTCACACCTTGCGGTGCTGGCTTGGCAGTGTTGAAAAGCTTATTAGACACTCCTCGCTTCAAAACTATTGCTTCCACCAGCACGAACAAGCACATTTCGCACATCGGCTATGGGCTTTTGTAGAAGAATAAAAACCGTCTCATAATCGTAAAATTTTCTCATTTTTAGTACAAAGAGAGAATTTTGTCATCATGCAAGAGGTCTAAATCAACTGAATACGCAGTGAGCGAAGATTTTTTTCCTAGCATTCGTCTCGCCCGCAGACGCCTTGCGGAATTCGCCAGGTCTAACCAGTTGTCCCTCGAACTCCGCTGCGATAGACTAGTTTCCGATTACAAAACTTCGATTTTTGATCATGCGTCTGAAAAAGTGCTTGAGCGTAATCCATCGACAGCACCAATCGCACCCACTAAGAAAGCCCAGCATAAGAGAAACCATCTGTCCTTTCCATACACTGACATTCGCAGCATAATACCGAAACGTGACTCCTTGTGTGGCTTAATCAGTACTTCATCTAGAAATCTGGTGTTGCTAAAGGAAACTTCGTTAATTTATTTTCTTTTCAGATACTAAAATCCTACCTGATTTTTTTATTTTGAAACATTTCAGAAAGAGAGGCCTGGCGGCTGCAGCGACGGCGGCGTGCGCATCGCCACCAAGAGCATCCTAAGTTGTTCTCTCGTGAACATTACAACCTCACTAGAAATGATTTGGATATGCTGTCATGCTTCCTTTCCTCGAGTGCTTATCGGTGTCTGTTACCGACCGCCTCTTATGGAAAGTTCATTCACAATACTCTTGTATGACGCGCTCCATTCAATAACATCGGTCTTTCCTAATACCACTATTTTGCTATTTGGCGATTTTAACTTTCCCACCATAGATTGGAATAATATAGCCAGTACGCAGGCAAAAAGTAATGACGGTTGTAACTTTTTCCATACGTCTTACTTTCGGCTTGTCTCAAATTGTTGCGGAACCCACGCCGAAGACTGATCATTCGTCTAACATTCTTGATCTTATACTGACATCTCACCCTGACGATTCTCTGCCCCTTCATACATTTCTCTCCTTAGTGATCCCGTCGTTGTTCACACCGCCTTTCCTTCGAAAATTTCAAAGAGCAGTAAGTCTAAAAAGGTAATAACTCTTTATACCAAAAGTGATTACTAAAGCATGAATCGTGACCTCACTAACTTTTATAATAATTTGGGCTGTACCTATCGTCTACGTTCTACTGAACCTAACTGGTTGCTTTTTAAATCTGGGTTACTACGCTTGATAAGGCTTTATATCCTTAGGATCACCATAACTGAGCGAAAACGTTCTATTTGGTTTAATATGGCACTCAGAAGCCTAAAAAACAAAAAAAGGCTTTTCTAATCTGCCAATTCATTTAACGCTGAACTAGCTTGGAGCAAGTATTGTACTATCGCGAAGCAATATTCTAACCTTCCTACCCAAACTAGACGCCTCTTTTATTCTTCTACCCTTCCTACCATGCTACAGACCAGCCCAAACACTTCTGGAAGACAATTAATCTTGGCCTAACTGATACTATTTCCATCTGTGACAACTTCAGCTCGCCTGTAACCGTATCCGATGTACCTAATGTCTTAAATGCCGCATTTTGTATTGTTTTTACTAACTAAACCACCCGTGACCTTCCCGACTTCCCGCCTTTCTCGCATGAACAAATGGAAGAAATTACTTATAATCCCTTCCGTTTTCAAAATCATAGACTCGCTAAGGTATTTATCTTCCTCCGGTATTGACGGAATAAACTCGAAAGTCTTAAAAAAACCCTAAACATGTTTGCATCCTTGTTCTATCCCTTATTTTCGAGTAGTCATTTTACACCTGTTACATCCCCCTTGACCAGCGCACTGGGCAAGTAATCCCAGTCTTCAAGAAAGGTAACCAATCATCTCCAGAAAATTACCGACCAATTTCATTAACTAGTATGTGCTCTAAAATTGTGGAACGCATCATTTATCTCCCACGTAGGTTCCTTTCCACTATCTGTCAACTTTTTTCATTCAAGCCAGCATGGCTACCGTAAAGGACATTCGTGCGAAACGCAACTTGCTGTGTTTCTTCATGTCATTCATTTTAATCTAGATCGCAACATTCCTCCTGATGCTATATTTATTGATTGCGAGGAAGCATTCGACAAGGCACCTCACCCCGGCCTTCTGCTTAAGCTGTCTGAATTAAACTTCCATCCACAAGTACTTAGTCGGATCCAAGGCTTTTAATCACACCGCATGCAGTTTGTTTCCGCTAACAGTCAGTCTGCGGTGCGCCCTTGATGACTCTGTACTGCGTACTATACTGTGTACTATACTGCTGTGTACTGCTTGACTGCGTACTATACTGTTCTGTAACGGCCTTGGTCAATACTTCTGCCCTCCGATATGGCCTAATTCACTTGCTGGAATGGCACACTACGTACCTTATGTCCTTGAATACCTCTAAAATTGTGCTGATTTCTTTCCTCCGCAGCCGAAACTGCACACCTGCTAATTACAAAATTAACAGCAACACTAAAGTTGCAACCAATTTAAGTTCCTCACAGAATTTAGTCTGTAAGAGACCTTGAGCACAGGTCAAAAGCAATGGCGTCTGTATGCCTCGAATAGCACTTGTTTCAAAACCATTCAAAGTTTAAACAATGGTCGGCTAGGGAAAAGTGAAAATTCAGAATCGTTATGGGAGACTAAAACACAGCTCTTGGAAGATCTACCACTTCAATCACTTTTTTGTAGCGGCTCGGAATATAACAGCCAGTGCGATTTGCATTTTTGTATTTCATGTTTGTCGAAGTCAAGGTTAACTTCTCAAAAATTCACATTTTTCACAACATGGTTAGCATACATCGCTTCATAGTCAAATGGTCTAACACTACACCAAACAGCTAAAACGCTATCATATCACACCTTCACTACCACCACTATTTTTTTTAGAAAAAGTGCAGCTATTAGTTTCTTACCATGAGCAACGTGGTGGTGAAACAAAAAAAATACTGAATTTCCGGCAAAGAAGCGAATTCAAGCTTATGCGTAATTGGCTCATATGACTGCAAGAACGGAAAGAATCAACAAAGGTATTGAACACTTCGCAGCAAGATCAGCGCCTAAAGGTCTCCTTCTCAGAAGTAACAATTCATTTGAAGCATTGTCCAAAGTTACATCAGCTCACTTTTGTAGGCGCTGCAGAAAACAAGCAGCCCATTATATTTGCAATTACTTCCCCAGAAACGTAACTAATCTGACTGGCCCATGGAAAATAAGTAATCGATAGCTGTTACGTTATTTTTCGTCCACTTTTGATTCGAGCACAAATTACAGGGACGAGAGTGAGTTCGTGCGGCTTGCTTGATGTATTGTGTGTTGTCGTGCATGCGTTTCTAATTTCACCTGCAGTTATTTTTCTAAGCCTTCTCCGGCATTTTTTTTAATCTTTTTGCTGGGAACACATCAGTAGATAAGCTGAATATCTTCTCGATGTACACATCTGAGGGAAATGGGGTACTTTAAGATACGAAGACCTTGAACACCACCTCGAAGCTATGCCATGCGCTGCGATTCGCTGTTATTCGCTCTGTGATTGGGACAAAGGCCAAGCTCACCAAACATGTCATTCTGTTGTGGCGTCGTGGCGAACTAAAAAACGCGATGTGCGGTACGCGCGGAACACAGGACTAATCAAACGCAGTCCGCTCCGGCTAGCATGTGCGGACATCAACCCTCCAGCGGCTTCTCCGCAGCTTGATTGTTTTCGCTCTAACCCGAGGCAATTCCGTGTTACACCACTCTTTCCCACCTAGTTCAAGTTCTCGAGTTAAGCTAATGGCACAGTTTGTTCTTAGGAAACAAAACGTCGCAGACTATTAGTAGTCGATTATTTTAAAAAGTATTGAGGTACCGTGAACGTTACTTTCCACAATAATAATCAATCCGTAACAAAAATTCGAAGAGAATGTCATTTATTACAAGTAATTAATTACTTCTGGCTCTTTCCGCGAAAGTCTGCATCAGGCCCTTCGCAAAGCAAAAGAAGGGCCAATATAGCCGCCTAATAAACCGCCTAACCGTATGTAATAATGACCGTGTTTCGTGAAACGTAACTTGACAAATTGCCCGCATACCCTCTACTCGCTTCATCGTGAGCAAGAAAGCTCTCTTTTGCTAATCAATCAATAATAAAAATTACTGTTTCGGAGGATATTCGAAGCACATTCGTGATTTGCCTCGCAAACTGCGCCGCACCCTGCAAAGTTACATCCAAACTTTCTTGCTGTTGTAAGACGTTTGCCACAGAATTACGTCCAAACTTCCGTGTTCTACGACATTTGCCTCGCCGCCTTCACAGCGGATAACAACCGTAAATCGATCATGTCGACCGAATACGCCAATAGCACGCATTGTCGTTCTCAGCGGACCGGCCAAATGCATTGCGAGTTAAGCACGGCGGGAGAAAAAAACACATAAAAGAAAAATAAGACCAGTACCGTGGCACAGCATACAAGAAAGTGCGACGACCGAGCAGGCACTTCTTCCCAAAAGGTTTCCCAATTTCGCCACGTTTCTCGGATCAATTCGTCGGGCCGACAGGAGGCACTCTGTGCCTCTTGAATTATGCACCAGTCTCAGATGTGATTAGCGGGGCAGCGGCGGGGGTGCCGAGAAAGAAGAGTTTGGAATCGCATCAAAGGAGACTTGAGATTTAGGCGCAGGGCTTTCTCCGCGCATGAGTGGACAAGAGATCCAAAACACCCACTGTTCACTGTTTCAAGCCTGTCGTCACACGGGTTTTATCGTTCTTTTGTCTTTCACTGGTGCTCTTTTTGAAGCACGAAGCTCGTGAGACGACTTCGCGGAAGCGACTGACATAAGAGATCCAAAAGCGGGCAGTCTAGGCTTCGCCTCACTGGGGATGTTTAACGGAGATATGAAAGAGCATTTCTGGTTCAAGTTGGCCCTTCTTAGTTTTCACCTGGTTTGTAGGCATTACCTCCTCCAGCTTTTCTGTTTAATTGACTACTTCCACGCGCCGACGTGCCTGTAATAGCTCACCTCAAAGTAAAGACGTCCTGAATAAAACATGTCACGACGCAGGACAACTTACGTTAGGTGAGGCTTGCGCCTTCTGCGCATCCAAGACTGAGATGTCGTCATCGCACCTGCATTCGTCGGTCTTGACTGCTTTGAGCTCGGGCACTGTCTGTGTTCAGTTGAATGGTCTGAACATGGTGCGAGGTGAAAATTTCACTTGTGGCTGCAGGAACAAAAATAGCCTTGGCTAACATTCGGGCATGTCCTCTTCTTTCTATACCAGGGTCAAACTTTGTTACTTTGCAAGAGAGCCTCCCGTAGTGGGACAATTGGTTCCAGAAGTGCGACACTCTCACGCAATTACTAACTAAGCATACGATTCTGGAATTTGGCGGCTCGTGGTTCTAGCTTTTATTGAAGACCCACAAACACTTGACTTTGATTGTGAGAGTGACGAGAAAGGACACCTCTGGTCTTACCCTCTCTTTGGTTTTGGACGGCGCGGTCAGCTGACCAACCGAAAATAACTTTATATTTTGGGCATCGAAACAACAGCTTCTTATAGCTGCGTCAGCAGACAAGTCAAAGCACGCCTCTTTATTAGGCCCAAACTTAATGCTTGAGGCGTCGATTAAAACTTCATTCCTCGGGATATTGACGCACTTAAGAGAGATGTGGCTTGAGAAATGGGGCTTTCCAGTAACAACGACCGAATTCTAGGCCCGGAAAGAATATTCGATGCAACTACAGAGGTAGAAGAGTGACGTTGAATCACCGGCATCTAGCGCAACATCGGTTATTTTCATTATGTTACACCTCTATCGGCTACTATTAAAGCATCGCTCGTTTTCTGACACACAGATACAATTGAGGAAGTTTCAAAAATAACTTTCAGCCATTATCAATGAGGTCCAGCAGTCACAACCTGAAATTCCACTGGCGCAGAGGAGGATTCTTCGCCCGCTTTTACAAAGAACCCTATAGAGCTTCAGTGATCTGTCGGTCCGGTTGCTGCGAAGGACATCAAAGACGTTGTACTTCATTTTCATGCTTGTTAACATGCTGCCAATAATTTTCTTACGAGTACTGAACCAGCCCTCAAGGTGGCTCAGTAATTGTGGTGCTCGGCTGCTGACCCTAAAGACGCGGGTTCGATACAGGCCGCGGCGGTCGTATTTCGATAGAGGCAAAATCGTAGAGGCCCGTACACTGTGCGATGTGAGTGCGTGTTAAAGCACTCCGGGTGGTCTAAATTAGCTGGAGCTTTCCACAATAGTGACCCTCTTAGCCTGAATCGTTTTGTGACGGTAAACCGTGTAAATCAAATCAAACAAACAAGTACAGACAGTATACAGAGTACCCTCATATAGATGCAATGAATGGTTCGCAATACTAAGCAGTGATGCAGCCGTCGAGAATAATCAATGGAAAAAGAGCAGGTCAGAATATGCCAAGACTATTACTGCCTCGCCTGTGGGCTCAATCGCGGCCACGAGACAGTATAGCCCGCAATATTCTGAGGGGATTCTCAGGATTGTACAGGTTTTTCAAATTTCTAAACGTGAATGAATGTTTACGTGCCAACAAATCAAGTTAGACACGATCAGGAAAGCAAAATATATTTTCCTAGAAGCGAAGAAACCTAAGCTTCGCACTGACACTGTGACCGAGTGTTCAACTCAATATCAGCTCGTGAAGAAAAGTTTTCAACAAAAATGCAGTGCGCAGGTTGAATCAATATGAAAGAGAGCACGCAAACCTGTCGCAATGCGGGTCGACCTCATGGCTGGGGCTGTTCTAAAAATTTGAATCACGGCCTGTCGCAAGCACGAAGGCAAAAGTCCCGAATTTTTGGAGCAATAAGAATTTTGAGGAGAATGCCACTCATTCGAAAAGCGGAATACTCATGAAACGATCACTTTGCTTGCGTAGCTGCCACACCATTTCCAAAAGCAGTCGCCTTGAAATGACAGCTGGGTGTGCCTCCATTCTTTAGAACAGCCAGAGGTCCGCTATCGGCTTCGGACTCGTGGGTTCCCGTACACAATACTTCTACTTGTACCTGAATGCATTTAGAGTAGAGTGCACTCAAAGGCGTCCCTGAGTCGCAGTTGTGGGACCTTTTATGATTGTCGAGTGAGCTGCAGTGCACAACCTAGACACATCCTGCAGTGCAGTGCACAACCAGCAGTGCAAAACCCAGACTTATACAAAATGAAAGTTAACGTGCATAATAATTTCCGACGTAATAACGAGAGGTGTTTTGTAGCTATGTATTCAATGCAATCTGGCTTAGCGCCCAAAAGTTCGCTTTAAATAAGGAATGTGCCATTCCGTAACCTAAATTTCCGTAAGTCAAATTCAAAAATGTCCTCTTTTGACTGATCTTTCCATGCATTACTTTGGGAAATCCCTGCGTTTTCCCCTGAGGTATTTTATAACATCTTTTTTTAATAATCCTTGCTGTTAATTGCGCCCAAAGGAAGCCAAAGTGCAGGTATTGGCTAAGTTCCACTCGCTGGCCGTGTTTGTGCTTTCTTTGCCTGCGGGCCTCCAACACTCAGTACTTTCATATGGCTTACGTGATTCTGTCCTCAGCAATAAAGGGTCTCGAAACATTCCTCAGAAAAACGTAGTATGCATTGGAAGTTAAGGAACACTGCTTCATGAAGCTCCTCTACAAGAATTAACCTAATGGGTTTTGGAGAGGAGGACCAACTGGGAATCGAAACTTAGTGTTGGCCCTCTTCCCACCTTTCATTCTCCTCTTGTGATAATTACCAGACTTAAAGATAGGCACTTCTCCACCGGCCCCACCCTGTGAAACTTCATCGTTAGCGTCATCGCGTCCTCGTTTTTTTTTTCTTGATTGGCACCTACTTTCAGGCAAGGCGCACTTATTCGACCCGACTGCCAACGCTGCATGCTACGCTATGTCGCCTGGTTACTTCAGGGTCTATGCCGATGTTGTAACGCGTGACGTTTTTGTTACGCTTGAAGTTATCCGAAGAGTGGACGTTTCGAAACATGTGCCCCTAACACGATTCACGAAGAGGGTGCTAGTTCTTAAATGTCTAAAGAAAAATACTGCAAACTTTCACGCTTCATTCTTCGTTTCCTCCGTAGTTTGGAGGCGCAATATAAAACTAGGATGTCCATCACAACAGCATCCACTGACTGGGTAAATTTATTTACGTTGTTCAAATGTGATGTAGGACTTCTTTAATGATGTTCGCCATGCTCTACTGCGCCGGATCGGCAGCGAAATGCTTTCTACGGTCATTTGTAGAGAAAGGCCGAACGTTTCATCTTATCAAGGCGGTGTGTGCAAATGTCAAGTGTGCTGCGAAAGCAATTAGTTACGAACGACCTGCAGAGGCATTTACGTCTGAATGGATGTTTTGCTGCGCGCCTTTGCTCATCTCAATTATTTTTTTAACAAAAAAGAATTTTTCTTAGGTATTCATTTTAAAAATGCTACTTTCAATTCAACTGTCATCTCCCGTCTCTTTTCCATTTTCTTTAGCAACTGCAATTACTGCTTAGGCGGCTTTTCAAAATTCAAAGCTGCTCAGTTCAAACCTACTGTTTCCGGAATTCGAGAATTTACAGCGCGACGCGCACGGGCCGCTTAACTTTTAATGACGTCTTTACCGCGGCTCTGAATGATTCGATTACCCTGCATGCATTAAAGTACCGGAAGAGCAGAAAAAATAATTTTGGTAAATGTCCTTTACCAAGATTATCACTTTTTGTCATATAGTTTAACCTACTTTTTCTTTTTTTTAACTTGAAAAGATATTGAGCTGCTTCTCACTTATATTCCTGGTGCTCTTGTTGTGATAATTGTTATAAACTTTAATCAGCCTTATTTCTCTGTTGCTTCTATTTGTGTTGCGATTTGATCCCGCGTCCTTAGGCTCATCAGCCGAACGGCATGGTCACTGAGCCACCGCGGCACGTAATTGTTAGATTATCGTCTAAATCCAGTTTTAAACCGCGCTACTAAACAATGTTGTGAAAAATTAACCACGTGTACGATTGTTGCTTTAATCGCGAAATTCAGCGAAAGGTTCTGTAAACATTATCAGCTTTTCTAAATGTCTGCCCCTATTCTCCCTTATATAATTCCTTCCACCACGGAACAGTCCAGGCATCTACACACTGTAGTAATGCTACGCCGCTTTACCTAATAACTGCTTAGAGCCCCTACGAACTAAACAGAAAATATTTTATTGAAACACTTTACAAGGTTGTACGGCCAGCTGTGGCTGTCTGGCTGGAACTTCTTTGGCCCAGACTGCTCCCCAAGCTCTGCCGATGAGTTATTTTTGACTCATTTCGTCCAAGCTGGTCGGAGCTGCCTCCCACTCTTCCTGCGTTGGCTGGTTATTGATATCGATAGCCTTTATTGGCAGGCTCATATCATATGGTAGAGATCCGCCTTCTCCAGCAGAAATTCCATTGCGATTAATGACTCCGGATCTATTGTGTGCAGTCTACGCGGGTTATTGAAGGTGTTGGTCTGCAGTTTGCAGAGGTGTTGTTTCTCAGCTTTGTTTAGTTTTTTTAGGCGGCAGACGGTAGACCCGGCGGGCTAGTCTTAAATATTTAAGTGTGTAGGTGTAAGTTAGTATTAGGGTTGGGTGTTCCACCACGTCGATATTGAGTGCCCGGGGAAAAGATGCTCGAGCTGAGGCGGGTGCGCTCTCGTTCCCTGGGAGGCCCTGGCAACCAGGTACCCATACTAGGTGCTTATGTGTAGGTTGGTCCATGGATGTGGCTACCATGCGGTACTTTAGTTGCTAGTGGTGCTATTCTATCCATGAGGTAACTGCAATACGCTGCCTCCGCTTCTGCAAGAATGTGTTGTGAGGCAGTGTGTGTTGCAGCTAGGGAAATCGCCACTTCTTCTGCAGCCAGTGGAACCTGGATGGCTAGTATTAGTAGGTCCACTGTGTGATTTTGGTGCACTACCACGATAGGCGCCATTCACTGCTCGGGGCCAGCAGCATCGATGTGGAACAGGCCCTCGCGCCCGCTGTAGTGCTTTCTGATAGCTTCGGCTCGTGCCTGTCGTCTTGCTTGGTGGAAATCAGAATGTATATTTCTCAGTAGTGGGGTTGCCTTGAATTGCCCTCTCCACACGGCTGGGATGTTGGTTTTGGTATCTATCTGAAAGGGGCAGTCGATGTCGGCCTGTTCGAGTAGTGAAGAGCAGGGCCGCCTCCATCGTTACGTGTACTTAAACCAGCTCGTCTGTCTTGTTGTGGACTTCCAGTCGTAATAGCCGGTCCGTCGACGTCTCGAAAGAGAAGCCCAGGGCCTTCTTGTAGGCCGTTGTGATTATGATGTCGATGTGCTTGATGTCCAGTTTCTTGAGGCGGTGGTAGGGTGCTGAGTAGACAACTCGACTGACGACGAAAGGATGCACCAATCGGAGAGTATCCTTTTCCAGCATCCTTCTTATACGCGTCGCTATCCTGGTGGCCATCCTAACGACTTGCTCGCTACGAAGGAAGACGCGCACTCTGGCTTCGGCTGGCATCGAGTTGTAATACAAATGAAGTGGGAAGCTGCCCCAGCACGGATAGGCGACACTGTTGCCTCTCTAGTTTTCCGCATTGCCGAGTCTAGAGTAAACGTTGTGGATTTTTCTCTATAAAATATCTGGGACAGGGCTTCCGGCTGCTTCCGGGCATTTCGTTTGAGCGCAGTTTTCTGCTTTTGCTGCATGCGTCCAAACTGCCACCTATAATGGGTGCTGTCTCCCTCTACTACCTGCAGACTCCAGAGGCGTTTCAGACCGTTTGGTTGTGTTAACCCCGTGCATTCCAACCAATGACGATAAAGGTTGCTCGAACCGCGAGGCTCAGGTAGCATGCAGGAGGCGGTCACTTGGTCACGGGTGAGCACTCGGCCCACTCGAAGACGTCGCAGGTAACGCAAACCAAGTGCAGGTGGTGGACGCGTTATTGAAGAACGGGGCGACGAGAGCGGTGTTAAGCTTCGTCACGGGCGGACAATGCTCCATAAACAGCTCGCGCTGTAAAAGCTGTGCTTCAGCAATCGCGAAACCAAGGGCAGTTCAAGCGTAACCGTAGTTAGAACCTTGTATGAAAACAAAACGGTACTAGCACCTTAAGTATATTGGCCGAGTGACAAGCAATCATCACTACACCGAAGTTCGACTCCCTTCTTACGGCCGGGATCAAATTGCTGTTGATGATCCCGGTTCGGCACTTAGCTCCTGAGGCATCGCATGTGTAAATGGTGCCTAAGGCTCTCTAAGCTCGCAACAGAGGCAGAGTGTGAAGGAAACCGCGGCCTATTTCTCTAACCTCTCACGGCCTTCGGACTCCGCCTTGTGCGCGGCGCGGCTCTGGAATGTTAATGGCTGTTACACTGTACCATCCGTGGAGGCTCAGTGGTTAGGGCGCTCAGCTACTGATCCGGAGTTCCCGAGTTCGAACCCGACCGCGGCGGCTGCGTTTTTATGAAGAAAAAGCGCTAAGGTGCCCGTGTGCTGTGCGATGTCAGTGCACATTAAAGATCCCTGGCCAGTGGTCGAAATTATTCCGGAGCCGTCCACTACAGCACCTCTTTCGCTCTTTCTTCTTGCACTTTCACCTTCTTTTCTCTTACGGCGTAGTTCAGGTGTCCGCCGAGATGTGACATGTACTGCGCCATTTCGTTTCACCAAAAAACCTTTTTTTTTCTATTACACTGTGAAAAACATTCCACACCTAAAGGGCGGCATAATCAGCGCACTGTTTTGTACGCGAATGCGTGATTGTGATTACAGCCGTTTAGTTTTGCTTGCAAGCTACGTTCTGTGCTTCGGCAGCACAAATCCCATTATTCCCCTCTTTTGATGTTTCACGTGCTCGTCTTTCATACCTCATCAGTCTCCTGCGCAGTTTTTTGCTCAACTAAATGTCCTCTAACTCAACGAATTAATTTTTTGTTCTCAGGAAGTCGACAATAGGGCAATCGGCTGCAGCTTCTGAAACTAAGAAACGAGCTAACTGCCGACCGATTAGGTATTAGGTGCGTTCACTGTCGCATCATTGTGTCTTGACGTGAGCGCCGGCGTTAGGACAAGCCATTACGTGGACCATCATTTCCTAACATGTCATCTCATGACGTGTCGTCACCGGCAACGAGGAGCCGTCCGAGCGCTCTCCTCACAGGTGTTTGAGTCTATTCATATAACTGAAAATCTGAAAACCACAAACAGCTCTACCGGTCAAACGCAGTAATGTGAAAGCGTAATCAGAGACGAATATTTTTTTTTTCGGACGTTGCAGGCGGTGTATTACAAACAGTGTCGGCTCGCTCGCGCTTTGGACGCGCTGACATGCTATTTATGTGCGACTGGGTGTCTTGAGTATTCTTTAAGAGCGCAGAAAAAGTGTAGCCGTCTCCCTCCTCACTAGTGGCACCTCTCTCACAGCGCCCATCTGCCAACCGGAGGAGGCGTTGTGCCAGAATGGCCGCTGCATCCCCAAGCCCCAGTGGTGCGATGGCAACAAAGACTGCACCGACGGCAGTGACGAGGCCGACTGCGGTGAGCGTACTAATTTTTTCCTGAATATGCTGACACATTTAGACTATGCTGACAAATGGTGGTAACGTACATTACGGTAGCAAAATTTTGCACATATTTTTCACTTTGTCCTTGATTAAAAAGTATTTTAAGAAAATTTTGCATCAGTAGCCTTCAGTATTAAGGGCAGCATTAAAACCTTTTTTCTCGACGCTAGCAGCTCTTTCTAGCGTGTATTCGAAGTGACCCTGGCAGTGACGTTTTTGTTTTCGACACAGCACCCCGCAACTGCACTCACGATGAGTTCGAATGTGACAACGGACGCTGCGTTCCAAAGTCCTGGCACTGTGACGGCTACGACGACTGTGGGGACACTACCGATGAGATATGCCGTGAGTAGCGCTCGATCTGTTTGTAGGCAGCTTAGCAGTTCCACGGTAATGTATTTAAAAGGAACGTTGTTAATATGTAGTGCGTGTCAGTGATTGGCTAAAACTTTCCAATCATGCATCACTGAACACCAACCTCCGAACGTGTGAGAACGCCTCGCAGTCGTTGAGAAGAATTCATAGCTACCGGCAGTTAACAAAAGACATAGTCCTTTGTTTCTATCTCGTCGAAGCTGGACCTCCCATTTCAGGACGAAGTCGGTTTTGTCCACTCACTGTGCAGCGTCGTAAAAAAAAAATTGGCAGTGGCTTAACTTGGCTAACCCTGGAATTCTAAGGCTTGTCCATGGCAGCTCCGCTACACGCTCCCGACACCCGTTCTACATATACGTTTACAACCACGTGGCTATGACGTGTATCACATGGTCTTACGACACCCCATCGGATGTCATCACGTGGCTTAACATCACCCCATCGGATGTTCTTAAGGTCACAGGTCAACCAAAAGGTCACGCAATGTCAAAGGTCAAATGTCAACTAAACGTCATGGGTCAAGGTCAGGGGTCAAGGGTTCGACACCATAACTGTGCCACATATAGTCAAACACGGCTACCCTTGGTTGTGCTGAAGGTCATTCGAGGTCTTTGTGCTGCCTACCGGAAGACTGCTTTACCTAGCGTAGTGAAGTTTTTCGCTTCAAAAGTATATAAATTATATATACCGGGTGTCCCAGGTAACTTAAGCCAAGCGTTAAAAATAAATTATTCGAGACAGGCGAGTGAAACCAGGTGCATATTGGTGATACCCATCTTGCGCATCATAGGCAATTTTTTGTATCGCAATTAATTGATAGCCTAATTAAGTTTAGTTATCTTAATTAATAAATATTGACTTTAGACAACAAGTTGCATTTGAAGAGTTGTCGAGCACCTTTTGAAAACCCCGTTCCACCAATTACGGTAAGGAAACCCTCACGCATGTCTTTTTTTTTTCCCAGCTCCAAAAAAAGCCCGATCGTGCTGCTCTCAAGCATGGTTTGAGCAAACGAAATCATCTGTCTCAAACATGGTTTGAGCAAACAAAATCACATGCAGCCTTGACTCAACGGTCCCGCACCAGCGGCAGGCCGATATGTTGGCGGTGGCAACTCACACCGTCATGTGTGCGAACTGGCTGACGCGGACGAAAAACCACCGCCAACATAACGGCCTGCCGCTGCTGCAGGGCCGTCGAGTCAAGGTGGTTTCGTTTGCTCAAACCATGCTTGAGAGCAGCACAATCGTGGCGCGCGAATGCGCTAGTCACGTGGTTTGTTTTTGTATTTGGCGGGCTTTCTTTGGAGCTGGGAAAAGAAGACAGGCGTGAGGGTTTCCTTATGAAAAAACCTGGCGCTATCAAACGACGACACAGAGGGGACACAGCGCTACTCGCAACTACAAGAAATTTTATTCAGGGTTTCCTTGTAGTACATGATGGAGTGGAGTTTCTGAAGGTACTCGGCAACTCTTTCAATGCAACTTGTTGTCCAAAGTCAATATTTATTAATTTAGATATTTAAAGTTAATTAAACTATTAATCGCGAAACAAAAATTGCCAGTGGTGCGCAAGATACGCTTAACCACATTCGTGTTAAAGCGTTTGGTGATCGCTAGCAGGCTTTCCGTTGTGTTTTTGTATAGACCTTACCATCTTCCACGGACGACTTGGAGTTTCGCGCATGCCTTACGCTTGGCCTCAGCCCAATGCTCCTACAGCGGATGCTTATATGTGGACGCGACGGCCCTTGCTCCGGGCGCGCTTCCAATTCCCGCCTGCGAGCCCTGGTCACTCGCTTGTGTGCCGCGTCTTTCGCCCGAGATTCTTGTACGATGTTTTTCCTTCATGCGACTGACGCAAGCTTATCTCGCACGTGGCAACACCGGGGCGGGGAGCCTTGCCAAAGAAGGCAAAGCTGCGTACACAGTGCAAGGAACAGATGGTATGGCTAGGCAAAAAAAAACAGAGAAACCACCTACGATTCACGATCCAGACTGCGAAACAGAAAAATGAAACGCTTATTTATAAGGCAAGTAGAATCTAAAGCTTCAGGAAAGATACGCGATTCAAACAAGAAACAACTACAAATGAATCGTGTGCAAAGAGCATTCCGCAACTGGAAATTTGGCAAGAAACGATGATGGGGAAAACACACAGGGCTACGTTGCAGAGCAGCACTCATGGACAATTAAACTATACGATTTAATAGAAGCATGTGAAAACAACTGTAACAAAGCGTTAACAGCTGTTGCCAGTTTGGCCAAGCGACATTAATCCGGTTTGCAATCTAGACTGATTGGTCATGCCGACTAAGGTTGAATGTAAGAATGTTATTTTTCCATACTGATATTTAGTGGTGCGTGCGAAAATTGGAGGTACGTTGTGGGCATGGTTCATGCGAGGGGAAGTGGGATGTGTCGGGTTGGTATGAGAGGCGCAACGTGAATTGCCATAGTGTAATGAGTGAAAGATTGATGAACAGGGAGAATGTCCGTCGAGTGCGGAGACTTAAAACATTAAGAGATTTTCAGAGCACCGAAGCACTCTGACTATAAGCGACTCGGAACGAAAAATAATCCTATAGCAGCCTTTTTTTTTTCACTTATTCAAGGCACGTTGTGAGATTAGCCTCATGTGGATGCCTTGTTGCTGAATCATACAAATATAAAAGGGCTAGTTTCTGAAGCGCCTTGTTCACAATAAATTTGATGTGTGCGAACCAAGTTAGGTCAGGAGTAAGAAACACACCCAGGTACTTGAAACACGACACTCGATGTAGTATTGCTGTTCATGAAAGAAAAGGTAGCCGCCGCGGTGGCTGAATGGTTAAGGCGCTCGGCTGCTGGCCCGAAAGACGCGGGTTCGATCCCGGCCGCTACGGTCGAATTTCGATGGAGGCGAAATTCCAGAGGCCCGTGTACTGTGCGATGTCAGTGCACGTTAAAGAACCCCAGGTGATCGAAATTTCCGGAACCCTTCACTACGGCGTCTCTCATAGCCTGAGTCGCTTTGAGACGTTAAACCCCCATAAACCAATAAACCGTCATAATAGAAAAGGTAAAT
This sequence comes from Amblyomma americanum, assembly GCF_052857255.1. NCBI lineage: Eukaryota > Metazoa > Arthropoda > Arachnida > Ixodida > Ixodidae > Amblyomma > Amblyomma americanum. The sequence continues at coordinate 124,974,037 of NC_135500.1, forward strand.
GGAAAGTCTGAGTGCGCAAAAAAATGTAATTTTTTCTTTTTTTATTCTGGTCTTTGTAATCGCGTTTTTTAATGCTTATCAAGAAAGATAGCCAAGAAAGTCCGCGTTCAGCCTTTCGAACCTTCGGCAGAGTGTGGAGGTGGAGCACGCGGCCTGTCATTATTTGTTCCGAGTACGGAATGAGATGTCCAGTTGAGTCCGGAACCTGAATCAGCTTAGATATTTTCCAGGCATCGGTTCTCTTGCTACAGTTGCATAGCCTCACTTTCGAGGTGCCATGCTTATCTCGGTAGAACTTGAAAATCAACTGCTTCGCTGAATTGATGGTGGTGTCATCTTCAGCACTCATGAAGAATGTACTACCTCTTGTTGCTTCATTGCACAGCTCAGAAATAGTGTGCAGCAGTGTGGCGCCCTCTAGACTTGTTACCCGCTAGCTTAGCAGATCTAGCTACGTGCTAGACCGGTGATAGCTCGGTGGTGCAGGTAGAGGCAACTTCTTGGCCTCATTTAACAAAAGTGTACATAGAGGGCGCTCTCATTCGACCAAGCGCGAAGAAAATGCAGTGGGTTGTAACTTTCGAATCCTTTCCGGTGGCCCCAAAAAACTCAATGAATTACAGAGAAGCCGTTGAGACCTTTCTAGTGGTATGTACTGATACACACGTGCATGTCGTGACCTGATGAATGCGGCAACTGTGTTATAACGGCGCGGTTTGCGAACGAGCGGCCCCAATATCCGCGGTCCAAGCCGTAAAATGCTTCTTGCTGGAAACCCGCTGAACTTCTAGCCCCCCCCCCCCCCCCCCCCGCCCCTCACAAGAAAAAAGTGAAAGCTACAGCTGCATTGCCACCGTAACACGTGTGTGCCCTCCCAGGCAATCGGCGTCATACAACCAACGTGCCCGTTTTTATTCACGCTCACCTCGACGTCCTTGTCTACGGTCATCGATTCATGCCAAGCCATTATACAACGCAGCTGCCTTTACGCTGGAGGTAGCTCACTACGGTTACTTCTAACAACATATAAGCGAATAGAATATTTGAGAATACCTTTTCCTTCCTTTCTGTGCTGTTCCTATTCTCCACCGTTAGTGCAGTCGGCTCCAACTCAAGATCGAAGCGGGAAATTCCCCTCAAAGGAGCCTCTCCAGCCAATGGCGTCGACAAATTCTGTCCCTTGACTGATCCCTTTCGACCTGTTAGCGTGAAGTCGCAGGGTACGGCAGATGAACGAGGAACGACCACGGCTTAATCGGATTAAGCGCGGCGGCATGAAAATCCCTCGACGCCATTAACTGGAGTTCATCCTTTGATGGGCACTTGTTCTTGAGTTTTATCCGGCTATAGTTAACCACTGCCAACCCCAGAGACGCCAAGCCGACAACACGGTACCGAACGACCTTCACAAGTGAGACAGCACGGATTGCTTCGCCGCGGTTGAGCACCTCCCAGATTGTGTCCCCACCCTCAAGGCGATGCTGAGCCCCACAAATCCCCCCTCCGCCTCCCTTCAGAAAAAGAGGCCTTTATGTGGCCTGAAACATGGCCGTGCAGCCAGCAATTCTAGCGCGACAGCAAGAGAAGCCATCTTTACTCACCCGTTGCCCTTTCTATTTTCTTCTTCCGTGCCCAGCCTTTCCTTCACTTTGCGCCAAAAAAGCCAGATTTATCTCGAGTGCGGATTTCCAGGATCCCGAGACCGGCAGAATGAGATCGTGCGGTCGGCGCAAAGCGCAAGACGGGAGCCGTGTCGCAACGCGGTCCCGCGGTGCCGCTTGGAGCCGGCCTTTGTGGAGCTAGGCGGTCACAAATTTCGCCAAGTGTTCCGGGTACGAAAGGGAGTCTGGGGTCTCCTTTTAACAAATTGTTCGGAAAATACGGCAGCGAGCACGGTATTTCAGGCACGCTACGGATTACGGGAGACATACACGAAAGTAACAAAGTGGAGAACCAATGAAACCCGCCTACATATCCGCGATTCTGGCCTGCACATTACAAAGAGCAAAAAAATATAGAGTGCCATTATGCGTTCTCTTCTAGGAACATGCGCAAGACTACCCACAACGATGGGACGTGATGAGATATCTCATGGAAGAGCCGCGCGTTGCAAGACCCGTACGGATGTCATTTCTCGGTTGTTTCCAGCCATTTCCTCGCCAGAGCTTAAAATCAAGAATAACGCATGCGAGCGGAGAGAATGCTTGCACCTAATGTGAGACAGCACTTCAATAGGGACGCTCTACTCTCAAGAAAAACAGCATAAAGCAATGAAGGCGCCAAATAAGCGTAAGCTCAGGTAGCACGAGGATGGTCGGGTTCCTGTTAGAGCTACACGTTCTCCCCTAACTAGAGCTCACTTAACGTCAGCGACTTGTGCGTTCCCCGCTTGTCAACGCCGCCGTTTTCTCCGTCGCTGGCTCCACGCTGGAGCCCCGTTTATCCAAAGTGCACAAGAGCACAAGCGAGAGCAGCGCGCACCAATGAGGGAAGCGAGTCGCGCCGAAGACAAAGGACCCAAGGGAGCCGGGAAAGGCGCGATTGCGAACTGAAGATAAATCGAGCAGCACGACGGCGCCCCGGCGTGTAGACGTCACTGTAATTGCAGCCAGTGTTGCGCCATTGTCGTGTCTCGGCGCGCTTTTAGCAAAGACTCGGGACGAGTCTGCAGAAAGGAAAACTTCACAAAAACGCAGTGGAGTCTGCAGACAATCGCGCAGATGCAGGTTCTGCGCCGTGGCTTCCATCGAAGAAAAAGACTATTTTTTTTTTATTTCTCATGTGCCTAAAAGATAATCTCTGCGTCCTCCGCCTTAAGGCGTCCGTTTTTCAACGCTTTAGCTCAGAGGCAGCGGATGCTTCACATTTCTTGCCTGTCTCCGAGCCGCTCTCTGAGAAAGTTTGCCGCTGTTTTCTAGTAAAGCGAGTGAATGCGACTTAAAAGTGTACTTCCCTCTAAGAATTGCCGACTTAACTTGCAACATGGGTCGTGCGTTCTGTGTTACTATTCCTGTCTTTTAGCTGGGTCTTTCTTTCCTTTTTGTTTTATTCTCATTCCGCGCTAAGCCTCACATGCGGGCAGGTCCGATGGATTGAGGAAAGAAGTAGCTACTCAACGGGTGCTCTCTGAGGAGGTCTCGTCTGAGTTTGCGACGTTCTCAACTGGATCAGTGGGTCTCGGAACTTATGGGAAAACTTTAGTTGAAGCTTAATGCGAGAAAAGTTTTCCCCTCCGTCATCATTCCCGTTAGGAAACCAACCCGCCATTGAGATTGAAGCCGCAGGAGGGCGCGGCAAGTGCTTCTTGCTAGCCGACTCTGATTTAAGCCTGGCATTGCACATGCATAGTCCCACACATGCCTCCCTTGTGCAGTTTCCTTGTAAGTAGCTTTTTTGAAGAAATTGCATCCTCTAAGGCTAGACAGCTGTGAACTTCGCTCTTAGTCTGGTTGTAGGTAGGCAGCAGCTTGTAATTTTGAACTCGAGAAACTTTTTTTGAAAAGTTCAACCTGAATAAATGGAACCATGTTCCAGATAGAGAAAGTAGTAAAATATCTGAAAAAAATGTTCGAGTTAAAGATGACACACATTTATCTGTATCGCCTTTTCGGCTATATATCGAAGGGTAATATGTGGAACTGCGCTTCAGATGGAGCCTGCAAGCAGCACGACAAAAACAGTCTGCAAGCTTGCAAAAGAACCTGCGAAAATAGACTGACGCTGCTGCTCTGCTGGCATGCCCAGCCACTCTTGCAGTTTACCATCCTAACATCGCGTTTGCGACGTTCTGGGCAGTTATGATTCAGCGCTGTTCTACAGGGCTCAACTCAATTAAAACAACTCCGTCCATGAATTGGCTCTTTCCCACCGCTGATAATACCTCGGTCAGCTAACTGTTTATAAGCCCAATTTTTCGTCACATTGTATCATCTGATATTGATCAGCACTCCCTGCAAGGCAATATAAATGTAACTTAATTACCTGCGTTTTTTTTTAACAAAACCAGACAGTCGTAGGGGAGTGGCCACTAGCACGAACAACAAAGCGCGCCGTAAGTCATAACATTACCAATGAAAGCTGCGTTTTCCTTAGTGGTTCTGCTTTTTGAGGAAAAGAAATGGCGCATTATCTGTCTCACTTCTCGGTACGCGCTTTCCTTGATTGAGCTCCCTTATCACCAATTGTATTTATCACCGCCAGATAGCGTGACAATCCCAAACGACCCTACTTGTTCGACAGAATGGTTCGCTTAAACGTGTTAATTATAGACCAATTATAGACCTTTCGATCGGGTGAAGGATGCGCCAAAACATATCCTCTCTGAGCTATTGCAAACTGGTTCCGCTTCCGCTTCCACTGTGCTGACGTCATGTGCGCACAACAGCGCAGCGAGCAATATTGCGAAGCCACCAAAAAAATTTTATACTGAGCAGGTCAGCGTAAAGGGAGACGATCGTAAAATCCGTCTGCTAACATTATCTAAAAATGCGCAAAATATTTCAGCTTAGCAGTTTATAATTTTTTTCGTCACAACGCGCTCTATTCACTGTCCAAAATTACGAGCAACAAAATAGAGAATTCTGATTTTTTTGTTTACGCTCATAAGTGTGCCGTAGCTTTGAACTTCACGGTCAGAGCAGAGGAGCTGGTGTACAACACTGCGGTTCATGCATTTACCATCTGAGGTGAAATCTGATGCCGACTGCAGTATGGTGAGAAAATGTAAGAAGCCTGAAGCCAACGCACGCTGTGTAAGGACACATTATTTGAACAGGCAAACGCGGGCTTCTTGGTGGTTAACAATGGAATGCATATTGCAACCGCGCAAAACATCGAGGGACGCAGAGAAGAAAGCACAGGACAAAACGCGGAACTTCAACTGACGTCTATTACAAGGAAAACCACATTTATACAAGATTCGTAATCACACCGGATAGACAGCGGACACCATCACGTTACACTGGCACACGGGCGCGCGTGGAACAAGTTAGCATCTAGATAGTTGAATTCCTTCTTGGATTTCATGCAGTAGCCTACTGCATAAAAAAGAAAATGACCGTTGCATAAGCACCTCTTCAGTGTCCATATCCAAGAGGGAATTCAACTATCTAGATGCTAACTTCTGCCGCGCGCGCCCCCGTGCCAGTGTAACGTGATGGTGTCCGCTGTCTATCAGGTGTGATTACGAATCTTGTATAAATGTGGTTTTCCTTGTAATAGACGTCAGTTGAAGTTCCGCGTTTTGTCCTGTGCTTTCTTCTCTGCGTCCCTCGTCATTTTGAGCGGTTGCAATATGCACTCCAACATTATTTGAAAATGCTTTAAAATTCTATCGCTTCTCGACAAGTATAGAATCATAATCAGTGATGAAAAGGTTGTGTTATGAGCAAGAAAATTACAGCATTTTACTTTTACTGCGACATAAATATTAGTGTCATTCTGCAAAGCCTCGGGGTCGGCGTGAGAAAGCAAAGGATTTAAGCCTCCAGAAGCCTCCACTCACCAGCATCCCTCGCATGAACGGGACGTAAATGTGGCGGTGAAATCAAATTCAAGCGAGCGATGGGAGCGCGATCATTCAAAAGCAAAAGGCTAAAGACCCTGTTGTCGCAGCTTCGCCGTGTCAGTTTGTATAACCGCCTGTCAATTTTTCTCTTCAGATGGCGTCGGCGGCAGCGCTTTCTCGTGGTCAAAAAGTAGCATCCGTGCCCGCGATGCTTGCTCTAAATGCGCCGTGCAATAGAATTTCTGCAATGGTACCACGCGTCAATTGTCTCAAACCTTAGCAGCAGGGGTGATGAACCCTTCCTCTGATCAGCCCCTTTCTGTCCCCTCTCCAACAATAGCCGGGCCACACTGGCAGTCGTAGTTGCAGAGGCACCGCTGAAAACCTGTCAACGCGCAGTGGTCATGCCGATGGCTGACCTATATTCCTAATGTTATCATCATCATCATCATCATCATCATCATCATCATCATCATCATCATCATCAGCCGAACTACGCCCACTGCAAGACCTAGGCCTCTCCCAAATCTCTTCAATTAATACGGCCCTGTGTGTTGTCCGTCTTTCTGTGTCCTCGTTTCTTTGCAAGCGCCGTGTGTTGTCCGTCTTTCTGTGTCCTCGTTTCTTTGCAAGCGCCGTGTGTTGTCCGTCTTTCTGTGTCCTCGTTTCTTTGCAAGCGCCGTGTGTTGTCCGTCTTTCTGTGTCCTCGTTTCTTTGCGCTACGTTTTTCACCTTGAAGTTATGAACCAACAAGCCCAAGCATATACCCTTCTGAAATATAATACGGCCCTGTGCCAGCTCCACATACCTTATCCCCGCAGAACTTCCTAATCTCGTCCGCCCACCTAAATTTCTGCCGTTGCCTTGCCGCGCTAGCCTTCTATTGATGTCCAGCCCGTTACCCCTAACGACCAGCGGTTACCTTCCTTCGCTTTACATAACCTGTCCATGCCAATTTCTTCTCGGTTTCCACTAGGATATCGTTAACACGCGTTTGTTCCCTAATCCACTGTGCTCTTGCCCGGTGTCTTAAAAGAATACTGAATAAAAATCTGAAAGTATTAAGTAAGCACCGAATTTCTATTTGTAAGATACGATTACAAAATTAAACGACCGTCATTCTGGCTATTTTTGAGCAGAGGGTTGTATTTTTGATGTGCCGTGAGCCGCACTCCGTGCGCTCCTGGCTACAAGCTCTGGGCTACGAGCTGGCGAGCATGACGTCAAGCCTACCCTCAGTAGCGCCGTACAAATGCTGGCTGTCAGTGCGAAGTTGAGAATTTTCCAGTGAGGTAACACACGGGGAACCCAGACACAAATGCGGTTTCGGCGTGTGCGACGAAGCGTCGCAAGCTGGCTCTCACCCAGAGCATGAGAGTGCTCGTTCCTCTGCCAGGCCCGAGATGTCGCTACCGCAACCATATCTGGTACTGGTAGCGACGGCACGTTACTGGCAGGTTGCAAGTTGATAATTATAAACTGCATTTAAATAAAATAGCCAATTTATAGATAACATCGTTAATTTTGGCGGATCGCTTAAGTAAGCATAGATAAAAAAACGGCCAGCATGGTGGCAACTGCCACCACCCCGTTTCAAAGGGATGGTTCCTATTTTTCAACCATCCGTGCTGCGAAATGCTTCTTTTTGGTTCACTGCCGCTGCACACGATGTGGATCTTCAATTAATTTTGTCTTAATCAGTCAAGAAGGCAATATCATCAGCGAATCGCAGCTTGCTCAGGTATTCTCCACAAACTTTTTTCCCCAGCTCTGTCCAGTCTCATGTCCTGCATTCCTGGACAGAAATTTTGAATATTAAAAACGTTTCAGGTACCGTTAAAGAAATATTGGATATAATAGTCCATTTTCCTGATGTGCAGCAAAATCTTTCCTCTAAACTCTTTCCTTACCTTGCACGGAGCAGTTAAGACTTCAATAGAAAAACAGCTGGGAACTCTTTTGGCGATAACAAGAACGTTAATAGCAAAAAAAAAAAACAATCCGCTCTAAGGAAGATCTGCGAGTATATTGATTGTAATAGCGAAATCTTACAATATCTGAAAAAAATGCACTCTTAAACTCCTTCCCGTTTAAAAATTCTGTTTGTCCAGATCTCTTAAGACCCGTTGCGGTGGCTCAGTGGTTAGGGCGCTCGGCTACTGATCCGGAGTTCCCGGGTTCGAACCCGACCGCGGCGGCTGCGTTTGTATGGAGGAAAAACGCTAAGGCGCCCGTGTGCTGTGCGATGTCAGTGCACGTTAAAGATCCCCAGGTGGCCGAAATTATTCCGGAGCCCTCCACTACGGCACCTATTCTTCCTTTCTTTCACTCCCTCCTTTATCCCTTCCCTTACGGCGCGGTTCAGGTGTCCAAAGATATATGAGACAGATACTTCGCCATTTCCTTTCCCCAAAAACCAGTTATTATTATTATTATTATCTCTTAATACCTTCAGTAAACAGGCAGTGAATAACATTAGAGAAATATTCTCTCCCTGCCTGACACCCTTCCTTATTGGAATGCTATTGCTGTCTTTATGGAGGAGTATAGTGGCTGTGCAGCCACTATACATATCTTCCAGTATCTTTATATAAGGCTCATCTACACCGTGATTCCGCAATGCCTGCATGACTGCTTATGCTTCGAATGAGTCAAATGCTTTCTCGTAATCTGTGAAGGCTACACAGGGCGTTTCATTTAAGAATATACACAATTCTAATAGGGTTTTTGAGTTAGAAGAACGCTTTCTTCAGCAAAGTGTTGTCAGCGGTATAGCAAATCAGAATACAGCTAAGATGTGCTAACAGCCTGGTTAACGAATATTGAAAAATTAGCTTTTTAACTATTACCTTTAGACTCCTTGATTATTGAGAAGCGTGCAGTCCACCGACATTATTATCCATATCAGTTTTTATAATTTCGTAAGTGTGGTTACCCTCGGCCCTGTGTTCCGACACATTTTGGCTATTTCGACGAGCTACACGCACTGGGGAGGTTGCTTTGCCTGCAAGCTTCTCGAAAGTGCATGGATTTTGGCGCGATGCATCCAAAATTTGTTGGGCAACAGCGCCGAGGATTATCGCGTTTTCGAAATTGTAAAAACTGATATGGATATCATTTGTGGTGGGCTACATGCCTCTTAATGATTAAGAAGCCTAAAAGTAATGGTTAAAAAGTTAAATCTTCAATATTAGTTGACCGGCGTGCTAGTTAGCACGTCTTAGCTGTATTCTTATGTACTACACCTCTGACAATGCTAGGCCGAAAAAGGCGCTTTTCTTGCTCAAAAAGCCTATTTTTAAAAATTGTCTAAGGCTTAGGTAAAACACCATATATATATAGAAGTTGGTCATATTCTACGCATTTCTCTCTATCGCCTGATTGATGGTGTTAATATAGTCTATTAACGAGTAGCCTTAATAACAGCCAGCCTTGTTACTTTGATTGATTGACGTCTAAGGATACCATGATTCTATTAGCGATTGCCTTAGTAAATATCTTGCAGGCACCGGACAGTAAGCTGATTGGTCTCCAATTTTCCGAGTCCTTAACGTCCCCTTTCTTATTAATTGAGATAATATTAGCGTTCTCGCGTGATTCCGGTACGCTCAAGGCTGTAAGTCATTGTGTATACAGGGAGGCCAATTTTTCTAGCGCAATCTTCGCATCGTTTTTCAACAGATGTGCATTTACGTGATACTCGCCAGCTGCTTTCCTGTTTGCATTGTTTGTAGTGCTTTCTTTACTTCATTTTTCGTTACTGATAGAATGTATAATTCCTCTACACCTCTGTGTCCGTCATTATCATCCTGATCATTTTGTTTAGTCTACATATGTATGTAAAACTTTTCGGCTACCTGAACCATCCTATTCATATTACTGCTAAAGCATTATTCCAATGGGCAAACCTCGAGCAAGATCTTGCGATGTTTGTATGCTTGCGGTGTTTATTGGTTTGTGCCAAGTGAAATAAATTAATAAATAAATGAAATAAATATCTCCAAATGGGATTCGAACCCGCGGCTGCGCGAGAGCACTGGGCTATCTCCGCAGCCGAACACGCCTCGTGTTAAACTCTAACACACTCTCGCGCTGTTCATTGCACATCGTCTTCCTCATACGCTTATACTACTATCAAACTAATATTCGCGCTTTTGACCTATGTCGCGATAGTGACCGACAGATGTGCGCTGCATGCTTTAGCGTGGACAACGTTGTGGCAGAAGCACGGTGCTAGAGAAATACACGTTTGTGTTGACAACACTGCTGCAGAAACGTGGCCCTGGAGCATAGACCGCCGGAGTACGTTGGGTAAATTGGCATCGACGATGAAAGAGTTGAAGACGCGCGTAACTGGCTTCTTGGGTCAGTGGACACCTCAATCGCGCTTTCAGGTACGTGGTGGGGTGTCCACCTGCAAAAAAACTGCTTTCGCACAATATTCCGTGCTTAGCAATGCTATACCGCCAGCCATTTTCTGTTTATAATACCATTGCACTCATCATTTCTTAGTGTGAATCCTACGGTCGCTTGGAGTTAAATACTAGTGGTGATGGTCAATCCACCAATTCTGGAAGCAGCAGATGATTTATGTTGATGTTATCAGTTCAACAGGACGCCAAACTTGAGGTACCGTTTTGTAGGTGGTTTTCATTGTTTTCCTTTGAGAGTCCTGTGATTTCTTCAAGCCTTTTCGAAATAAATCCCATCTGCATTTGTCTCGTCGATTCCGCGTGCCGCCACACATAGATGGACGGGGCGTCGTGGTTGTCTACACTTGCAGCTAGAAAGCCTCCATGTCATTACATCGCGTACCACTGCGTAATCGTACTGGCTGCAACCGAAGTGTTCAGCCCCGTCTTAAGTGATGTGACAGAAACTGATACTCTTCCAGTAAACTGGAATGAGTTTCTGACATACACCCCCTACACTGATTCCCAGGCACAAATGGGTCGGCATCAGAAACAGACAAGCATGAAGTCCGAAGTCTGATTGATCCCAGTCTTCTGTGTGAGTCTAATGCGCCATTACTTTTTCACCAGTACGAGGTCTCCATCCTTCCGGCCTCGCTGGCCACCACGCGCCGGCACTCGTCGTACTAGTACCCTCAGAACACCGGGCCACCATTAAAAGCCTGCCGCTAGCGACCTGACTGCCTAATGATCACTCTAAGCTTCGACTGGTCCTAATTTGCCTTGCTTGGACCCAAAGCCAATGCGCAATGGCTGTCTCGCTTGTTCAACAAAGATAGTGAAGCGTGAGCTAGCTGTGCAATGCTGTGGACAAACTTTCGCGTGCCCCTGGTTTTGGGCCAGCTTTGGCGGATTATGCCACATCAGCAGTCGTTCGCTGACTGCGTCGGGCAAAGCGAGAACCAAGGCCAGCAGACGTCGGAAACTTTGGCCAATCTTCCCCTGGGACACACGGCTTGAGCACTGCCGAGAAACATGGCAGGGGCAGTACGTGCCCGAAAGCGTTAATAAACAAAAAGGAGTAAAATGCAGTGCGCTACAAAACAGCTTAATCCCTTTTTACTCCCATATAGACATATTCGTGTTTAGAGTGTAGTGTACAAATGTTGAGTATTTATTTATTGATTACTCCATATGTTGTGTGGCAATCACACTTTTTTTTTCTTATTTTCTAACTAGTTTTCTTCTTGGCGTTACGTATCCAAAAGTAATTTTCGACTTCAAGAGAAATAATCAAGAGTTTTTTTTTTGTGTGTGAAAACTGGCTGTTTGCTTTCATATTCATAATGATGATATTGGTGATGATAATCAATCAATCAATCAATCAATCATTCTTTATTTTTCCCAGAAAGAACTGGAATGGTCTCCTGGGCTAAAAGCTGGGTGAGCAGCTTGACGAGGCCCAGGAGACCGTTACATGGCAGAAACAGTGAAGTTGAGAAAAAAAAATGTGAATATAAAGCAATGTACACCATACGCAAAAAAAAAACTTGTTGCGGCAACATAATACAGTATGTAATGCACCATATTCGCCAAAATGAGCTAAAAATAGTTAAAAATAGTACAAGTTGACATAGATAACAGTACGAAATTGTAAACAAAGGAAGCACAGTAGAAAAAACTAAGTATAACATCAAAATGTGGTTCACAATGTTATGAAGTACGTGCGCAATTTCTTGGGATTCAGACGAGTTGTGTTTTGGTACATATTAAGCATTGATGGCAGGTTATGTGCTAATGATTGATGTTTATAATAAGTGCGGAAGTGGGGGATTTCCCAGACATCTTTACTTCTTGTGTGTATATCTGTGCTACGTAGTGTTAAAAATGCCAGAGATGAGAGTAAGTTCTTGACTTCAGTAGAGGAAAAAAAGAATGTTTGGAGTAATCGATATTTGTATAAGTTATCAACCCTTATGATGTTACAGGAAACAAACGCATCTTTAGTACTGGCTGTTGGATCGATATTTCCAATGTAGCGGATAACCTTCTTTTGTAACAAATGGAGTTTGTCTAAGTTTGTCTTTGTTGTTGTGGCCCATACCAACGAACAGTAATTTAAATAGGAATTGAATAAAGCATTATAGACTTGAAGTTTAGCTTTTACTGGAACCAGTCTCCGACAACGCGATATCATGCCTGCAACTGAGGATAGTTTTTTCCTAAGATAGTGAGTGTGTGCATCACAGCTTAAGTTCTGAGAAAAATGTACACCGAGGATTTTATGAACGTCCACAATTTCGATGTTATGGCACTGAAAATTAATAGACTGATGTATTTCAACAGGTTTATTTCGGGCACGGAATATCATTGCTTTTGTTTTCATTGTATTTATTTTAATTACGTTGTGCTGAGACCATATGGATAACTTCTGGAGGACTTCATTACATTTTATTATTAGTCGGTCCACATTGTACTCGGGAATAAGTATGGTACTGTCGTCAGCATATATTATAAATTGAACTGTGGCATCTATGTTTACAAGATCATTTATATAAGTATTGAATAATAACGGTCCTAATATGCTACCTTGTGGAACGCCGTGAGTAATTGGTAGGAGGGAGGACATATAACCGTTTACATATACACACTGAGTCCTGTGGCTGAGGTAGGACTCCAGCAGGGCCAAACAATTACCGCGAATGCCATATGACTGCAGCTTACTAAGGAGCACTTTATGATGTAAGCAATCAAATGCCTTGCTGAAATCTACAAAAAGGGCAGCAGTTAACAAATTATTTTCAATATTCCGCAAGATATTTTCTTTAAGTGCTAACAAAGCTGATTCCGTTGATCTGCCTTTCCTAAATCCGTATTGTGCAGCTGTGATAACGTTTTCTTTATCGAAAAATTGTGTTATTCGAGTGAAAATGATTTTTTCAATTCCCTTGGAGAAGATAGGCAGCACAGATATCGGGCGGTAGTTAGTGGACAAGTTACGTTCGCCACCTTTAAAAATAACAGATACTCTGGCTGTTTTCATTTGCTCAGGAAAGGTTCCAGACTCTAGAATTAAATTAAAGATATGTGCAAGTACAGGACTAATTATCGGTAAAACGTACTTTACCGGTCTTATCTGCAGGTCGTGAATGTCTAATGCTTTACTGTTCCGCAGGCACATAAAAGTATTGTATATCTCAGATTCATCAGTTGGCTGGAGGAATATGGTTTCAGTGACAACACTATGGTGCGAATTTGTGGAGGGGGTGCCATTACATGCGGCAGCAGCGTTTACAAACTGATGATTGAAGTGTTCTACTAGAGCTTTGTCCCGTAATTCCTTACCATCTACCATTACAGTATCTGGCATATAATTTTTGCTCTCACGACCGAGGACGTCGTTCATAGCCTTCCAAGCAATGTCTGGGCTCTGCCGGGCAACATTTTTGGTCAAATAGAACCAAATACAAGGCGACGAGTCATTCATGCACGCATTTATTGAAATATGCTAAGACTGCAATAAAACTAGCACAGGCGTTAGGGCCTGAATATAAAATGTGTTGTGTGATTCATTGTGTGTCGAGAGAGAAATTAAGTCCAACGGAATAACTAAACAAGAAAACTTGCATAGAGCATAAAAATCGTCAGTAACACTGCTTCCATATGAAACTCACCGGCCCTTCGACGGGTATTCCATATCAGAGGGTTAGTTAATCCTGATTATCTTGCAACCAGTGCTGTCAACTGCAAAATGTTGAAAAGGCTAAGGTCAAAGCCTGTCTAAATTAACAAAATTTCGTAAGAAACAAAAATTGCTTCTTCACCCCTTTTATTACCTTGCATTTCTAAACAGCTCTTACTCAGAACAAAGCACTTTTCCCCTTGCGCGCAGATATTAGGACTGAAATTAGTGTTCCAACAACGAAGATGCTGCTATATTTCTCTTTCTGAAAACGTCCTCATTGCAGCACTGCCCAGTGCACATCCTAGAGATCTCTTGCATAACGATTTGCAGCTACCGCACAAAGCTTTTTGACGAAGAGGAACGCAACCGAGTGTGGACCGTATTAAATTTTTGAGAAAGCTTTTGCACTCAGCTTTACTGCGCTAGAGCACGAGAGGTACCTGCTCAGTTTCAAGAATCTCCCTTTTCTGCATACCGGGGTCAACACGTTGAATGTCTGCAGACCGAATATCACTGTTCTTCCTTCCGTCCCCCCATAGTTATTTCGGCTGGAGATGGTTCTAAGTCGACACAAGATTCGCTGTTGGCTAATCAAATAGTGCATAAACAGGTACGACAGCGGTCACATACGCACATCTTAAATCAACACTTTCTTAAGCAAGACTGCAGTGAAACGTTGCTAAATTCATTGAGCCTCTTGAGTATCGTAATCCTAACATATATATGGGCACTTAATTACAGAGTGCGAAAATTTTGCTCTTATCAACGTGTAAATGTAGCTGCAATACCGAGGACTGTTTGTTTTCGGAGAGCTCCGGAATTAATTCCGGTCGTGACAGAACATTACCTCAAAATTCGCTCTCTTGCAGCAGAACAACGACAAGACATACTTTTTAAAACACTAAGCAAAGAGCGAAGCAAGAACGGCTCCTCTCCCTCTCAGTGTGAAAGCGGGAGTCACGTGGTTAAGCATTAGCTCTACCGGCTAGTTTTTTGCCACCTTAGTAGCCCCATGACACTTCTTTCAGGATATGCACCGTTGTTCTCGGTGACATGTTGTGTCCGGAAACACCCTTTCACTTGCTGCACAAAGACACTATTCCACAAGTAGGCCTCAGCCATAAGCAAGATATGTGTGCACGCTCAGTAGTGCACAGGGAACTAGTGAATGCGCTGTTCTCGGCACCTCTCCCCCTGCAACGCAGTCTTGGCGATGTACATGCAGCGTAGAGCAAGCATATTTGCCTTCTCATTTGTGCGTACCTCCTTTTCACCCTCTTGCTGGACATCATTCGCCAGGCGGTGTTTACGCTATCGTTGCGTAAACGGTTAACTTCGGAGGGAGCTTGCCCAAGCACACCTCCCGATTCTCGCACTAACTCCAACCGCGCCATCCCGAGGTGGCACCGCCAACTTCAGTTGCGCGTAACACCCCTGGTGTATGGCACACTTTCCCTATTGCGTAAAGTGCATGACAGCGGCAACCGCAATGTCTTTGTCAGCAATAGTCGTCAGAATCGTAAAGCACGTCAGCCGTGTATGTCTGCGTCTGCCACCCTCCCTCTCCCATCCCGCCACATCGCCCACCACGAGTCACGCAATAGACCAGGGCCGCTTGGAACACGTGACCAGACAGGGCACATCTTCGAGAGCGCCAACTGCCTGAGGACATTCACGTTGGCCTCGAAGGTCACATGGCGGATTTCGATGACAACACCCAACGCTGCTTCCCATGAAAGGCGGGAGGGGGGCAATGGAAGTACGTTTCAGGCCGTACGTAGCCTTTAAAATGAAACCGTGGCAGGCAAAGTTTTGTTTCCATCTCATCGGCACATCCTTTTTGCTTGCAGTTAAATGTTCAGACCTCCATCCTCCGAACTTGAAGGGGGCCGAAGATTTATTCGAATAATGCGGAATTCAAAAAATCGGAGGCAGTTTTAGTAGAAGCGATGCTGATGGAGCCAAAGCGCCAGTTCGAATAAACTGGACCTTTTAATTAAGCTAGTATGCATGGACGAGTTTCGACTGTACCATGCGCTCTATTAAATTACAGCCGTTTGACAACTGACTCTATTCAATTTACAGGTCGTCTGCGTTATTACAGATACTGAAACCTTGATTTGAACAACCTGTGCACGATGATTAAGCGATATCTGCAAGTATGTCTGTCCAGAATGTTAGTCCATTGGTTGGTCACGGTCAAGAGGCAATACAGTGACGGCCACTATAATTTGTTTTAATGAAAGTCGGTGTTAACGTTTACATCAAAGCCCACCTTGAAACGCTGCTCAAACTGTCCTAGTCAAATCAAGTAACCAGACATATGCAATGTTGGTTGCCCTGGCAACAAAATAGAAGGCGGCATATATGTTACAAGCAGCACTTCGAAAGCAACCGTACCTGCCGTCGGTCGGAATGCCTCTCTCTGAATGTCGTCCTTCCGTGCTTCTTTATTATTATTTTTAAGCACGAGTGCTTGAGCCGCTCTCGTTTGTAGCTTGCGCGATTTCGCAAACGGCCCCGGCAGCCTCGGAAAACAGAGTGGCCTTCTGCTTAGTTTACCACTCGAACAAAAAGTCCTTCTCCCGCTCTTTTCTATTGCGAGCCGCATACCGGGCGAAATCGTTTTGTACGCAATTTATGACGTACCGCCTTCCTCTCTCCGTAGCACGGAAATTCTTTGCACACGTTCTCCTAACGACTTGCGAGTACTTAAGCTGGGCTTAAACAAAGAGCATAGAGAGGGGGAAAAAAGGAGCTAGTCGCCGCGGATATATCCCGAAAGTAAGGAAGTGAGAAAGAGGAGAAATAAACGCCTAGAGATGGCGGACGCCTGGCGGGAACACCTGGCAGAACGACCCGAAATAAGACCTCGCCAAACGACTGCCTCGCAAAAGAGGAAAAACCACTTCCCTATTCGCTCCCTTCTTTAATGTATACATATAGAAAAATGCACACACAGACAGCACGGTTTGCGAGAAAAAAACGTCACTAGCTCACATTCGTGCCCAAGCATTTTCTGGGAGGCTTTCAAAAAAAAGTGTACATCCGGAAGGCCGTGAAGAGAAATAAAGAAAAAAAGGTGACTGGAAAGGTGTTGGCCGTGAGCGCGGCACAGAGAAAAGAGGCGTAAGACGACGCCAGCCGTTGGCGCACCGAACGTATTGCCCATTTATGCGCACACAGAGCGTCTGCGCACGCAAATGTGATTCCCCTGAGCGGCAGCGAAGGAACGAAGGAAAGGACCGTGAAAGAAGTAAGTGCTGCGCTGCGCGCGAAGCACGTGCCGCCACTATACGCCGTCGAAGAGATGTTTTTTAAAGCAGGAACGGAGAAATGAGCGTGCATATGTAGGCACACATACATTTAAGCGTCAGGCGAAGAAAAAAAGGGTGCAGTTCGGAGGGTAAAGCAGGAGCCACAAATCTGTTTGGGTCTCGTGTGTGTGAGAATGTGTTTGTGCGTGCGAGGAAAAAGAGCACGTCACAAAAGGTTGCGGCAGTCCTTTGTTTCGGAGCGTATACTTCTTTCTTTTTTTTTCTGTCCGTGCCGGCTACAAGGACGCGTTCGCCTGTTCTTCACGCGCGTTCCACTGACGAAGCAATCACTACACAAACGAATGCGCACCGCATGCCTCTTCTCCCGCAGATGAAAAAGAAAGAAAGTAGAAGAGAGAGAAAAAAGAGGTGAGCGACAAATGACGCCGTTATGTGGAAACACCGGCGGCGCCTGGGGGAAGAAAGCAGGCCAAGGCAAACGCTGCTAGCTTGAGGCGAAGGTTGGTTGTTTTCGCACAGAGCGAAGAGACAGACAAAAATGCGAACTGAGTTCCAAAATAAAAACTCCTCCCTCCGTCCGTTCGCGCTTGAACGAGATGAGAAAAATGCGCTGGAATCTTTCACACAAAACGGTGCAGCGTTCTCAAAGCGTTAGGCGACGTCAGCTTCGATCAGTTGCTTAGGGCTTAGGCACACACGTATTGCATAGCGTTTTTTTTCCTCAGTGCATGCACCAGGGCCTTTAGCACCACGTTGGAGGAACCCAGCGTAAAAATGGGGACGTATTTTGTAATGTTACTTGATCGCTGCAGACATTGGGCCGGAGTTGCCACAACTCTGTACGCTACTGCTGCTCACCATAGTGTAGACCTCTGCCGCGCATAGTTTTCACAAGCATGCGAGGTCTTGTTGAGGTCACCTTTGCCGCCTCTCTTTCTCGTGGTTTGTGTTTGGGTCTTCAATATCTCTTCTTTACTTTTTTTCGTAACTTTGTGCCACGACGTTCGACGAAGGTGTGCTATATCCTATCTTGGAATGAAACTTCGGAAGCATGTATGTACACTCGCAAGCGCTGAATGCTGAAATAATGTTAAGTTGCGAATCAAATCGTCGATATATGTTTTCTACAGCTCAACTCGGTAGTTCTAGTGTTACACGCGCTGCATTTGGTCACCACTTGAAAAGTTCGAAAAGCAGCAAAGCGGTCCCACAAAGGCGAAAAACGGTGGCACAGCAAAAACACGCGATTTGCGATCCCACGGTGGCGGCAGCTGTATGATGAATTCTTTATGGCATCGTTCACGGCTTCGCTTGCGAAGTTTGAAGGCTAAAGCGATTGCTCTACTTCAAACTTGGCATGACGCGAGAGGTATACACAGGGCCTGCTTTCGAGCCAGTGTGGCCCTCTTCGTGAGCAAGACAGAAACGCTGAAATTTTTGCACTGGAAAGCAAGTGCCTTATACATACAAGTTTCAGGCTACCTTCACTATATTTTCACAGAGAGATTTCTTACGCAGGTTATTTGTGAAGAAAACCTGTCGAACGCTGCAACACAATCTCGATAAGAACGCCTTTCCTCCTCCATGTGCGGGCATCAAATCAAGCTCCCAGCATGCATCAGTAGAGATGTCGCATCTTGTTTCTTACGCGATCAGCCACATGATGTACATCAGTAAGAAGAAGAAGGGCGAACGTGTGTTCACGCTCAGTGTCTCCGATGTTTCTTCGTCTAATTGGGTTGACTGGAAGAGAATAAGGGACATAATTGTGACCACACAGATATAATGGATCATCCCAGCGGAAACCTTGAAGTATGAAGAATATAAAGATGTCTGGTCAAGGCTGTGCATCTTACTCAGTGGTAACACTCTGTCCTCGAGCGTCAGCGAAGCTCCGCCTTACAAGCGGTCATGGACGTGACCTCAGCATAGTCTCGGCTGTTTCATGCGAGTAAGGTGGAAGTCTGTACGAGTTGGGGTATCACATCCTGCAATGAAACAATGCTAAAGACAGAGGACAAACGCATGTCAAGATCTCACATTTTCTCTTAGGCTTTTGCTTTTGATGCGAAAGCTTCACTACGCTAGGTAAAGCCGATTTCGCCTTGCGTTGGCGGTTGACCTTCTAGTGTGCCAGAGGTCAGATGGGGCTATAGGCCTTACCATATGTGCTCCAATGATGTCACACCACTTTACCTTTGACCTTTCGATTCGCCTGTAGGGGGCGCTAGGATAGTCGCGCGACGGAAACTGTCGCTGTGACGCCAGTCTGGGGGAAATATATAGTCCGCAGCGTTCATTCGGTGACCAACCTCTCGAGATCAACCATCACTTCACCTGCCACCCGCCAGGGTGGCAGGGTGGGCCCGCTGTCTATCCAGTGTGCGGAACGCACTCAACGTTACAGACGCCAAGCCACGTCAACTTGCCCGATACACCACAGCTTTCGCTCTTTAACCAGCTTCAGCAGCAGTTAAACCGCAGCTAATTTTTCTTTATTGCGCTGTACATTCCAAGACATTCTGCGAGAACATCCGGAGGTGAGTACTGAGCAGGAGACACTAAATACAGGTGAACGGCCACCGCGGGAAAATCATAACCTATGTGCCATCTACAAATGTCTGATTCAGACTTCCGAAGAGCGTATTGACGAAAGAAAGTCTTTCTTCACACCTAGCTATATAGGCATGATTGGCACCCATACAGTTCCACAGCGATCAAACATCTACTTCAGTTGAGTTCATCTTTGTTTTCAACATTTCACAATATTAACCGACTCCCTGACAAAAACCTGTGAGGACAGCTTGACGAGGTCAGGGAGCCAGCGGCAGGCCACAGTGACAGCAATGCTGGAATTTCTAACAAGCATCTGTGGCTAATAGGAAGATGTAGTACTTTTTATCGCATGTTTACAAAAATTAGAGATTAGCACAAACGTAATAACTGCCTGGATACATTATGCGAGAAATACCGTTTTTATACATACAATATCATAGCAAAATTCATAATTAGACACATGAATGACACTAAATTAATATTTTCACGTTCATTACACGCGGTACCATTGCACTATAAAACAGCAACAAAGGTGACTCAAGAAACACTTAGCTCTAAACTTTACGTGTTATTTTCCGATGACTAAGATGGAAAAAATTCACCTTATTTGACTAATAT
This sequence comes from Amblyomma americanum, assembly GCF_052857255.1. Taxonomy (NCBI): domain Eukaryota; kingdom Metazoa; phylum Arthropoda; class Arachnida; order Ixodida; family Ixodidae; genus Amblyomma; species Amblyomma americanum. The sequence goes on from NC_135500.1 coordinate 124,994,092, forward strand.
AATTGGCACTGTATAGGATAAGTACTGCGAAAGATAATTTTTTCGGTGGTGTTGCATCATTCATTTTGCCGAGGCACGTGTTTTAGAAATATCCGAACGCAGTGTTGCGCTTGATAGGGTTACTAAGAATTGCTTATAGTTTTCATTAGCAAAGCGCAAGTGATAAAGAAGACGGTAACTATAAAGAGAATTGATATTGTTAATTAAATGCCGAATAATTAGCTGTGTTGAAGGATGTAAATATGGTACATTGTTTACTCAACGAATGGCTTTTTTTTTTCAGACGCAGAAGTGTGCTTACTTTTTTCTTAGTAGTCCTCCCCCCCACTACTGTGCAGTACTTAAGATGCAAGCAAAATAACATGTGATAAAATTTCAGCCTAATAGGGTTCAGAAAGAGGTTCCGGGTCCGAAATTGGGCTCTACAGCAGAGGACAGTTTTTTGGCTACCTGTTCAATTCAATTCAATTCATTTTATTTTACCAGAAGTTTGGAAGGATATCTGGGCTAAAAGCTTTGAATCACAGCTTGACATGGCCCAGACAACCTCTACAAGACAGAGCCGACATAGTTATTAACAATAGTTACGAAAAACAATGGATAGATCTGGAATAGCAGATACTATACAATAATAAATTTGAGTAGTATTGAAAACACAAACAAGCTTAGTTTCCAAATATTATCAGAATTAACCCAAGAATACATCATACATACATATTTGAATAAAACTAGATTTGTACAATCATAACTGAAATCAAGTTAACATACAGGTTCACCATGACTATCCCATATCATCTGACTTGAGAATGGGACACCTAGCATTTTATGCTCTTTCACGATGCTTATTTTATGAGGTCTTTGCCTACTTGAGAGCGACTGGATTGAGTGACAAATTGTGACAGCGTTGTGCGTGTGTGTGTGTGTGTGTGTTATGCCTATTCCCCTTCTCTCTTCCTCCTTTAAGTCCCCTAATTCCTCTTCCCCAGTGCAGGGTAGCTAACCGGAACCATTTTCTGGTAAACATCCCTGCCTTTCCCTCCTCCTTTTTATCTATCTATCCATTAACTAGTGTCTATGGGGCACGCATTAGTTCTTATGTGCAAATAAGATTCATTTATCTCTAGGCTGCTTAGATGGGGCCATTCCTACAGTTTTAACAGCGCAAATGTCTGCCTCCACTGCGCGGTGCTTGTTGGCGACGCATGCCAAAATGCATCAGATTCTTCCTGCAGCCCAAAAGGAGGTGCCGTTATTCGCCCTCATTTGGATCAGTGCTTAATTTTCTACTCGCTTAAACTCTGGTGCAGCAAACAAAAAGGGAGGGAGTCGAACCAGCCTCCTGCGCTCTTTTTCCGAAGCAGAAGTGCATATATGCTGCAGAAGCATGAGTGAACATTGTATGTCACCCCGCATAAAGCAGATAAAGTAATAAGCTGATGTTATGAAGTAAACGAAAGTAGCCAGTTTATTCGCGGCATGGTCCTTCCAGCTTTTAAAATGTCATCGGAGAGATTCAACATCAACCGATGTTTCCCGTGGGCTATCAGAGGCACCGTATTGCTGGACACCAGATTAATTCCGACGTCCTGGCTTTATCAACGTGCGCTGGTATCGGGCAGAATAAGGACATTTGCATGAATTTCGGTACCGCGAATGTGCGGCTATTGCATCCGGAATTCAATAACGTTACTTTGACCTGCCCCGCTGCGGTGGCTCAGTGGTTAGGGCGCTCGACTACTGATCCGGAGTTCCTGGGTTCGAACCCGACCGCGGCGGCTGCGTTTTTATGGAGGAAAAACGCTAAGGCGCCCGTGTGCTGTGCGATGTCAGTACACGTTAAAGATCCCCAGGTGGTCGAAATTATTCCGGAGACGACCACTACAGCACCTCTCTCTTTCTTTCTTCTTTCACTCCCTCCTTTACCCTTCCCTTACGGCGCGGTTCAGGTGTCCAACGATATATGAGACAGATATTGCGCCATTTCCTTTCCCCCCAAAACCAATTATTCATTAATTATTACTTTGACCTCAGCAGCAAAGCGCCTTTAAATCCGCGTCACCGGACAGGTATATATTTAAGATGCAAATGTTTTCCTTTAGATATAGGCACAATAACAAGTTTTAAGTTCCGAGGTATCGTAATAGATTCCGCCGCTTGATTTACGTATTGCCTATATTTATTGCTCCGACTGGCTGATTTATGCATTGCCCAAAACTCTGATGTCGGGGTGTAGTTACCGAGGGATCGAAAGCATGGTGGTTTTTAGGCGATAAGCGTTGATGTTTAAAGCTTGTTTGATTTGCTGCGGAAGGTGTCATTGACAACGTACATGAAATGTGCGCGGCCAAGACAGGCTGCTAGAATTCGTGAGGCTTTCCAGTCCTGTTGGCATTCGCCAATTTCATTCCTTCTTCCTGTGTTTTTTTTTCTGTCTTTTGGCCTAGATGAATGTCGTTTTGTGGACACCGACTGGAGCCCGCTCAGGAGACGCGATTGGCTTCAGAGCGAAAGCCTGCTCGTTAAAACCGCTGTCACCCTAATTTCAACCACCTGCCAGCGTATTCGCCGCCAATGCTTCCCCGTACGACACGCTATATATTTGTACAAATGACGCTCTGCTCGAAAAGCCGCTTATGCGTGAACCGCAATGTGGGGAGTCACCGTCGCCTCTGCGATGACGCATCCATATACATGAGAGGTTCGGCTGCGGCCGTTCTTTCTCTTCGGTGCTCCTCCCTTTCATCCCAAGCCTCCCTTCTTCATCCACAACCTCCTCGCTTGCCTAATTTGCATGATAATATACGCTCCCTGCGCCTCTTCATTCCAGAGCACGCGCTTTCTATACCCGCTGGCGTCCCACAAACCAGGCGCTCATACCAGGGAAGCGTGGCAGGGAAGGGCCTCGTAGAAAAACACGTCCCCTACACAGCGATGCGGGCCTCGACTGCTTCTTCCTACCACTCTCCCTTTTCCCAAAGGCACGTGTTCAAAATCCCCTTGCAGGCAACGTTCCCGTTCTGTGTGTAATACACGTCCGGGCGTGCTACAGCTCGCTCTCCCCGTTGCTTCAGCGTTTGCTTTTGCGCGGCCTTTCTGTCGAGCCCGCTGCGTGTTTCGGCCGTCGCGAGCGTTTTTTGACATCGGAAACAGGTGCCACCCCCCTCCGGGAACTAGGCACTGGAGATCCCCTGCTCGCTTTTCCCATTTTTTTTCTATTTTCCTTCATTCCTTTACTTCCGACTCCGTTCTTCCCTAATCTAGTCGGCGACAAGCTTTTCCGCCCGTGAGGAAAAAGAAAAGAAGAGAGATGAGGAGGGGGGAGGGAATGCCTGTTGAGGTTGTTGCACTCACATCGCCACGCGGGCGGCCCTGCGCGGCTTCTGGACCTGATTGATTTCAGGATAGTAAAGGCGCTTTTTGTATAAGCGCGACGAGGTCCCCGCGGCTCTCAATAAATGGCTCGTCGCGTGGCGCTGACGTGGGGAGAAAGGGAATTAGGGCACGGCAGGCGGGTGCAGGGATGGAGGAGAGGGCGAGAGAGAAATCGTGTCGTCGAATACACTTTCCGCTTCGTGTCGTTTCTATAAGGCCGCCAGGCAGCGCTTTTATGTAGGCCGACACATTTCGCGCACGTGCGTACACGAGCGCGCATCTTTACTTCGGCGCTCCCTTGACATGCGTCCCCTGGGTTGTGTAGGCGGCGCAATGCATCGTGTTTATCGCCAGTCGTTTTCCCGTCCTCTGCGGGATTGGCGTAATGTTGCTAATTAGGCGGTAGAAAGATTTCGGGCCCGGCAAGCCGAAGGGAGTATGGGATGCCGCGTATTGCTATGCGTGGGTATTTTGTTCGTTCTTTTTACAGCAAAAGCCGCTATACGTATCACTCTCCGGTGGATTCACACCTCAGTGTCGACATCTGGTCCCGTGACGCTCACGTAATCACGATGACGTGCCCTCACGTAACTAGCACCGACCACGTGACCAGCGCCAGGCATGTCATCACGCAACCCTTGCGATCGTTCTGGCAACAAGGCTCGACCTTACTTTATAAGTACGCCGCCGCGGTGGCTGAGTGGTTATGGCGCTCGGTTGCTGGATTCTAGAGGCCCGTGTACTGTGCGATGTCAGTGATCTTTAAAGAACCCCAGGTGGTCGAAATTCCCGGAGCCCTTCACTACGGCGTCTCTCATAGCCTGAGTCCCTTTGGGACGCTAAATCTCCATAAACCAAACCTTACTTTATAAGTCTGTGTGTTTTAGGCATTAGCGAATTGCAGCGAGCAGCACGGCGACGGTGTTCGCGGAGTTTAGCGCGCTACACTCTGCAAAAGCGTTTCGTTTTTGTTTTAATTCTAAAGCTTCATATGGCTCATAGGCAACGAAGTCCGGCGGCATTGACCAGCAGCAGTGGTCTTAACTTTCGGTCGTCTCTGGCTTTTCCCTTCGAATCAAACCTATTACCTCTGCGCACCATTGGTTACCTGTTCACCGCACTTCTTTATCCGCCGGGTCCATCTCCACTTCTTATTTTCTGTGACTGAATCACTAAGTTCTGTTTGTTCGCTATACCATGTTGCTTTATTTTTACTTCTCAAGGTCACCCTTGTAGTGGGGGTGGAAATGCCGAGCAGCTGCTCAGACAACATTCAAAAACTTTATATTCCACTGGACGCCTGCGACTGAAACTTGCTGGGAGGTATCTCCCTACACCTATGACAAAACTCATAATGTCTTCACTTTCCAAATTTGGTCTGCGCCTTCTTAAAGGGTTCGAGTACTTGTGCGCCTCCAAGCGGCCCTCCAGCACGGCTGCTGGCGTGGTCAAACACCCCAAAGAAGGACTGGCCGCAACACAGCTTGCCGTCATGGGACCAATTCGTGGTTGTTATGAAATCTGTGCGGTACGTCTCGAAAATGAACTAATGGTGGTAAGTGCATATATAGCCCGTGAGACCTCCCATACGGATGCTGCTGACATGGTCCCCAAAGAACTGCCATTCAGATTCCAAGAGGGCCCTTTGGTGCTGGTTGTTGACTTCCACCAGAATGCCAAAGTCTGCGCGAAGTTGCCGCGAATACTAAAAGAACGCATCGGACTCGAATTGGCAGCACCCAAGAACATCATCTCAAAAGTCGCAACGCGGGCATCGACTTGACATTCCACAACAAGAACGCTATTGCGGATGTCAAATGCATTTCACGCCATTTCACGAATCATAAAGTGATTCTAGTAACTCACCGAGAAAGAAGGTTGTTGATGAAATTCCGTCCTCCGGCATCCATGAAGACAAAGCAGAACCGCAAAATCGACGTGGATGTGCTCAGTGCATGAAAAATATGAACATGCAAATAAAGATGCGATAACAATGATCAATGTTTGTGTTGAACACAGTGGTTACGACGTGAGCCGTTTCGCTCTCATCCGCTGGTCCAGCAGTGTGGTCGAAGAGGATCGGATGAGAGGCAGACGCCTGTTGAGTAGTAGCAACACAATTCCTGAAAGTACTGACACAGACACATAGATAGCGGCAAAGCCAGCGAGGATTTTCATGCTATGGCATCACACTCTTCGGGTGACTTAAGCATCCCATAGTTTTTCTTTAGCGGTAGGTACCCGACGAAACCCATCACAGATTAGCTCGGCGGACGTTCCACGTAGTGCCTCCCATGGTAGGGAATGAGCGCTCAGTACTCTCTCTGTCAACAGTCAACGGAGCCACTATAGGCCACTTTTCGAGACGCAACGCCTAAGAAAGTTGAGCACATGACAGGGAACGTCTCTACCCATTAGGAAAGCATATGGTTCCCCTGATACATTGGAGATAGGACCCAGCACGTACAGGGTGCGAGGCGCACTCCCTACAAGGTCACGGCTTCGGTTAAAGATGGCCGCAGTTAGGGCAGTTTTCCTCGACTAGTTGGGTCATCTTTACGAGCTTTGAGGTTCCATGATGGGCCAGCACAAGGCCGGGAGCACACTTGAGCCTATATTTACCGCTAGGTACCCGGCGACACCGAAGTGCCTCCCACGGTCGTGGCTGGTGCTCAGCCCCAAGACCATCCGCGGTTCCACAGGGATAACCCCCTTAGAAGGCAGCGCAATAGACACCCCTTCCTGATGGAGCCCCCTAAGTGGCCAAACACCTGCCCAAAGAACATCTGTACCCATATATGCCGGTGGGTGCACATCGGATGCGCCCAGGCTACCCTCCCAAAGACCAGGTCGAGTGCGTCGAGACATGCAGGCCTCCTGTGTTATAGGCTTGAGAGGGTTACAATCCGTGCAGCCCCACATGATTGGCCAAGCCCCAGGCCGGGGGATTCTTTTGTACCTATTTTGTTTGTTAAGTACAATAGATAGGCATGTCTTTTACTGTGAATAGATAGGGAAAGATGTGCCTAGTGGAGGGCCCCGGAACAATTTCGACCACCTGAGGATCTATTACATTCACTGACACCGCAGAGCACTGGCGCGGCTTTTGCGTTTCGCCTCCATCGAAACACGGCCACCGTGGTCAAGGTTGGACTCGCGTCCTTTATCTACTGAGCCATCGCGGCTGTCATGCGCAGCACTGAAAGAAAGCAGGGCTGCAGAACAAGAGACAGAGGTTGACCGCGGTTGAGACGCTGCGCTTGCGGTTTGATCCTTCTTGTCAGAAATTTCGCAAGCGTCGAAGAAAGCTTTCCTGGCCCCTCACTTTCACGTTATTTCGAACATAAGATTTCAGCGCATAAAGACGTATGCGTGTTTCTATGATTAGTGAGTGTTTGTATTCCTCTAGAATACTTTTTTACGTTCTTAATTTTCTCTGCAAAAAAAAATCCATGCCAAAAACGATTGTTGTGTTTATGTCTTTGTTATGTTTACCCCCCAAAAAATGTCGAACGCTCTTTTCTTCAGCTCTAAAGAATAACGTGCAAGTATTGATTCAATCAATTATTTTAATCAGGATTGCTCTGTGGCGATAGTTCTGTGGTAGAGAAATGGGGCAGGGAGGTTGACGTACGTCGATGACGATGGTGCTCGCAAAAGCCCACACGGACAGAAGCGTGTGCTTGGAGCGAGCGGAGTTCTGAGGAAGGATCCGTAACCGTATTCAATGAATAATCTACAGACTGCTCATGTTATCAGAAGGTTGCGTATTTGTATCCCATTCCGGTTCATGAGCTGTAGAGGAGACAGGACCAACCCAGCCGTCCGCTAGACTCCAGAGCAGGTTTATTCTAACCTCCACGAGCCGACCTGGATCCCAAGCTTTTCTGCCGCGCGGCTCATGCATAATCGTCTTCGTCGCGCTGTCCACCGTGAAGAGGTGGTATGTGGTATGGTACAGAGGGAGCTATTCAGGTAGTCAGGCAAGGCATGAGGGTATATGGCGCATTAAGGGTGATGAGTCGCGTTCCTCACCCACCCCCCTTCCGAGGTGTGCCGATGAGTCTAATGACGCCACTTCATACCGCATCCTTGTGGTTTCGGCTGTTGAAATCCCATGTCTCCTATTTCTATTTTTGGACCCCCCACTCTAGCTGTATAGAACATAGTGGCATGTGCGTATGTTTTTATTGCTTCATCATCAACTAATCACGCGCGCAACCTGCACATATTTATCATTGTGTAAATAATTTTTGTGTACATTACCTCTCCCCTCTATCCTCTTTCCCTGTCCCCTCACATCTTTCATTTCATTTCTCCATTCTGCCTGCTATCCTTCATTTCCGCTGCCCCAGCTCAGCTGCTTCAGTATGGATGGCAGATGCCGGGGCAAGCAAAAAACCTTTTCCTTCCTTTTTTATTATTAGTTTAATAAACCACTTACTTCTGTTTCCATTCCAATTTCTATTTAATTTCAAAACTATAATCAACCTCATTTAACTCAGCATGCACGATTTTCTGCGCCAGACGCTTCAAAACTGATACCAGATATGTCAGGCTAGGGGGCAAATTTATTTCGCTTTTTCCACGTCCACTCATTTTGTGTGGCACCGTACGCTCTTACTCTCAACCCTAACTGTCAATCGAAGTGTATCCTGTCCACACAACATCACTTCTTTTCTAATATGCTGCACCTACCCTCCAATGATTTGGTTAACGAGTCTCGTTCATGCCATACTCTCGCCCCCCCCCCCCCCCCCCCCCCCGGCACCTGCATTTGGGAATTACCGGCATTTCCTCCGTGTCCTTTATTTACACCCCTGCCACATCCGGACGTGGCCTTTTCCATCACATTCACAACACTAGCAAACTCTCTATTGGCTTTGTATCACTTTTTTTCCCCTCCCATTTCCTCCCCATGCTCTCTTTCAGGAGCTGCTCTTCTCTCTAGAGTTAGGCCTACTTGGCATGCACTCCGGATAGCTCTTCGAGTTTGAGCGGTGCTCGAAGAACTGCGGAAATAGAGGGATAAAAAATAAAAGCGACCAGGAAGAAGAAAGAGACGCTCACCATTTTTATTAGCCTGCTCCGCCGCTGCGCCACCTCGGCTTTTTATCTTGTCGCTACCATCTTCTTCTCCACTCTCATCCTTCCCTGTTTACCCGTCTTCAACACCACCGTACTCTTTGGGCGTTGAGAGAAGTATGCGCTAGGGAAGCGCGAGAGAAGTGCTCCGAGGTGTGTCCTATATATCGCTCGCGAACTCGCGTGATGGAGAGGAAGCCGGGAAGGAGAGAAAATCGGTCATTAAAAGACCGCCTCCGAGATGGTTGGCAGTGGGAAACGAATAACCAAGCGCCAAAAAAAAAAACAAAAAAAAAACAGAATACGGTTAGAGAAAAGAAGTACGAAGGTTTTCGTTCGAGGTTTCGTGCTCGCCCTACCTACACGAGCCCCTCTCGTTTCGGCGCCGTCCCCGTTCCGCTCCCGTAAGGGTTCGTCTTCTCTGCTTGTTTGTTCTGCACTGCGGAGAAGCCCAAGTGCGAAAGGAACACGGGGTGGGGAGGGGCGCGTGGCTTAAGTGAGAAAAGGCAAACCAGGGGGAAATTGGCACAGAGGGAAATAAAAAAAAAAGAAAATTGAAGTTACGCACCGAAGGAGAGAGAACGAAGAAGGTGCGAGGAAAAGAAAGAAAAAAAGGGACGGCCGCCGAACGCGAAAGACAAGCGAAAGAATGCGCCAGCGGGCGAGAGATGGAAGGCGGGGCTCTTTCGTTCGACTTTGCAGCGGAGCGGGTAATGGAAGTCGACGCTCCCGCGGCGACGAGCGGAAGCTGCTGCTTTGAATGTGTTGAGTCTGTCGTCGACTCCTCGCTGTGGGAGTGGTGGCGGGGGTGGTGGTGTAGCCCATTGTGGGTGGGAGCTACGGTGGACTGGCGTCACTGCACAGTTCTCAGCAAATAAATAACAGAACATTCGCTACCACAGCCGGCAAAGAATTACGAAGAAGAAACCGGCGGACGAGGATGAGGGACGGTAAGGGCATGGCGCGAAGCCCCCTTATCGCTGTATTTTTATTATTTTTCTCCATCCCTCTGTTTTCTCATTTGCGCCATTGTCGTTCCACTAGCCTCTCTGCTTTTTCTGCGCGTTAGTCGGAAAAAGTTCTCAACTCAAAGGCGTGACGCGAATCCCATCATTTAATTACGCCGCAGTGGGGAAGTGTCCTGGAAGGAAGGCACCGCTCCGCTCGTCTCTTTAATTGTCCCCGTCTTCGCAGTCCTCCTTTCTTCTCGTCGCACTTCGAGCGAGCGCTTCCTTACGAGCTTCTATTTATTTCCACTTACCTCGAGTCTTACTGTACCAAAGTCGGCTTCTGCGCACGCCTAGCGCAGTGTGCTCGCCGTTTGAAATGCAAGCAGACAAAGCCACGGCGTGTCGCCCTTCTGAATCCCTTTTTAACGAGCTTAATGATATTCCTTCGCGGCCTTCCTGTAAACAGCCTCACGTGAGCGCCCTTTATTGCGCGAGAGAGCTGGAATGCGGACTCCGTTGTTTATTACGTATTTCCATGGAGAGGCGCAATCCCTCCGACAACGCTGGTTGCGTGTACTTTACGTTGGAAAACTGCTTGCCTGGCCGTGCAAAAGGCAAAACAGCGCCGGAACTAGAAGTCAGGTGTATAAAATGCGGCATGCTTGCGCTTGCTGACAGCGGTGTTAATTTCGGACTTACGGACGCCAGACCCAAAAGCCCGGAATAAACGCAATTACCAGGAAGACGACATGCTCCCCCGCCCTTTATCAATGGCTGCTTTATTTTGACTATTCCGGTCACACGGGTCGGAGACTTTCAAAGTGCTGGCGCACTTTGCGAGCGTGCAGCATAAACAGTAGTGCTCGCGCATTTCCGCAGTTTAGGGAGGGGAGGACTAGACTTTGTGGGATTAGCTAATTATTTTGAAAAAATTCATTAACCACCTAGCTCCGCCTGAAAAGTTCCAGCTCCGAAGTTTTCGAGTGTGGGGAACATGAAAAAGAACTGTTTCCCTGAAAGTACAGCTTTGCTCAAAACGGGTTTCGAGCGTTTCGAAGCTCCGAACGAAACCCGCGAAACAACGGAGGCGTCGGCGAACGCTGCGCTGCGCATGCTCACGCGCCGATGGCGACGCGACCGCGCAAACATGAGCAAACCGTGGCAACGGCCAGCGTCCCCTAACGGGGAGTGTTGAAAGCGGAAGCTCGTACGAGAGCATTCCGTTTTTGTAGCGCTTTTACAGCGACGCCGAAGCAACGTTCAAGCTAAAGTTATAATTAAAAAAGCGACATAACTTGCAATGTTTCCAGACGTCGCATACTAGCATGATCAAAACTTCTATGTAGCTGTAGTGGCCATAAATAACCCCAGATAATATTCGTCGAATTACAAATAAACAGCGCTTCTAAAGATCTTGGCAACTCACTACAGGTTATACCACTACAGTTTTATTCTCAAGGAAGAGTGAAACTAGTTCTGAAAGTTGTTACCTTCCGTTAAAGCACGGCGAAGTGAGGCGGCCGCGTGAATTCGTATCCAAGCCTATTTGCCTTAACTGCAGCTCGGTGAATCAGCGTTTAGTGCGCCAGCCCTCCGAAGGCTGCCCTTACAGAAATGGTCTATAGACAGTCTATAGACTTCTTACGCAATCTATTGCCTTTCTATGGATATTTCTTTTTGTCTATTCATGGTCGATAGACTGTCTACAGACAAAAGTCTACTAGAAGTGTATGGCCATAAATCTATAGATTGTCTATAGACTGTCTGTAGGATTTGTATTGCCTATAGGCTATTCTCTAGGATTGTCTATAGAGAGTCTATAGACTTTATAGACAAAAGCCTATGAACAGTCTATAGGCTGTCTAAAGAAATTTTCGTATGGGTGGCGCAAGACAATACGCTGCACGGGTCTGTATAGCCTTTCTCGCGAAGCCGATTATTCAGCCCGTGCGTTTGTTGAGAGTTTCTGAAAGCCTCACTAATTGATGCAGCTACAGCAGCAGCTCTGAGGAAATCCGCACGAAAGGACACCACTAATACTCCTCCGCTCATTGTACGTATAGTGCTCTAAACCTTCGGTGTCGCTCGCACGAAGGTGCAGTCTTTGCCAATAACATGCAGCCCACGGGATTTGCTTCCAAGCCGTGTAGCGGGGTTTTTTTTAGTTGAGTTGACAATATTAAGTTTGGCAGAGTTGAGGATTTAGGTTCCTCCCGCATTCGTAAGGTTAGGGTTCCTGAGCATGCTAGAGCATCCGCGCTGCAGGGTCAAGAGGAATTCTCCTTGGGATCTGTACTTTTAACTTAGACTGTACATAGCAACTGCGCGAAAGAGACCCTGTATAGACCTTTCCAATAAGGTCTATACGCCACTATCTAGCATGGTGGAAGCGGCAGCGGAACCGGTTTGTGATAGGACAGAAAGAGGAGTTTCATCATCTCCATCGGCCGATGGAAAGGTCTTTATGGAACCAAAGCGGTGCTTAATCTAATGCTCCAGTAACGCTGCAAGGCTTAATGTCGTTTTAAACGAACGAGATTCCCTACATCGGATGTCATCTGCCCTCATTTCGTAGAACGTGGTAAAAATGCTTACCCTCTCCGGCGTAAGTCACGAAACTCAGCGAACTGCGTAGCAGCAGGCTCTTCCTCCTACTTTTGCTTTGCGGCAGTCTCGTTGATGGGCTGGCCGTCACGCGCATACATCGGGGTTTTGTTGTTATCGTCCAGAAGTCTCGCTCCGAGGTCCGCAGTGCTGGATCCGTGCGATCCACACGTGTGCTGAGCCCTGAGACACACATTCGGCCATGTCGTTAGGCGAAGAACACATTGAGTCCGTGCGACGCTCCTTTCATCATCTTCACTGACCTCACAACTAAGTTTCACCATTCCGTCTGCTCATGGTTGCATGAATCCCGTCACCAGCGCCATCTACTCTAGGGCCGTGTAAAGTTCCGCCTCGCCCTGCTAAGGGCTCCGTGTAATTGAAACACTGCGAACTGCACTCCTCGTGCACCTCCACAACACCACTCATGCGAGAGGTGCGGCGTTCGATCCCCAGTGCCGCCTGCTAACCAGGGGTGACACAATTAGTGCAAGATTTCCCCTGGCCTGGCGCTCGGATTCTGTGCGATGAAATGCTTGGGAAAACGGTCCTTGAGCCCACATTGTGCAAATGAAAGAGCTTGAACCATGGAGCTTTTTTTTTTTTGCTAAAGCTGTTGTTCTTACGATGGGTTGCGCGCACAAAAAAGACAGACACAGGAAAAACACAAGAAGAAGAAAAGGGCACCTGTCTGTATGTTGTGAGTGCGCAACTCATTTCAAGAGCAACCATGCATCAACTAGCCCCACAAGAAGTTCTTCTAAACTACTTGGCTAAAGCTGCCTCTGTGCCATTAAAATTTGACATTATCAGCACTGCACAACAGCCACACCCACTTTCGCGCCCGTGCTGTTACCGACACCTCCATTCCCGCGCGATGCAGTGTGTGAAAAAACTCCCAGCGTAACCTGAGCTCCGACACTGCTGCGAGAACCACCAGCGGCATCCCTCGGGCTTGCAGGAAGCGAACCAAGGATGCGCGCAGCGCGCCCACCATGGGCGCCGCGAATTTGTCATGAACCTCCTGTGTGTCTCAGGCGGATGCTTTCCCAGAAAAAACTTCAGCTGTAAAAATGCTCATTCATGGACGGACGATAGCAATGGTCATCTCAGAATAAAAGTGTCACAAATAAAGTATATTATTGAAACGTGAACATTTCGGCAGAAATCTGCCTGGTCGGGAGGCGAATTAGAGAGAAAATTGTGACATTCGGGCCAAATTCTCATGGGAGAACTGAATCTTCGATTCCAGCTCGGTACCTTCTTCGGGGTTCAAAATATGCCGAGTCAGCACCAATGCATCCGTTCTCTCATGAGAATTTGGACAACGTATCACAGTTTTCGCTCTAAGTATAGCATTGAAAGCGCAAAAGCACGAAATGTTTGAAATTGTACTGTAGTGTTTTTTTTTTCATCAAGGCCTTCTTTATATTAACTAGAGGCTCTTATATATTCACCACAGCAGGCACAATAATGATTTAAGACCAAACGCTCAACTTTGCAGCACAGCTTCATCCGTACCTGTCAAGTCGAGACAAGACTCATATCGAGCTGGGATTCAACAAATGTAAGCGAAAAATGTGACGGACCGAAAAGCACGGAGTCTGCGGTGCTAGGCATTTATGAGATGAAGCCACCTGATTAACAGTGTCGAATATCGAGTGGGCACGGCAACAGCGTCCCAGTATAGGTGGTGCGAGAGAATATAATATGGGCAACTAGTACGCTTGTGGTAGTGTGCTGTTAAGATCGAATGTAGCATCTTTCGCAGGTAGCCTTCGATACGAAGGACATTTTGCTGAATCCAACTTGACCGGTACAAAACGCGTGAAACGACTTTTTCTTTATTGGTTTACTATTATGCGATGTTTGTTTTTACTGCTGGCCCGGGCTTGAAAGAAAAGCATTCGGGTCGATAATTGGATCGGATTTAGTTCGGCGAACTGATTTAACCCTCGGATGTCATTCGAGCGTTATGACACCAAACAATCCCATGCGCAAGTAGTAATCTATTGTTGACATTACATCTGATGTCATTCTTTTCGGATGGAATTCAATCTTACACTTTGGCAGGAGTTTAAACGCCAGTTCTTCGAACCCCGTTAAAGGGACACTGAGGAGAACTCTATCAATTTCTTTTGCTAGCAAAATCTGATAATTTGGCATTTCATGGCTTTGTTGCCGCTTGTCCGGGCGCGAAAGATGCATTTGTTTCAAGGAAATTTGGATTCAAAGTTTAAAAAGTTTTCCCGCCGCTCTGATTCAAACTCAGAGAACTCTTATGACGTCACGGCAACTCTTATGACGTCACAGAACGGAGTGACGTGAAACGTGACGTAAACGCAGACTTCGGGATTTCTGACGGCTAGAGGTGCGGTGCGCGACCTTCCTTTGCCAGCCTCAGAGATTCGTCTTTTCCATTAAGTAGGGGAAATTCCTCGAAGGTGGCGCCTATTGTCCAAGGAAGTCATCACGCTTGTACTTGCGAGATTGGCCTGTGGCGGCGATACCTGTATTTTGGTTCTTGCTATTTTCTACATTACAAGAGCTTTATCTTCAGGAAGAGTGGCGTTTTTGTGATCAGGAGCTGCTATTCTATCGATACAAGCCAACTTCAATTTCTCCTCAGTGTCCCTTTAAGGCACAAGAAATGAATGCGAATCTTCGTGCCGACCTCTCCAGCATGCAAGTGTAATGTGGCAACGAATCTTCGTACCGAAGATTCGTTCCGACATTGGGCTGTAAGCACCAGAAGTCACAAATGCTGAAGTTTGTGTTTGATTGCGTACTGATAGCAACACTTCTTTTTTTTCCTATTTACCTTGGTGCTAGGTAAAACAGAGAAAAAAAAGCGGGCCATCTCTTCCGCAATACAGAACTCACTGTCGCTACATCTACGCCGCAGGCATTCCTTTTTTCGTCTATCACGCTCTCTATTCTTTCCTTCCCCGAAGAAATCTGAAGCGCTTTCAAGGGTCGGGGTCAGACAGACAGTGACACGCGAACCCAGCAAGTCGCTCCCCGAGAGCCGAGGCTGCCGGGAAAAAGAAATTGAATCCTCTCCAAAGGTCACGTCACAGGCAGAGTCCTGCTGGAATCCGACTCCGGCTCAGCGATCAAACAGGATAAAAACTGTCTTCGACACGTGTACTCCCTGGTACAAAACACCGCACTTTTTTTCCGCTCTGAGAGTCGCGCATGCTTCTGGAATTCCTTCCCTTACCGACAGCTCGCAGAAACAACATGTATTGGTTCCCAAATGAGTTTCTCTGCTGCATCCAGATTAGTACGGCACGTGGACTCTGCTTTTCTGCCGGCACTGGGGCTTTCTGTTGACAGCACTTCCGCGTCTGTCTAGAAAGGTCGCTAAAGCAGAGCGAATCATGTAAAAAGTAAAATAAGTACACGGTAAACACCTCTTCCTGCTCTTTCTTCTTTGCAGTGCGTTCTGCTTTACCGCTCTTTTAAATAGCCCCGGAGGAGGGTTCTTCAAGACGCAGAGAGCTAGAGTGTTGTCAGAGAACGATCTGCTTGCTCACGGCGTACCGCTGACCAAGTCGAAGGATATTTGTGTTTTTGGATTGCGTGCATAACTGCTTCATTGGAGTTCATGGACTGAGTCGGCCCGGGTTGAGCACTGTGCGCTGGCTGCCGCATCCGAAGGCACACCGGTCATGCACGATAGATGAACGAGCTACAGAATGGCTTTCACTCCAACCCGCCGCAGTGACTCAGTGGTTTGGGCGTTCGGCTACTGAGCCATATAACCCGGGTTCGAACCCGGTCGCGGCAGCCGCGTTTCAGTAGAGGCAAAACACAAAAGCGCTCGTGTGTTGTGCGATGTGAGTGTACGTTAAAAATCCTCAGGTTTTCTAAATTGTTCCGGAGCCCTACCCGCCGCGGTGGCTCAGTGGTTAGGGCGCTCGACTACTGATCCGGACTTCCCGGGTTCAAACCCGACCGCGGCTGCTGCGTTTTTATGGGGGAAAAACGCAAGGCGCCCGTGTGCTCTGCGATGGCAGTGCACGTTAAAGATCCCCAGGTGGGCGAAATTATTCCGAAGCCCTCCACTACGGCATTTCTTCTTCCTTTCTTCTTTCACTTCCTCCTTTATCCCTTCCCTTACGGCGCGGTTCAGGTGTCCAACGATATATGAGACAGATACTGCGCCATTTCCTTTCCCAGAAAACCAATTATTATTATTATTATTATTATTATTATTATTATTATTATTATTATTATTATTATTATTATTATTATTATTATTATTATTATTATTGTTCCGGAGCCCTCACTACGGCGCTTCTTTTTCTCGTTCGTCTTTTACTTCCACCTTCCTATCTTCCCTTACGGCGCGGTTCAGGTGTCCACCGATATGTGATACAGATACTGCGTCATATTCTTTCCTAAAAACAATATTTTTTTGCGCTCTCTTGAAGGTCTTGCTGAGCATAATGCGTGTTCGCCTTGTTCTACTGCAGCGGTCCGTCTGTGCGGAGAAGCCGAATTCCGGTGCATGACGGGGGGCTGCATCTCGCTGGCCTGGCGATGCGACAAAGACATCGATTGCGTCGACGGCTCGGACGAAGGTGGCTGCACCGGTGAGTGAAGATGTGACTCCTTTCATTATTTATCTACTGTATAGTTCGAAATCCTGAACAGTACGAGCCCTGAGAGAGAGAGGTGAGAGGCCGTGTTTCGAGAGAGGCCTGAACAATAGGAAGCATTGACTCTGTTCCACGCACGTTGTATGAAGGGACTGGACTAGACCTTCTAAATATAGTGAGAATGAAGCTCCATTGTACTCATATCAAAACATATATTCCCAGAACAACAGAACTTGGGTTAAAGCTCGCAATTAACAATATGGGCTCTAAACAGCCGCTTCTCTGCATCGCTCGCTTCTTTATCAATGTCTCACCAAAACATTCGACCGCTAGAATTGCTTCTAATCCTTTAAACAACTATGTAGAGGGAGTGCTCCAGTGCAGTCCAACACTTAAACGCTTTGTGTCGGGGATTCGGAACATGCGGTTTGCACGCTATAAACTCGTCAATATTGAAGCCTGCGCAAAAAATTTGATGTGAATGTGTTCTCAGCAGCCAGCGCTTTCCGATCACAATGTTTAGCAACACAGTGGGAAAGCTGTGTGAATAAAAACTAAGAGCGAATGTGCGACTTCTAGCATGTGTCCAACTCCTTCTTGTCTCTCATTTTGTGGAGTTTGCAGGAAGGATAGTACGACCTTTCTTGAATAAAAAGATGTCGACCGACCCTGGGCCTTCGAGTTTCTTCAGCGTCTTCGAGCCGGCCTTCCACACAACTCGGACCATATAGCTGCACAAATTTGGCGAAAATGCTAAAGCGTTGTATGTTACATCGGCAACCATAGCCGGCGTTGTTGTCCAGAAGAAACGGCCCGAAAACTCCAATGACCTCACCATGGTCCAAGATTTGTGGCTCAAAAGCAGGGCGGTGACGTAAAGCGCCAACTCCAAAGGTGCTTCCTGGGCGTACGCGCTCAGCATCGGCGCTCTTGGCGTACGACAAAACTGGTCTGCGCATGCGCACTGCAGGAGACGCCAGCGAGCCTCGATGAGGCGCCAATATCTGTCCGTGCTAGATATCGGCGTCAGCGCACGGGCGCTCGCATAGGCGTCAGAAGAGGGGTCGGTTTATAACAATAAGAGGATCGCGGGGACCTCGGTGACTCTTCGTGGCTTGAAGCTCTTCCAGGTTCCCCAAACTTTTCTTCACGGTTTAAGTTGTCCTTTCATCGCCCCCCCCCCCCCCCCCCAACCCTTCTCTCCACGGCTTAAAATTCTCTCCCTCGGATCGAGAGAGGAAGCGAGCCCTGGCAGGAACATGGAGATGAATGCCCCTTTTCGACGTCCGTTCCGGCGTACACAAGAGCGCCGACGCTGGGCGCGTACGCCCCGGAAGGGCCCTTGGAGTTGGAGCTTAAGGGTACAAGTTCAGAGTGTCAGCACAGGCCTTAAGTTAAAAAGCCTTAAGCGTAACGGTCTTTAGGTCAAGGGCATTAATGTAAAGGCCAGTATGCAGAAAGCCTTGAGGGTGAACGAGTTTGACATAAAGGCCTTCGCTCTAAAGGAGCTTTCATAAAGGTCTTCAACTTGAAGCTCTTCACCCTAAAGACCTGTGAGACATTAGTATGTTAACAACTTGTACTAACTAGTAAACAAATACAGTTAACTAGTAGCCCAATATGAGGCACAAATGTTTCGCATCCATAGCACATAAGTATCCTTCATAAATGGCGACATGCCGACTTCTCGAATTCTGGCGGCGCTGAGAAGTTTTTGGCTTACTTTTCAACGTGGGTACTCTAGCTAGCAAATTGAGGAAGTAATGATTTTTTTTTAGTTCTTCATAATTTGGACTTTAAGGAATAATAAGACCTGTAATCGCTTCTCTAAGCAACACTTTGTTTCAGTTTACGCTTCAAGACATGGCTTGAGGGGTAATTGAAAGCTGTTTCCAGTGCACAGTTGCGCCTCTACGGGGCAGCATGCTGAAAAACGAATCATCTCTACACCCCCCGTCTTCCACACAAAAAAAGTCTCCTTTTATAGCGTGCGCTAATTAAAACTGCTAAAATAAAGACGGTCGGTGCAGTTCACGCAGTCATTCTATTATCAAAGCCAAATGTTTCAGTATTTTCAGGATCCAGATGATTCGCATGTATTTTTTTTTCTAGCCGTTTGAATAAAACTGATTTGATTTGATTGTTTCACAGCATAAAACATACCTTCTAAAGCAAAAAATTAGGGTAAATCACTGCTGATGCTGTGAAAGAGGCCTATTGCGTCAATATTATCATACACACTCTTCACAAAGAAAAAATTCAGCTCATTTTATTAGTAAAAAAAACGGTGAATTGTCATCAGCTCCGAGAAGTGGTCACTTGTTCTATCGTTTACTTCTTAGCTCTCTAATTGATAAACTCAACATAACATCCTAACTCGGTAACCACGTTCGTGCTTTCAGGTCGCATTGAGGGAGTTTTCGTCGTTTATTATTACATGCCAGCGTCCCAATCGGGCACATCAGGCAACAGCTGCTTAAACAATAAAACAGCTAGGTTAAGCGGTTCACGTTCAACCATAAATTTTGCTCTAAGAAACGTGCGAAAGCATATCGAATTGTCATTTATCCTCCAATTCTCGCACAGCTATAACGTCTCGAGATAATGTCTCTTCATCGCTGTCATCATTATTATCAGCAAAAGCAGTCAGGTTGAGCTTTCCGCAGGACGAAGGCCTCTCCCATCAATCTCCAATTAGCCTGTCCGGCGCCTGCAGTCAGAGCTGCCCAGCAAATTCCCAAATCCAATCTCCCTACATGATTCTCTGCTTCCTCCGGCTACGCTTCCGTTCCTACACACACTGCGAAACGTAACTAGATGTGGTTCCCTAATCCACTTAGCTTTCTTTCTGTTTTTCAACGACACCACTAGCGTTTTCTTTTCCATATCTCGCTACGCTGTCCGTAATCTAATTCGAAAGCTTGTTTTTTTGTTATCATCGAAGTTTTTGCCTCAAGGTAAGCACTGACGGCATAGAGATCTATATACATTTTTTCTACGAGGGACACTGGAACGCATCTGTCCATACTAGAAGGGCCCTGCCAGTTCCACTCCAACGTTTTCTTATACTCCATCAGGTAATTCTCTTGTCATGGTCCGAACCTTTTGTCATGCCTTAACTGAGATGTATTTTCTTACTAATTCAAGCATATTTTCGCGTATCAGAAAATTTATTTCACTCCTAAGACTCTTAAACGCAGCTTTTTTTTTAATATATACTTTAGGTCATTCGTTGATCTTTATCCATTCAGCTACCCAGTCATGCGTTGGGCAGCTGACTTCGATTTGCGTCTTAGTGTACTTGTGTACAATGCATCACACACTCTTAGTTATGCAGAAGAATTCGCCACTGTTGTCAATTACGTTTCTGTTGATCATGAATCCTACAGCATGTTCTATCTTATCTGGTAGGGCCCTTTAACAGAATACTCGCCGCGAATTCATAGCTATTCTTTTAAAAAAACCAATGCCAGTGCTCCCTCAATTCCATCAGCAAGAGCAAAAAAAACTTTAGACACTCTCCTCACGTGCACACGCTCCAAAGCTACGCGATACATGATAAATAACGCATTTGAAACGTCTAATGTGCTCTGTAATGTAGGCGCTGCTTTAATCTGAAATAAAATCTTCTAATCCCTTTTTCTTTCCTTTTTCTTCATTTCATAGAGAGTAACTAGATTAAGTGAGGCATAACCTTCATGTTCGGCAATGCTGAGACAACCTTCAGCTTTATTTCCGTTCGTTAGCACTACCGCTTCCACTCAGCCGCTTAGCCGTTGTCTGTACGACACCTCTGCCCATAGCCCACCGGGATGTGGGCAGCCTACCCTAGATGGCCCACCTGCCAATGAGGTGGCCCCTTAGGTGGCAGGTGGGCCATCTAGATCACTTGGCCTTGTGACCCCACCTCAACCTGCCCACCGGACTGTGAGCTAACTGACCACCGTGCTAGGTGCAAGTTAAATTATTGACTAGTTGCTAGAGATTGCTGTGAAAGAGCAACATGGGAATCACAAGCCCCACCGGTGGCAGCACCTGCCATCGCAGGGCAGTGGCGCATCGCTTAACCGCTGCACCACAGCGCCTGGAGGCGTATGAAGACTTCCAAGGATATATGAATGTCAAGTAGACAATAACCAATTCCGCACGTATGACAATTAACCAATTAACTCTATCGCGCCGTACCCTTAAGCTGGAGCTAAAGTGACCCCTCCAGTGAAACCGATACACCGAAACCGAAGGGAAAACCGAGGTGCTAGGGCACAAAATTAGCATTAGGCCTAACCACGCCAAATCCTCCTTAATTTGTTTTGTAACGGTACCACAGAGAAAAAAAAAACATCCGTTGACCTTTCATTATATGCAAAGCCTTCCATCATTGCTTGTTCAGTGCTATATACATTCTTCGCTTTCTTAGTTTTCGTTGTTTTGGCCATTCCTTCTTTACCAGAGAGACCGTTTCTTTTCCTTGTTTTGTTCTAGCGGCTGGCGGACAGCGTTGGTATTCTGTGCACTGCTAATTAATCTATCTGTTACGTCTCCAGCGCTATTATTATGTTGTATTGATATCTGTACGCCTTTCCTGCTTGGGCCGCACCAAGGCCTAAAATATTGTATAAAAAAAACGCGAATCCATTAGTCACTGACAGCCTCTGTTTGTTTGTTTTTTTTGCCCTCCGTCGCAGCGTTCACGTCCAACTTGTGCCTGGCCGAAGACTTCCAGTGCCGCAGCGGCCGATGCGTGGCCGTCACCTATCGTTGCAACGGAGACAACGACTGCGGGGACTGGTCCGACGAAGAAGGCTGCGGTGAGCACTGCGTGTAGTCAGTCCATGTAATACGTAACGCGAGGCTGTATTCTCGTCGCAACTACAACCATCTATAACGCAAGCAATAACCAATAAGCAGATTGAGGCGGCGCGTTTCTAATAATTTTTAACTCAGATGTATTTTAAAGAGGTTATGATAACTCACTGAGAAATCAAGTTTATCAAACAGGAATCACTGCAAGAAGATGGCGTCTCTGCCCTATCTTTCAATCAGAAATGAGGTGTCCACGCACCAAACATTAACACACAATACGCAATGGGCAGTGCCATAATTATGGCAAATTGTAAGTACCATCTTTTTCTTTCTTCTTTCTTTCCTTCTTTCTTTCTTTCTTTCTTTCTTTTTTCCTTTCCTTCTTTTTCTTTTTTTCTTTCTTGATTTAGCGCACTAAGCAGCTAGCTAAGTTAGCGGTAGCTAGTACTACCAATATTTACACTTCACCCAAACCCACAACCTTCACTCCATTGCCGGGATGTCGTGGGAAGTCTTCACACAGTTCGCCGTCCGCCCAAAGAGCGTGAGCGGAAGCGGTAACAGGCTCGTGAGGGAGCTCAGGGAGCCGAGTGGACAGCGGTTTCCCTTTGTCAATAAAGTACAACAGATGGCTTCCACCGAATTGGAGTGACCTCCATGTTGGTGGCCAGCAGCACGGCGAAAAGCCACAGGTTTATCTGGTCCGCTTGCTCAGACCCGCACCGTGTAAGCCACGCGTGTTTTTAGATGACGGGGTACTAGATGCAGCGGGCCCCGCCGCAGTGGCTCAGTGGTTCGGGCGCTCGACTACTGATCCGGAGTCCCCGGGTTCGAACCCGACCGCGGCGGCTGCGTTTTTATGGAGGAAAAACGCTAAGGCGCCCGTGTGCTGTGCGATGTCAGTGCGCGTTAAAGATCCCCAAGTGGTCGAAATTATTCCGGAGCCCTCCACTACCGCACGTCTTCCTTTCTGCTTTCACTCCTTCCTTTATCCCTTCCCTTACGGCGCGGTTCAGGTGTCGAACGATATACGAGACAGATACTGCGCCATTTCCTTTGCCCCCAAAACCAATTACTATTATTATTATTAGATGCAGCAGCGGCCTCGACCGCAAATGCTGCTTACATAGAACAGTCGCTCAGTCGCCATAGCATTCTGCTACGAGGCACAGGGCCGCGGGTGCGAACCGGCCGGCGTTTCGCCCCCAGCAGAGCGCGGTAACCTCGGTGGGAATCGAACCTATGACCTCGTGCGCAGGAACAGAAAACCGCAGCCACTGAGCCACCACAGCAGGATTTATTCTTTCATGCACAGGTGACGCATCAGGTTGGTTGGTTGGTTGGTTGGTTGGTTGGTTGGTTGGTTGGTTGGTTGGTTGGTTGATTGATTGATTGATTGATTGCTTGAGTTAATTATTGATTGATTGATTGATTGATTGATTGATTGATTGATTGATTGATTGATTGATTGATTGATTGATTGATTGATTGATTCAGAGGGCAAGAGCGCATGCCAGGAGGGCGAGTTCCGGTGCGAGGACGGCTTCTGCATCAACCTGGACTGGAAGTGCGACGGCGACGCCGACTGTGACGACCACTCGGACGAGCGGGACTGTCCCCCTCGCCAGTGCGCGGCGCACGAGTTCCAGTGCCTGTCGGGAAAGTGCATCCAGCTCGAGTGGCGCTGCGACGGAGACTTCGACTGCTCCGACAACAGCGACGAGGACGGGTGCGGTACGTCCCCCCCTCCCTCTCTCTCTCTTTTCACCAGCAAATAAGGCATAGGTCGCATCCTATATCTTCAAGAAGACTGAACGAAGTACTTATATATTAGATTATCTGGTTCCTTGGCTTCTCTGCCTTTCAGCGCTAATGTTTCTGGAGAGAGATTGATCGCCACTCCACGAAAAATTTACTGCAAGAGAACCTTCATGTGGACGCTCACGGCGTGCGCCTATCGCGTGTCCCTCCGGCACGTGGCCGAGTCAGTCACGAACCGCACTTACGTACACGGTGCATTGAGAGGTAGGCCGGCGATTCGTCCGCGCAGTCTGTAGCTTGGACTTGAGTTCCAGACAAATGCAAGGCTGTCACTGTTCATTACGTAGAATACGGCACGATTTTTCGGGGCCCAGAGAGTGCTCTGTGATATCGGTCCGCCACTCGTGGCTGAACTAACAGTGAACGGAAGAGAAGGGGAGAATAACAGGCGATGATTTGGTTGTTAACGATTAAGGCCTTGTAGGCAAGCTTTTTCGGAGAGTGCACGAGGAATTCGAGACGAAACGCGGGGCGGTGGACTAGGCAGCTGAGCCTCACATCTTGCCTTAACCCCCCTTCTTTTTTTTTTCTTTTGCGACCAAACGTCCACAATGTCAAGCCAGTATTACACGACCGAGTTTCTGATTCTCTCAGAGGTTGCTCTGAAGTTCTGGGATGTACAGTCACGCCGGAATGGAAAGCAAACCCGCACGTGCCGTACTTTTCTACTTTGCAGCGAGATATTCCTTTATAACCGGTATATGAATATGAACTTCGGTAGACTCTCCACTCAGAAATATGAATCAGGCCATTTGCATATTGCAGTTCAAAATACACAGGTGAAGTATTTTGTGCTGTTTGCGTTTAATTCCGGCCTGACTGTGCATTCTCGGTAATGACGGCGTCCCTTTGATGCTGTGCTCGCCGGCTCGTACCGCAAATGTCAGAAAGGATCATCGGTGCCTCGGTATGGTTTTTCAAATGGCACTCTTCACTCGTCAAAATACTCTGAAATAATTATATACTTTACAATGTAGTAGACATTAATATTGCCTTCAAACAGAACTAAACCAGGCTGTTGCTGTACAAATGTAATGCATATAATTTCCGCACAGGTACATTGCACCCCGTTCCCTTTCGTGGTCTTTCTTCACTCTGTTTCTCTGTTTGAATGACGTTAGTCTGAAGTTTGGATAGCCATAGTGCCACGTAAGAGCTGAATAATTGCGAACTCCAGCGTGTCTCAAAAGCCGAAGAAAATCTGATTTTTATAAAAAAAAAAAAAATCCGAAATTGATGAAATTAAACTACGGGAAAAAAGAGCCCAAGCTGCAGCGCTTCCAGACCCGAAATTTGATGTCTACGTTTCTATCGCACTCCGCTATCAACTCCTGCACGCATTTCGGCGTCACCCGTACTCCCAAAGCAAACCTCCTAACGCAGACGTACGTCTTGTTCGGTCAACTCTACATGAATGACTGGCGAATCTCAGACTTCGGATTTATTTGAAGCGTATTAATGCTTAAGCATGAAACATTTTCAGCTCGCATTCTCGGAAAATTTAGGCAAACATCGCGTCGAAACCGTGGCTGAGCCAACGCCGACGCTGATGCAAAAACCAAGTGCTTTCATAGCAGAATTTTTCAATCGTATGGCACGCAGCAAGAATTTGTAATGGTGCATTGGGTTCAGCGTCACAAAGCTGCTCATTAGCTATGTGAGATGACTTGCTGGAGTACTCCAGATTAATTCCGACGACCTAAGGATCTTTAACGTGCGCTGACATAGCACAGCACACGGGTATTTTTGCATCCAGTCTCCATCGAAATGCGGCGGTCGCGGCCAGGATTGTAAAAGACTTTACTAACGCTGTCGCAAATACAGAAGCTTCGTTTCGCAAATGATCTAAGAACGGAAGTGGGCAGAGGCGACGGTACGTCGAGTAGGGAGTTTTAGAACAGGTGGCCCCAAGCCTTGCAGCAGTGGGTCGCCGAAATGCTCATGCGCGGAAAGTAAGGAACGCCTTGCGTCTTGGGATGCGTCTTGGGTTAACGTTAGCAGTGAACCCTATTATGCCGTAGTACTGTGGTGTAGTAAATGGGGACAGATTTCTCAAATGTTGTGTTGAATTGATACTTTGAATTTTGTATTGTAAATGTTTCTGAGTCATACGTAGTTTTCGTTTGGCCTTGCTTGCTTGCTTGTTTGTTCGCTTTCTTTCTTTTTTCCTTTCTTTCTTTCTTTCCTTGTGTCGTGCTTGTGACGTTACATTAGTACTAGCCAAGTGCACATGTAGGCTAAAGGTGATAACAGGGATCGTCTGAGTAAGCCCCTCGGTGTAGTTTTTCTGTAACTCTTGCATTGTTCATAATTACATTGCGCATTATGGCTTAGGTTTATGCGTCACCTCTTTTTTTATCACAGCGAGTTGTGTCATTTTTGCCTTCTGTTTTCAAGCTTGTCAAACTGCCGTGTTTTGTCCTGAAGCTCACTTCTCTGTACCAGGAAATAAACTGAAACTGAACGAATGCTGCCGCTACCAGTAATGAGCAATCCTAGAATGTCGTACGCCTTTCCTGCAATGCATTTTATCTCTACATCTATTGTCGATGACGAGCTAAACTGTCGATTTTAACGCGATAGCGTGAAGATTCCCATCCTTCAGAAAATACGTCGTCTTCGTCATCG
Organism: Amblyomma americanum; assembly: GCF_052857255.1. Taxonomy (NCBI): domain Eukaryota; kingdom Metazoa; phylum Arthropoda; class Arachnida; order Ixodida; family Ixodidae; genus Amblyomma; species Amblyomma americanum. Next base: position 125,019,962 of record NC_135500.1, read on the forward strand.
GCGTTGTAAGTGAAAAGTCCCCGGAGAAGCAACATAGGCGAGTCACTTAGGCCACGTGACCATGTGGCGTCATCACAACCTGCCCCCCGGTTTGTGAGCAAACTCACCACCGTGGTAGGTGGCAGTTAAATTATTGATCGGTCACGAGAGGTTGCTGGGGAAAAGCAACCTGAGAATCACAATCCCCACCGGTGGCAGCACCTACCATCCCCCGGTAGTGGCGCATAGTTTAACCGCTGCAGCCGTGCGCAAGGAGTGTTATGAGGACTCGCAGGGATCTATGAATGCATAGTCTAGAATGACCAATTCCGCATATGTGGGCATTAACCGATTAACGCTATCGCACCATACCCTTAAGGCAGCGCTTAAGGGTATGTCCCCTACAGTTTTTTGTTATGGTTTAAAGCTGTTTTTTAAGAAATGTTGAACACTCGCGCTCTCGTCGTGCTTAGCTCAGATGTACGTTAAAGTTTCCCTCTCAGCTATTTCATACCGTTGAACTTCCATAGTCGCCAGTAGATGCACCGACCAATGGTCGTCCACTAAGTCATGGATTGAAATCCAGTTACTGAAACTCAAAGCTTCTTTCTCGCAATTAGTACGTTCCAGCGAGCGCGGCATGCAGTATCGAGCCCATTGTTTAGTGTTTAAATAAACCGGCGTTGTTCGCTGGATCTGCATGGCGCTATAGAATTGCGCCGGTCTAACGCCTCATGCACAATTACGGGCGACTCCGCGACTGCTGTGCTCTAATTTTTTTTTAACCGTCTGCGCGCGCTTAGTTTGCAAAGGTTGGAAAACAATGCCGACCGGTACCAATTTCGTCTACCCTCAGTACCGAAAATAGGCCGCGAACTCATTTAGGGAGGCAGGAAGGCAATTGTTTAAAAGCACTCGGTCTCACCTTTTGCGAGAAGACGCAGGCGCTTTCGAGGCGGTTTAGGCTAATTGCGCGCTACGGACCACCGGCCACTTCTGAGCCCAGCGCTTTCTGAGTGTTCATTAGAAGCTAAGTGCGAAGCGGTCTGGAAGCCTTCCTTTAGAATGGGCCAATGCAAGCTAGGCGTGGTTTTGTAGTGGCCTCACTCTTTCGCAGTCAGGGAATGTAACATCGCAACTACCGTATTTACTCACATATAAGACGCACTTTAAATGCGAAAGCATTACTCGGCTGTGTCCCGGTTTCGTGTCCGCAAATCATGTCCGCAGCCCTTGCGTCGTTCAGTCAAGCGGTAAGAGCAAAATAAGGATTGTATGCAATAGAGGATGATAAAATGTCCCTGCGCATCAAATGTGGTTGCTGTGGGGCACTTAATTAATTAGACGCAAAAAATTCAGTTGCACGTCAAAATAGTCCCGGACGTCGATATAGTGAGTGGACGTCCAAACAGCTGCGGACGTCGAAATAGTGTAAAAATACGCAACCAAGCCGAAAGAAGGTTTGAAACAGATTAAAAAGTGATTATAAACGTTAATTAGGCAAATAAAAAAGGTTTGGGAGATGTGGAGTAATTAGAGGAGAGTAAAGCTATGGACGTCGATGTAGTGAGAGGACTTCAAAACAGCTTCGGACGTCGAAAGAGTACAAACAAAATAAAAGAAGTTATAAAATGTATAAAATGGGTAAAAATAGGCCAAAAAGAGTTCAGTGACGTAAATGTAAAATCCGCGTTCTCTAAAGTTTCATGCTTCCGCATTTCTCCACGTAAGCAGACTAAAGTGCCCTCAGAATTTTTGGTACAAAAGATAACGGGAATAATTTTGATAAGCATGTTTATTACACGGGGCAAATGTTGCACTGCGGTCACCTAAAGTGCTTCTAAATTTTAGTTAATTGTATAAGAGATCCGAACATTATATTATTACTGTTATTAATAGTATGCGATTATAGCACGCTTCCTGTGGTTATCCGCTAAGTTTAATGCATATCGCGTGCTCAGATTTGTTGTTGTCCCAATGCTATCGCGAGGTGAAATATTATCACCATTTTACGCCCGCTGTGCTTCGCTCTTCTCCCTTTGATTGTTTATCATTTGCCCAGGCTTCACCCCCGCGCTAGCTGCCAGCGGAAACGGCCACTTGGCCCTGGATGGTAAGCGAGTTACAAAAGAACCTTTAGAGAGGAATGGCTTTACGGCCCTGTAGGCCGTTAGGAATCTAGGATGCGTCAGAAAAGCATGCTTAAGTTGTATTCTGCGCTTACTTCCGACCAAATAATGGCATCCTCTTTTTATCACAAATGTAGTCCCTTGTGCAAGCTGTATTTATTATGTATGCAATGGATACATGGTCCAATAAAACCAATAAAAACCAATAAAATGTAACTGTCATGGAAAAGCCTGTGTTCTTTTTTCTGTCCGTATTAAAAGGTGTCTACATAAATGCTGAAATAGAGGCTAAAAAAAATTCACATCTCGGATATAATGTAAGCTGGACTGAGCTGAAGTACGGTTCTTTATGTTTTATCGTTACGCGTCTGTCTGCGCCGGTTTCACGGCTTCGTCAAGAACGTAAACACTATGATTTTTTTAAGCCTAAACCAAAACAAAAGAAAGGAATAACCATACTAACCTTTACAATACTCTGACAACACTGCCGTCTGCATGGCTTTTGTGGAGCTGACGGGAAGCTGTAACCTTTTCGCCGAAAGTGTATTGTGCCATAAACGCCAATGTTCCGAAATGGTAACTCCCGTCGGTACGAAAGCCCTCTGCTGCAGTATAGACCAGTTTGAACACCCGTTGTGCTTGCAATGGTCGATGACAACAAAAAATCGTTAGAAAGTCTTGCTCCTCACTCAGTGGGCGGAAAGTAAAGCAGATAACTTTTTGTTTTGTTTTCTGTGTGACTCCGTCGATCGTAACAGTGCATAGCAAAAGTCATTCCTTGTCTCGCTGTGATAAAAACATGACAAGTCTGAGCTTAGGATGCCGGACGATCTGATGCGCGATAACAACAATTCTCTTTTCTTTTTCTTATCGCACCTGCCTGCTGTTTCGATAGTTTGTTATATGATCTATGTTGTATTTTTTTTTGTTACAAACTACACTCCGAATTTCTGATTCGAGGCAATGAATCTTGGGGCTGCCTGTATACAGAGATGCGGTCATTCGCTATCCTACATAACTTTTTTTTAGAAATTTCAGTGCAACACTCACCTGCACTAGCGACATAAGCACGGTTGTATCACGACAGTTTTTATGACTGTGATTCGGTTGGTGAAAAACACCATATAGGTAAAGCAGCAACTAGTGTGGCGCCGGCTAAAGCATAGACTGCTTTGCGAAGATAACTAAAAGACGTACCATGAAATCCAGCGCATTTCATTGAGCAGTGGTGACAACTAAACCGTTCAGGCCTATCAGTACGCGTATTGTCGAGGCGCCTGACGCAAGTCTAACAGCGTGCTACAGAATAGATGCCTCACAGTCTGAAGAAGTTATTGGTACAGACAATGTGACGGCGCTGAAATGAATATGTTTACTTGTTTGTTTGGTTGTTTGTTTGTTTGTAATAGAAGAAAATAAATCATTAAAATAAACATCAACTATTACCGCCAAGGAAAATCACAGCCTCCTTAATTCCTACCAGGTTCCCATAGTACATTGGGAAAGTAACGGAAACGTGAAACCTATGAAATGCCACCGTGGCGGTGGCCTTACCCGACTGGTGCCGAGAACCGAAAATTTCTGAAGTGTACGTCTTGCTTCGAGCATCGATGAAAGGTGCAGCTGCTAAGCAATGAACTGGAGACCTACACTTAATTATGCGCACAATTACGTATGGTTGCACATAATTATGCGCGTAGTTGAGAGTTTCACCTGAAGAACCATCACCCGTCCATCTCAACGAAGTAAATTCTTGAGCAACATGCCCTAAAAAACGCAAAATGAATAAGAGGCAGTCCATTTTTTTTCTTTGCAGCACTGATGGCGGGTACCAGGTGATAAGTTAAGAAGTAGATGAGGGTTTTTTTTTTTCAAGACATGTACATTTATTCACAACCCATAGCTACAGTTTAATCGTGCCTGTACGAGCAACAAAACCAAAAACTTAACTCTCAGAGGTTCGGACCCAAAAAATCGCAGATAGCACGAACCACACTTCGCATCTAGCAAGGTGTCTGCTTCAAATCGTCACTCCGAAATCGACTACAGTCCACGCGAAGTCGAGTCGTTGTCTGCCTCTCTTGTTCCCAGTTAAAGGCCCCCGCTTTGCTCGACGCCACCTTTGGGCTACACCGACAACCGTGCTTCCTTTTCTATTTCCGGCACGGTCGAAACAGAAAGGGACATGCACCCAGCACAATTTCTTAAACGGTGGCCCTCGAAAGAAGTTCGGGAGCCGAACCCGCCATCTCTTCCAGCCGGTCCGCAGCCTGACTGTCGCCGTCAAATTACTTCCGAGAGACGCACGCCGTGACGACGACGTTATTGTAGCGGCAGTGTACCTTTATATAGGGCCTGAAACGATGACCTCTGTCTTCTCTCCTCGTTCTTGTGTTGTCTCAGAGGCACACATCGAACGACGAGTGGCGCTTCGACCCAGGCGCCCACTTGAGAATTGGGGAACGCGAAAGCTGTTCCTTTTAACCCTTTCGATGGTCCTCTTAAACGAAGGAACAAACAGAAATGAAAGAAAGAAGGAGCCCGGACCTCATATTTTCTAGCGCTTAGTGAACACAAGGGACAAGAACACAAATACACAGGACGTACGCTAGTCCTGTGTATCAGCTAAGCTCGCGGGTATCAACTAAGATAGCAGATAGCAGTTAAGAACAGATAGTAAATGGCCGGTGCTGGCTCGTCAGCAGCGCCACGTTTCAACGAACGATAATAAGTGGCATACCCTCTTATAAGTGTACCACCACCGGGCCACAGTGCACAAGCAAGAGAATTTGCAAAGCAAAGTAAAAACGGAGGAGTTTTTTGAAGAGTCTATCTGAGCATTGAAAAGAAGGCTGTCAAGCTAAACAGTGTTCCGTCGCTAGTAAAAAGATTGCCTTGGTTTCGGAACGAATCGACTCTGTGTTTGGCGCACGTCTAGAACGAGAAGATACAAACCGGACAGAAGAAATTAGGTTGGTTGGTTTTGGGGGGAAAGGAAATTGCGCAGTATCTGTCTCACATCTCGGCGGACACCTGAACCGCGCCGTAAGGGAAGGGATAAAGGAGGGAGTGAAAGAAGAAAGGAAGAAGGAGGTACCGTAGTGGAGGGCTCCGGAAAAATTTTGGACCACCTGAGGTTCTTTAACGTGCACTGACGTCGCACAGCATACGGGCGCCTTTTGCGTTTCGCCTTCATCGAAACGCAACAACGAAATCGAATGAACAAAAGAATGACATGAACGGCCACCACTGTGTGGCACAAGATTCAGCGAGGGCTGTTAAAGTATTTATATTTTACGATATTCCGGGGTGAAGAATATGAGAGCAACTTCACATCCGTATAGTTCTGGAGCGCTCTATTTAGTCTTCCCCGCATACTCGCTTTTCGACTCGCTCTCCTCTCCAGTCCACCGATCTAGGCATGCAGCGCCACCAATGACCTTCTCCCTGGGCTGCGCGTTTCGCCGCAGTTGCCGCAGATGATCCGTGCTACCTTACTCCGTTCTCGTCATACTAATCCTCCACTTTCCACGACAACCCTCCTCAATTCAAGGCTAACTACCCTCTGGGTGGTTCCCGTAGCAACCACCCACTGGTTGCGCCGTCTTACGCTCTCGCCAAACCCTTCTCCTCCCCCCGAAGCCATCCTCTGGTTGGGGGTTCCTCCGATCTCGCGATACCCTCCTCCTTCCATGGTAACCACCCTCCAAGTGGTTACCGTGGCAATCCACTCCCCGTTTACGCCAACGACTACGACATACAACTAGTACTACTACTACTACGACTGCTATACTTACGACGACGACGCGAAACCTAGGAATGGACGCCTAATTGTCGCTGTAAAAATAGATGGTCAACTGCTGTCGCTACACAGAGCCACAATCGCCCTGCTTTTGTGATCATTCGTCTCCCTTTCAAGAGTGATTTGCACTTCGTGCTCGAATTACTGCTCGCTACGCGTACCGAACCAATCTCGTCTGAGGCTTAGTAATCTGCGTACCCTGCTGCGCCGCATCCTCTCACAGTGCTGCCCGTTTTCCCGGCCCTTGTGTTCGCAGCTGGGCGCGAGGTTGCCTGTGATCCGGGCCACTTCCGCTGCCTGGACGGCACCTGCATCGTCGAGAGGCTCGTGTGCAACGGAACGCCTGACTGCCCGGACCGCTCGGATGAAGCCCAGAACACGACCTGCAGTGAGCTGCTGCTGCTGCTGCTTCTTTGCGCATCCCTTTCCCTCGGCTGTCTCCCTCGCAAAAGACTTTCCTTGCTACATTTGCCGTCTCCCTTCATTTCCCTGGCTTCTCTCACATGCTCACTGACTTGTGCAAATGAGCTCGGCCTCCCCCCTCACTTTCTTTTTTTTTTACTTTTGACGTGGTCCTGACTTATCCATTTCAGGGCGCTCCAATCAAGGAAAGTTTTCAGCATAACCGAGGCTGCGATAGATATAGGAACGGTAGTTCTGAGCGTCCTAATCCGGCTTGCTTAAACATTACGAGCGCACTAACGTTCGGGCCAAACCTAAACCCACAATTTGCAAAAATTGGCATGCGTCACTGTACGGCCAACTCAAGCGGCAAATACCCTGAAGCAAGCAGACTAGATCTAGCACGCAGACATACCTCTGATCTCAGTCGTCAGCTTTTGGCAACGTCAGGGTTCGAGAGACTTTCAGGCGGCCCAGAATTGTGTAACTGCCACAAGTGACGTCACATGTTTTCACCAATCAGTGCGATGTTTTTGTTTTTTTAGATGCGAAGCCTGGATTGTTTCGCTACCATTGCAGTTGTAAACTTACAGTTTGGATCGTTGGCTTGACTGCCATCACTGGCTATCCATTCCGAATTAGATGCATTAATACGTTGAGAAAAAATTTTCCTTGCCGATGTGCCGATGCTACCAACTTCAGCATGACTTTCTGTGCTTCCTTTTGCTTGCATCATAATTGTCACGTGCATTTATTGCTTACGCCCTTCCAGTTTACAACCTACAGACGCATCTGAACTTTGAACGCGTGGTTATTTGCTGGCTTTTAAAAGCCGAAGCCCTGCTAAAGATGCTGAAGAGTACGAAATGAAATCACAAAAGCACGATTTCTGCAATGTAAAGTGATCTGTATGAAAATAATTAGTATGGAATAGTGTGCAGTGGCCAATGTCTTTGAGTAGCGCCAGTGTCTCGATAAGCGAGCGAAAAAAATGTTAAATAAAGGACAGATAAAACCTAGCCAGTTAAGCCGTGCTTTCTACTGCAACTTATTTGTCGTTCTTTGAAGAAATGACTACGCCATTTACGCAGTAAATGATTAAAGACTTCTTGTTGTACATATTTTTACTAATTTTTTACTACATCATTTCAATCATAAGTAACTACTACAGATTCACATTCTGTAAAGACGGCAATAATTAATGCGAATATACAGAACTTTCAGTGCACAGTTTGTTTTGTATTTCATGAATTATGTGTTTCATGTTCTTGGAAGTAAATGCATGGTAAACAAGTTTTAAAGCTCTTTTGTGTTTTCGAAAACTGAAGCGATGTGCTGAATGTGTGCCGCCTAGTTCTGAAGTGGTCGTAGAGTTTCAAACGGAAAAACTACGGCCACTTTTACGAACCTGAAACGTAAATTTAGTTACTATTTCATAGTTTCGCTATGCCGCTAGAAAGTGTCGGCGAGACGCCCCTGCAATTTCGTATGATATCTTCATTTCGTTGTGTCTTACTCGGGTTGCTTTCAACAGCGACTTATATCAGCTCCAGGTAACCCAGATAGCACCGGAATATTACAACTATATTATTTTTTTGCTTTGGCCAAACATTATTTCCTTGTTCTAGATGCCCTTTTTCTTAGCGTTCCTGTAATGTTACAAATAAACGTTCGAATAATATTTCCTTCACAATAATTAAGTATTTAAACAACACAAATGCAACGTTCTCGAAACTGGTAAAGCAACCATGCACAATTATGCTTTCTTGTCAGTTTTCAAGGTACACAACTTAGTCAACGCTTTGCAACAACCAGCAACGAGTGCAACACTTGAGCTACACATTACAGTTCACTTCCGAACGAGTACCGTGGATTGAAGCTTATATAGTCATTACGGACGTGTGTCCCATGAGTGATAGTGATGAATGGGTAATAAGCAAAGGGGGAGGAGGAAGACGCAACGCGGGGAGGTTGTAAGGCTAACAACAATCGCAAGAATAACCGGTTTGCAGTCTATGGCGGGCACAGTCTATAACATTTAGCCGCAAATGTTAGTCGAAAACGTCACTACTGTAAGAACAGTGGAAGAAGTCCTGGGATCCTGTGCTTGAAATATATTTGTAATGATATTCTATACCTAAGGTTCGAACATTATAATAACGTTTCGAACACTATGTGAAAAAAATGCTTATTTGGAACGTTAATTCATTATCGATATTACGACACATCATATTATTTGTTCATTTTTAACATTTTAGCATTATAGGCACTAGAATAATGTTTACGTTGAATGTTAAACTAATGATTTCGATAAAACAGATAATGTTATTTGTTAATTTTTAACATTAATATAAGGTTACAATGCAACATATAACGTTGCTGCAACTTACATAACTTTATAACGTTTTTCTACTGTTTGATGCTACCCGGGAAGTTGTTCAACTGCCAGTAAGCCTAGCGGCAGTCGGCAGCGTTCGAAAGGCTCTTAGCGTTGACCTCAGTTCAGCTTTTGTATTGCATTACCATCACCTTGCGTTCAAAAATTATTCCTTCAATACGTCTCTATCCCGTTTTGCATACAGCATTCTATAACTTTTAGTCTACTAAACTAAAGTTTGCATTCGACATTTCCCATTGTTTGCATAGAGCCCTGAGACAATTCATTGCTGGCGCACTTATATTTTGCGGCGGTCTCACCATTACTGAAAGGGAATTTAGTGGGAACTCTGGCCACCATTTCTTGTTCATTGGAGCCGCCCCAGGAGGCTCGATATCGCTTGGCGTCGCAGCCGCCGCAGCCGCCGCTGTCAACTACCGCTGTCTTACTGGCGGTTGAAAGAGCCTTTACAATAAGCGTGTGAAATGTGACACAACTTTATTGACACGTGTATTCTGTACAATTCCCGCTTCATAACTGTAGTGCGCGCGCGTGCGCAGTGCGTATGCCGGGTTCGGGTAAGAACCCGCGCTAGACTTTCTGCTTCGTTTCCCACACTTAGAGACGAGCACGCCCTGCCGGGAGGACGGCTTCCCCTGCCAGCACCAGTGCATGGCCACAGCCACGGGGCAGCGCTGTTCCTGCAAGGAGGGCTACCAGCTGGCGCCCGACGGCCGCTCCTGCCTGGGTGGGTCTGGAACGAACTACTGGCTCCTTTGTTCCCCCGCTCAGGTTTTTCTATCCGCCCTTTCTTCGCCTTCTTATCATCGTGTGTTATTCTCTTTGTTTTCTTTTCTCTTTTTTAACGAAGTGAGGCTAGCGGAACGGAGACAAAGGTTAGAAAAGTGGTCGGTAGGGAAGCGACGACCAAAAGGCTAATTTCTCCTGGAGATTCTATATAGTCACTAAAGCTGAGTCATACTGAAAACAAAAAGGTTTCTGTGCTAATGTGTGCGACAGAACAATATTATTTTGGACACAGGAATTGTATCGCGTACTTTCATTTTTATTCGGGAATTCTACAATTTTATACGCTGACAGTCGTCTTCCGCTATGCCAGATTCGTGACCGGGGGAATAGTTTACAAGAAGGAAGAAATAAACGACTGAATTGCCAGTCTAACGCGCGATGTCGTAGTACTATTCTGTTATTTCGTTTATTCGTTTCTTGTTTCACTGGCTGGCATGTTTGCTCCTCCTTCAGCAATGCACAGGCGGGGCCAAAATAATATAGAACACACTTCGGCGCTTGAACTTTTTCTCAAGGAATTGCTAAGGTTTATTTAGCTTATACGCCAGCGCACCAATGGCACTCGCTAGCATATATGTTAAGTATATATGTTAAGTAGTCTGAAGTTGCCTGATTTTCACTAGGTATAAGGCGTGTCAGTAGTTTGATCACTGAAGCGTGCTCCGTTAATATTAATATGGCCGCCACTGTACATTCCTAGCCCTTTCTGTCTGCGCTTCAGTACACATCAAAGCCACTGGCGGAGAAGGTCCATGGACTTGACAACCTGTGAATGCCATGCCCAGTAACAAAATTTTAAAACGGTGGCAGTTGATGTCGCTGTAGGGCAAGATGCAGTCTAAAATGCATGCTTGTATTAAGCAGTTCCGTTGTGTCCAGCATCGTGGAGAGCGTGACGTCACAGAACGTAGACTAGAAACCACGTCGCAGGAAGAAACACACTTGTAAAGATTCATTTTCAGCCAGCGTAGCTTTTATATCTTCAAGGGCATTTTGATAAGTGCGCCGAACCTTGCAATTCGCTGCCACAGAGTAGAATGATCAGTGTCTGCTGGATCTGGATGGCGAAATCCTCGTTGCGCGCTTAATAGGCTGTCACGTGATTCCTCGCTTCCGCTGCCAGAGACAACAGGAAGGATCGGTATGGTCTGAGTAAATGTGCGTGCTCCCGTGTTCAAAGGGAACGGGTCAATACACTTCGATTGGTGACGTGTCATGGGAGGCGCTGACGTAGCAGTCTGCTAAAACACTGATCACGCCAACAATGGTGCTGTCCATTACCGTGTTGTCTTGCTCACACTGACACGTGCAACAGCCAAGGTTACGCCCAACCTGACGAACTGGTCTTAATTTTTTTACAAGCGATCTTTATAAAAGCCAAACGTAAACGCACAGTTCTGTTCTCATTAAAATATTACATTGTAATCCATGTCTGAAAACTATTTTCCAGTCGTCTAACATCAATGAAGCCCTAGAGCACTGTCTGCCAGATTTATGCTGTGTGCGTGTTGTATTTCGCTTCGAATTAGTTGGACTGTTAAATTTGTTTTTCCTTTGATTAACTCTTTTTCTTGTTTTGTTTTGGCACGTTCCAACGGCAAGAGCCAGGCTACAGATCCGAAGCATTGAGTCCAATGCTGCTCACATCGAAATCCGCAGAGAGGTTGCGCAACGCTAGCTGATACTTTAGAGGAAGAAGGTAAAAGGCCACGATCCAAGGGAGAATAAAACAAAAAAAACTGGACAGTGTCACTTTGGTGTTCTTATATTTGGCACATGTTGCGCACTTCACGGCAATAGCTCCTAGCGGTGGAAGCCGCACGCGTACCATCGATGAAGACAGAATCATTGCGCTATACCTACCTGCATATAAAGTACAGTCGGGGACAAAAGTCTCTGGACCGCGTGCTTCGTAAACGAACCCGATAGCTCTATTATTGTCCGGCGGTTGGAGGCCACACTTGTGGAGATGAAACAGAAAATTCTTTTCTTTCACCCCCACAAGCTTGACCGCCAGCAAGCGGCTAACCATTGACCGGTCGGATGCTTTTAAGAAGCACGCAGTCCAGAGACTTTTGTCCCCGACTGTACAAAGCTAAGCTCTTCGATAACACCGATTGCGAACCTGCTTCCATCTGGCCACTTCACGGAGGTTCGCAGATGCAACAGGCGCCTAGAGTGGGCGAATAAAGACAGTCACTGTACTATTCGTCGCCATACACTTCAGGAGCGCTGAAAACAGCTTCTGTAAGCTATTGGTTTTGGGGGAAAGGAAATGGCGCAGTATCCGTCGCACATATCGGCGGACACCTGAACCGCGCCGCAAGGGTAGGTATAAAGGAAGGAGTGAAAGAAGAAAGGAAGAAAGAGGTGCAGCAGTGGAGGGCTCCGGAATAATTTCGACCACCTGGGGATCTTCAACGTGCACTGACATCACACAGCACACGAGCGCCTTAGCGTTTTGCCTCCATCGAAACGCGGCCGCCGAGATCGGGTTTGAGCCCGGAAACTCCGGATCAGTAGCCGAGTGCCCTAACCACTGAGCCACCGCGGCGGGTAATAAAGGCACTACCTGACGCGAATAGAGCTTCGGTCGTGTCGGTGGGAAATTTTTGATTTGTAGTAATAAAGGCCCTACAAATCAAAATTTCCCGCCGACTCGACCGAAGCTATATACGCGTCAGGCAATGCGAGAGAATTTAATAACAATAATAATAATTGGTTTTTGTGGAAAGGGAAATCGCGCAGTATCTGTCTCATATATCATTGGACACCTGAACCGCGCCGTAAGGGAAGGGATAAAGGAGGGAGGGAAAGAAGAAAGGAAGAAGGAGGTGCCGTACTGGAGGGATCCGGAATAATTTCGACAACCTGGGGATCTTTAACGGCCCCCGCCGCGGTGGCTCAGTGGTTAGAGCGCTCGACTACTGATCCGGAGTTCCCGGGTTCGAACCCGACCTCGGCGGCTGCGTTTTTATGGAGGAAAAACGCTAAGGCGCCCGTGTGCTGTGCGATGTCAGTGCACGTTAAAGATCCCCAGGTGGTCGAAATTATTCCGGAGCCCTCCACTACGGCACCTATTCTTCCTTTCTTTCACTCCCTCCTTTATCCCTTCCCTTACGGCGTGGTTCAGGTGTCCAAAGATATATGAGACAGATACTGCGCCATTTCCTTTCCCCCAAAACCAATTATTATTATTATTATATCTTTAACGTGCACTGACATCGCACAGCACACGAGCGCCTTAGCGTTTTTCCTCCATAAAAACGCAGCCGCCGCGGTCGCGTTCGAACCCGGGAACTCCGGATCAGTAGTCGAGCGCCCTAACCACTGAGCCACCGCGGCGCAGTAAGTGAGCCCGGATATTTAAGCGGGAAAACAAAGAGTATCGAAAAAATTACACTAGTAAATAATTATTGATAATAAGCAATAAATAATTACACTAGTAATCTCAAATTAATAAAAAACAATTTTTTTTTTAAATAGACACAATCCCTTATGCCCGGTTTCAGTGGCTGCTGACGTCCTTCATATGCATTCGGAAAGCAGTAATTTGGACTCTTTCAAACTGGTTCAGAAAATTCTGAAGAAACGTCGGTAGATATAAGACTTGTATAAAACGCTTATGCAGCAAACAGCGAGATATAACGCAAAGGTAACTAGGCTTTCTCGCCGCAGAATAAGCCTAAAGCAAACGGCGACTGCTAGCTGAAGTTACGTCACCACTGCTGCCTGAGAATTACACAAGCCCCAGTGCTCTTAGCGCGACTTTACCACTTCTGATTCCGCTGACTTTCCTCTAGCTCGCCATGGGCGTTCTTCAGAATCGCGCAGGCGGGCGAGAGCGCTCCTAATGGCGCCAAATAGCAACGCATTAAGTGGGCATCCGCTTCGCGCCGACCATGAGTCCCCCGAGGATTTATAGGGCTGAAAACTACGAACTCATTTATTGGCCGACTTTCGCGCAGTATCAATCGCGGAAACGACACAAACTCAGGCGACTGCCTAACTCCTCATTTCGCAGCCGCAGGCGAAATCATTAATTAAATTATACCGCAAAAGGCTCGAAAGGAAGAAAAAAAACAGTGCATGGACGATGTGCAGCGTTAAGAATCAGTATTTCGTTCCCCGCGGGCGCTTTGTGGAACAAGGGCACAGAACGCAAATCCGGGACTTGTATACGACTCGCAATAAAGCTTCGGCCCATAAGCGGATGAAAACGTTTCTTTTCTTTTCATCCTTTCGTAGATGTTCTCGCATTAACTGCGCGCTACGAGATGAACGATTCCTACGACCGACTTATGCAACCTCGCTGTAGAGTCACAGCAGAGCAGATAACCGTGAGCGTTTTTCATGGACTTGGGGACTAATCGCATTAACGAACTATATTTCGCAGTTGCGCAGCGGAGAAAATTTTTTTTTCGTTCCGGGGGCACTGCTCTGTAATCCTCCAGTGATAAAAGTGTTAATTAACTGCCGAGTATTATGAAAGCCCCGCTGTTTCTATTTAAACCAACGAGCATAGCCACATTTTTTCAACGGTTATTCGCGTTTCGGGACTTTTTTCCGCGCTTGTGAATATCTATTTCGTATACGTACTCGTGAAAATGTATTAATAGGACCGGACAGCTAATGGCTGCCGTGTGCCCACGTTGCGCGTTTCGGTCTTTTTCTCATTGGCTGTTTCGTACCTCTTCATAGACGTGGACGAGTGCACTTACGAGGGTACCTGCAGCCAGTCCTGTGTGAACACCGTGCCAAGCTTCCAGTGCCTTTGCAAAGAGGGCTACAGGCTACGGGACGACAAGCGGCACTGCAAGGCTCAAGGTATATACTGACGCATCGCTGGCAGCCCCAGGGCTACGTCGGTACTTTTGCGTGCATCATGTTCGCAGCAGAGACAGCATGTACCCCGCATTGTCGTGCTTTTCGTGGTTGCGACCTCAGCGACGGAACCCAGAGGAGTCAGAATTTGGGGAGTTGTTAGTATTCGGATTGTGCTTTCCCTGCAATCCAGAGCGCCAAAGCGTAGATTGGAAACGCGAAACGATGCGATGGAGCGAGTCCTTTTGGCTTCTTTGTTGCGCTTGGTCCTCCAAACAGGAAAGTATAAGAAACAATCCAGACAGAAGAGAATAATGAAGAAAAAAAACTGAATGCCCATGCGATCCACCCAGCACTGGGACTGTAACAAAGATAAGCTGCACAAACAAGGAACAAGAACAGCTGCAGGCAAGTAACAACGCACGTTTAGTAATGGCTTTTTTTTCTGATCTGTGGATACAGATGAGAGCATGTAGCCAGTTAGCGGGCGCAATCGTTTATTTCATGGGCTACTGTACCGGAAAGAGGAAGTTGTGAAGAAAGTAAAAGACACGGTAACTATCTCACTGTGGTCGGGAAAATCGACCACGCAGTGAGGAAAACGACAAAAGAAGTGAGGAAGGTGAAAGAGACAAAGTGCAGGGCAGATACCGCACTCACTGTAAGGGGTGCGTGCGTCCGTGCATTATTTCAATCCAGTTGCACGCGGGACCATTACTCCATCTTTTCCGCAACGGCGAGACGTCACAGCCGTGAAATGTCCTTTCTTTCTCCTTGTAACTACTGGTTCCGTAGGTTAGTTGGGTAAGCTTAATTAAGCTCGAGGGCATAGCCTAAATGCACGACTTCACATCGATGTCCTGCGTTTCCGTGACGCCGCAGGGTCGGAGGCGTACATGATCTTCGCCAACGGAGCCGACATTCGACGTATCACGATGGACAAGTCCGAATACACGTCAGTGGCGGCCAAGCTGCAGAACGCCGTGGCGCTCGACTACCACCTGGCGTTGGACCTGCTCTTCTGGTCAGACATCACGGTGGACGTGATCCGCGCCTGCAGCCTCAGCAACTGCTCGGGAGAAGGCAGCGTGCGCACCCTGGTCTCGCGAGGCCTAGGAAATCCGGACGGGCTCGCCGTAGACTGGCTCCTGGGGCGCGTGTACTGGACCGACTCCGGCCTAGGCCGCGTCGAGTCCGTGGGCGTCGACGGGCGACACCGGAGGGCGCTCGTCTGGAAGGACCTGGACAAGCCGAGGGCCATAGTCGTCTATCCGCAGTTCTCGTGAGTCCGCTTCCTTCACATTTGAAGAAACTCCTTTCTGTCTCTCTCTATACTGCCAAACAAGTGTTGAAGTGAGGGTTCTTTTTTCGCAGTCTTAGTGGTGCATCTAAGTGTAGATGACGATGAAAAAGAGCAATCTTCCTTCTGTAGAAATAATGGCCAGGCAGTCATAAAAAAAATTTGGAGGACGCTTAAGCTTCGCCTTTAAGAGCAGGACGCGACAGCGTATTGCAGCATTGCCAAGTAATCCACGGAAAGCCATCGTCCTTCTGTGCGACCCCTTACCCGGACGATTTAAGGAAAGGAAACATATCTTGGTGGGCACCCGAACCGCGCCGTAAGGCAAGGTAAATGAAAATATTTTTTTAAAGAAAGGAAAGGACGCCTGTTTCGCATATCTCGGTAGACACCCGAACCAGGCCGTAAGGCAAGAAAAATGAAAATAAATTTTTTTAAGGAAAAAAATTACGCCTGTCTCACAATTCTCGATGGACACCCGTGTCCACCAAGATGTGCCATTTTTCGCTCACGGCCAAAGAGGCCGACGACACCGGCTTTTCTGCGCACAAGCTCCTTCACACTGTCGCGTTAAAAGAGGGAGGGGTTGGACTAGGTTATGATCCCCGTGTCGTTTGGTGGTGGCAGTGCTGTGAGGGTAGGGCAATCTGTTTTTCTGCTATAATTTAACGGGAATAAAATGAATGTATACAGTGTGCATGGCCCAACCGGCAAAGCGCTCGGGTGGCGTCGGATGACGTCAATACGAACTTCATCGCAGGAGCGTCTTCTGGACGGACTGGGGTGCGCGCCCTCGGATCGAGCGCATATTCTCGGACGGATCGGGTCGGCGGGCCATCGCGGACACGTCGCTCTTCTGGCCCAACGGGCTCACCATCGACTATGCCAGCGACCGCATCTTCTGGGCCGACGCCAAGCACCACCAGATCGAGAGCGCTGACCTTGATGGCGCCAACCGCAAGAAAGTCATCGAGGCCGGTACGTTTAGCCTTGCATGCGTAGAAAATCTCGGCATCCCCCTAAATGAAAACCCTTCGTAGCACACTGGAATCTTAATCTAAGGCGGTCGATTACACGAAAGTTGTTGCACTTGATTTAGTTTGGAAATTCGATACTTAACGTCGGGGCTCATGCTTTTCCTGGACAGCATACAGTAGCATGCATGCCTTTCATTTGCTTTTTTATGCGGATGCATATTCGTAAAATAAAGACAATTTCTCTGCCAGATTTATCTTCAGCTTCGTGCACTGAGAACAACCGCATTCCATATATTAAATTTCTCGAAAGAAAAAATCCATCGGAATTTTAGTTCATTCCTGGTAAATTACTGAAACAAGCGTGAAAAAATTGACTTATGCAGGATTCCTGTACACGTGTTTTCATGCACGAACTTGTTCCGACCAACTGTTTCCTCTATAACTCACAGCAGTCAGGTGCAAAGTAAGTCAAGTAAGAAACACTCGAGGCAAACTCAAAGAACCAGCCATTAATTCTGCCAACTGACCTAAGCGCTAATGTGCTGGCGGTAGCGGGGCGCTGCACATGCTTCAGCGCATGGCAATGTTGTCACGTGTTCAGACGGTTGTGGAGTGACTGTCTTCCTACCGCCAATAAAGCAACCCTGATTCGGAAAAAAAAAGGTGCTTTGACACCTTTCGTGAGAAATGCTGTGCTCTCTCATGGGTGCCTTTGTGTCCCTTCGTTCAAGGTCTGCCCCATCCGTTCGCTGTGACCATATTCGAAGATACTCTCTACTGGACCGACTGGCAGACGAAGAGCATCCACACTGCCACCAAATTCGGCCAACACGAACCGTCCATCTTTCATCCCAAGTTATCCTTTCCTATGGACATCAAAGTCGTCCAGAGCCTGCGGCAACCCGATGGTAATTTTTAGACTAGCACGCTACCAATGCCCGTATGTATCGGCACCAAACAAATATTCGATAGACACGTGCAAGCGGGTGTTTACTCTAGGAAGTCTAGCTGTGTAAGAAGACAAGTGCGCTGGCAGAGAGAGAGAGAGAGAGTTGTTGCCAGGAAGAAAGAAAAGGAAAGTGCACAGGCCTGCTCACTGGCTCAAGACGAGCCACAATCGCTACCACATGCAGATAGTAGGAGAGTTGAAAGATGGGATAGAAAGACAGGATAGTAAAGACGCGCTAAAGACAAGGCCGATCCCGGAGGCAGTGCAATACCGGGCCAACCGGTGGCGGGAGTGAAGCATCCTTCAAACTCTCCGCCACATTTCCAAAAATAAGTCCAATTGGACCCGTAACAGATACTCTATGGGGTCCGGGTGTGCTGGCAACCTGTCAGTCTGTCTTACTGAAAAATGACACGGCAGAGTTCGTCCCTGCTTTACTGCTTTAGAGCAGTATAAAGAAGACTTTTAAGCCGACGCGTGTACAACCATGCTATAGATGTATAGTCTTAAGAATTACCGAACTGCGCCAGCTATTTATCTAAATATTCTTTGTTATTCCTATCTCATATCGGGAAAAGTTTCAAGTTTTCCTGCTCCAAAAGTCAGACCACTTGCGCATTCTGCTACACTTAGTCACGCGAATTTAAAGACACTGCCCCTAAGTAGTGGCACCGGGCCAAGCAGTACCCCGCCGTCAAAAGGCAACCGTCAAGTAAAACGTCAAGGTGCCAAAAGCCAAGACACCACTGTTAAAAAAATTAATTTCTTTGCATCAAGCCATATTGCCCGATCTTTCACGATGCTCTAAGTCGCACAATGACAATTAGGCTGCTTATACCTATTGCATGATACATTGAAAGACGAAGATGAAATTACATTATTTCGCCAATATCCCCTTCCGCCAACTTATTACTGAGGGTGCACGTGTACACATGTACAATAAAAGAAGTGCAGCTCGTCTCAAGCGCGGATATATGGTAATTCTTGAAAGGAAAGTCGGGGGAGGGGGGGGGTCGCCCTTAAAACACAATGTCTGTCTTAAACTTTATTATTTAAAAAATGTCGCAGTAGTTTTCAATTGCCATCCGTCATCCTTTAAGCACACTTTTTTACACGCTGATGTTGAGTGCACGTTCAGAAACGAATTCCACGAATTCTAACGATGTGTCGACGAAAGAATCACCAGTGCCCAAATTATTGTGAGCGTGTTTATAGCCGTTGAAACTTGCGGCCCGTCTCGATTCCTATAAATAGGTCACCTTACGATCACTCGCCAGATATATAGCATACATGCCCTAACCGCCTTTTGGGAAGTTAGTGTTATAATTCAAGATTACGGCAGTGGTCAGCAGTGAGAATCTCATCACGAGAACCTCGCTGTTTTCGTTTGAACGGAAATCACGAGAACCTCGCTGTTTTCGTTTGAACGGAATGCCGATGTGAATGTCAGTGTTTTTGCTGTCTTCCACCACATACTGTTTATTTCTTTCTCTTTCGACTCGTCAAGGTCCGAATGCTTGTACGTTGAGCGACATCAAGTGCAGCCACATCTGTGTCTCCAACAACGAGACTGCTTCCTGTGCCTGCCCCAGCGGCTTGGATCTTCAGGCTGATGGCCTTTCGTGCGTAGAGAGTGAGTGAAAAGATCGTTGTGCGCATAAGGTCGAAACAATCATCTTTTGGCTTGTTCCCTTCCCTCCCTTCTCTGTTGTTGCTTTTATTAACTTATGTGCATGCCGATGTGCGAGATTGCGTAGTACGACGCACCACACGTTAGACTGAGAAGAGCAGAGACTGCCTGCACAGTGAAAAAGCATTTTGAATAATTCATTCAAGGAAGCCTCCAAGTGAGCTGACCTGCCCTAACTATACTGCTTAAACTACGTTGTATTCTACTTATGCATTAATTTCGGGACAAGGAATTCTAGCACTGACGGCGTAAGTTTTAAATGTCTCAGTATTGGAAGCGCCATGGAGCCAAAATGCCTCGTCGGTGATAAAACTCCCTAAAGGAGGGAAGTGGCGTCACCAGACCGGAAGTGACTTCACTTCCGGTAAATGCATCAACAGCTACTATTATGTTTTCCCATTGCCAAAGCATAATGAACCTAGGCGTCCCTGCGAATTCTTTTGTTGCATGAATGACATGAATCATGTCAGTACATGTACAGTCTTGGTCAAAAGATTCAAGGCCACAGCGTTCAGCTGCAGCGAAATGAATGTTCCTAGAATTATCCGTGCAGAATATCATTCGAAACACAAGTCAAGCAGGAAGCTTCTCTACCGCAAGAAGAAACCTTCTGCTAGCATTTCAAGTTCGTTCGGTCTTTAATAGTGCTGTAGTGGCTCTGTTAAACAGCTGAAGCTAAAAGCCTTTGGCCTTAAGACTTTTGACCAATGCTGCACGTACCATCCGAATTCGACGATGCCCCCCCCCCCCCACTCTAAGATTTCGCCTATCTTTGCAAGACGCCTGCTGGACCTAGAAAACCGAGCCTCGACCCGAAACCGAAACAGATGTGAAAGCCGAAATGTTAGTGCACTTAATTCGCATTTGGCCTAACCACGCTAAATCGTTCGTCGTCTTTTTTGTTGTACGGGCGTCTTTTGAATCATGACGGTGCCTATACCTGCCATCTTCGACTTCGCTACGCTCGCAAAAACTTGCACTTCTCGAGGAGGAAGGGCGCTATTTCGAAACTAGATTCGCTGAGTGAAACGTTAAGGCACCCGTGTGCTGTGCGATATCAGTGCACGTTAAAGATCCCCAGGTGGTTGAAATTATTCCTACCTGGTGTTTGTTCCTTCCTTTCTTCTATCAGTCCCTCCTTTATCCCTAGCTTCCTTTACAGCGCGGTTCGGGCGTCCGCCGATATGTGAAACAGATACTGCGCCATTTCCTTTCCCCCCACCAAAAAAAACACAGTTGTAATATTTTCTTATAGTTCCTCTTTTGTATCCTAGTAGTGACCGTATTGCATAGTCATCAATAAGAACGTTTGCCGAAGCTGAAGCTCTAGTACAAGTTGAGCGACAGCAGTTAACTAGGACTGCCGCCACTCATTTGCGCCATTGATATAAGAGGGTTTGACGAGTTTCCTAGCTTTTTTTATATACGATGTAATATATAATGGTCTTATGACAATTCTCTGCGCAACAGTAATGACCTCAGTGCCTAGACAATACTGTCGAGGCATAGAGAACGAAACGAAATTCCTCGAATCAGAAGGTGAAGATGTAAATCTTGCGAGCACTTAACTTTGGGCAATGCGAGGTTGAAATTAATAGAGATACTTTGGTCTCCAATCAAAATGTGCATAATTCCTACCCTCTCCCCTTCACGAGTGTCGCGCGCACTCCACTGCGCATGCTCTATTGCCTCACAGCAGCCATTTCCGAAACAGCGGGCTTCGGGTGGTAATCAAACAGGTATGTTAACTTAAACACCAGAGCCTACTGTTTCTACAGGCCTACTGTTATCCTACTGTTTCTAGCCGCGTTTATTACTGATCTGACAAAGGTCTTACTGTTTGTCACTTAAATAAGGTAAACTGCGCCATTAACGAGAAATATTGATTTTAGTGCAAGCGCGCGGGCACTTGAAAAAAGGAAGCAGCTAGCACCACCACTTGCTCGCCATATTCCTCAGCTCTTCGTTTCCATTCTTCCTGAAATGCAGAGCCAGACTCTTTCCTGCTTTTCGCACACCGCGGAGACATTCGTCGCCTGTGCCTGAACTGTTCGTACGACGTCGACGTCACCCTGCCGCTGCGCAGCGCCATCAGCGCGGTCGACCTCGACTGGGACGCGGTGACCGACACGATATTCTGGACTGACGTCACTCACCACGCCATCTTGAAAGTCAAGTGGAACGGCGAAGGCCAAGAGGTAGGGGGACATGGTTCACCTCGCTGCCAGTCTATGTATATCTCGTGGCTGGAGACGAAGGGCTGTGATTAGAGTTCGAAAAATACTCGCCTGCCATCCCAAACCTCGTTAAGAAAAGAATCGCGTCGCCTATATTCTTAAATGGTGGAGCTATAGTGTTCGTCCGCTTAAACATTAAGAAAAAAAAGCGCTATATTTGCCTTACATTTCCTTCGAATCGAAACGACAGAAACTGTAGTCTTTAGCAAGAACCATATTCTAGCATGAGATCAGTTATGAAAACACAGGCAGTTAATGCGATGCAAAGCACAACCGCCAGAAAACATTGTGAGAAACATGAAATTTTCTTACAGAAACCTGCCTTCATTAAGATTCGCTCAGATGATAACGAAAATTGTCTTTTCTGTCTGCTTCTTTAAGCTCATTTTTTTTATGGATACTGCTGTGCTCTTCTCATAAGAAATTCCTACTATGTGGAAACATCCTAAACTGCAAAATTGTCGCTGGATATGTGGCATCTCAAATTGCAGCTTTATATTCACTGTTGCTCTCCGTTAAGAACAAATGTCAACGCCAGTGCTGCAGATCTATACAGTTTGTTCTTGTGCACGTATTGATTTTTTTTTTCGGGATTTGATCTTTATTTGATGGCTAAGCAGGTTACGAAAATTTCAGTGCTGACGCCCCCTTATCACAATATCAGAATATTGAACATGCGAAGCTTGAAACTTCCATAACTCCATGTACGTAAAGTGAGCGGGGCGCCTGACCCTCTCAGTGCCATCTCAAGTACTAGCTGCTGTAGGAAGGTCACCAGTGCCTCCAGGACCGGGGGCGAGAGTGACGAAGATAATGCACATAATGGCGAAGTGCATAATCTCAGTGTTTCTTTATACGACCGCGTTGTGAGCAACCGAGCGAGTAAATACCGATAGTATGGCAAGAAAACTGCGCATGTGACTTACGTTACGCGATGCCAGGAGCATTATTCTTGACAACCGAGAGAGAAAAGAGAGAGAATATTGCTAGCCGTTTAGCATTGCTAACACTGAAATATAATAATAATAATTGGTTTTTTTGGGGAAAGAAAATGGCGCAGTATCTGTCTCATACATCGTTGGACACCTGAACCGCGCCGTAAGGGGAGGGATAAAGGAGGGAGTGAAAGAGGAAAGGAAGAAGAGGTGCCGTAGTGGAGGGCTCCGGAATAATTTCGACCACCTGGGGATCTTTAACGTGCACTGACATCGCACAGCACACGGGAGCCTTAGCGTTTTTCCTGAAATATTGTGCGAAAGCCGGTTTTTGCTGCTGGTCACCAACGCCACGCACCTGAAAGCGCGTTTCCTTTCCTTTCGCGACTTGCGCACAGGTGGAAGGTAATGAAGACGACGACGTGCAATGCACAGCGCGAGGCTGGGTTGCAGTCTCGCCCGATATTTTGTTTCTTCCTTTTATTTTAAATTACTCCGAAATTTCACCCAAGGATCAATCATTAGCTTGACACCAGTTTACCCTATTGTATGGGGTCTCCCCACTGAACCCTGGCCAATCCTCTGTCGTGGGTATGTGCCATGTCACCAAGGCGACAACAACAACACGTGGCGTGATCGGCGGCGCCGATATGGTGCTCTCATGCAGTACCCAGTGGAGCTAATCTGTTCGCGCCGCCGCGGGTTCGAAACCTAGTCACGGCATTATTTATGTTATTTATTTAAGCTGACAAATTCAATTCAAGGTCAGGCTTGAGCGATGCATCAGCTTTCGCAACTTTGGTCGTGATGTAGA